>NC_139720.1:180209286-180576786 GCF_964211835.1 Anser anser | reverse complement strand
ATCCTATTTTAGTAAGCTCCTGGCTAAATATTTAAACAGTAAGATATTAATTCAAGAGCAATTTTTAAGTTACTATCCATCTTATTTCTGTAAGATGTCTCATAAGAATTATAGTGTTGAATCCTGAAATATTTATTGAAGCAACACTATGTTTTTGCTTGGGTAACAACTCAGTAATGACTTCAGCATATAATTCACATTATTTAAGTCATATGCAACATCCATATTTTAAACAGTAAGTCAGCTCCTTCAAATTGTATCAACACTGTGTTGTATAACCTTGTGGTAGGAATAGAAGCAGTTTTTGTTTGAAGCTACTATTTAAATTTTCACCAGAGAAAGAGAAAGTAGCAATTTATCCATGGAAATAAGATGTTTCTGAATATTACAAAATAACCATTATTTATGGTTAACTGCATCCAGAACCTTTTCTAAACTTGATGTGAACTTGTACAATTCTTCCAAGGAATGTTTTTAGTCAATCTTGTATGACATCTGTAGCCATAATCTGGGGAAAGTAGAGTAACTGGATACTGGTATTTAGTACCAGGAGGATGTACTCTGTCTCTTACGATTTATCAATTATGTTTATAGGACCTCAGCAACCAATGAGTACAATGAAGAGACTGATTGCATTCATGAAAAATGGGCTTTTTAAACTGTAATGCTGAATGGCTGGGCTTACAGGCAGCCAGGTAAGAGAAGAACTGAATGAAGATTAAAGAGCTTTCAGTTATGATGTATAATTACTAAGAAACTCTGTGCAAGTTAAAACCATGAAAAAGTTACAATCAACACTGTTTTTCACACATTGAAAGAAAATATGCTGGATCTTTGTTGTATCAAAATCAAAGCCCAGATCTTTTTAGTTCAGGATGAGAATTTAGACAAAAAAAGAAATGACTCTTACATCTATGGAGAACACTGAAGGCACCGCTCAATACCGTTAACAGGAATAGACACGTTATTTTGAGTGTGCCTTTTTCCTGGACCTAGGTTAAAAAATATATTTAAATATATATATATATCCAGATGCTCTTTAGAGTTACATCAATGACACAAGGAAAGATAATGTTCCTGAAAAAAAAAAAAAAAATAGAGACAGAGAAAGAAAAAAAAGAGGGGGATTACATCAGGCTTTCATTTTTAAAATGACCATGATTTCATCACTCTGTGGTTGGCTAGACAGATCGCTAACATTTTTGGTAATTAACACTGTTTTTGTCACTTTGTGAAATTGTTTGCAAATCTATATTTACATAATTGCTTCTCCAAACTGCAACAGAATCTGGCACAGGCATGCGTCATGGAACAAGTTGTTTTTAGACCTGCTCATTGTCTAACCTCTCTGATTGTAGAGAAATACAAGGTTTTACCTTCATCATCTTAATTAGCTGACCCATGTTGTGTTTTTTACATGCTTGAAAACAATTAGCTTCTGCTTCCTAGTAACCAATCTTTAACTTTAAAACCGACATACACATTGCAAAAGAGATTTCATCGAGCTTCAGAATAACATCCATCTGAATATTTAGTTGTTTTCTACTCTTCTTCGTAACAATAAATCTATGCCTGTGCAAAGTCAATGGACCAAGACAATAATCCTAGCCCTACCAAAATCTGCCTTTGTGGCATTAAATCAAGGATCAAGGTATTAACTAGTTGCTCAGCTTTACTCTTACTTACATAATGACTGCATTTTTATTTGAAGAGACACACTCCGCAGTGAGGTATTATATATTTATGACATTGAGCTTCAGCCCTCTCATGGCCTGGAGACAAGTGCTCTGAAGCCCTGGACCCCACAGTAAGACCACTGACATGGAAAATACGGCCTTTGAAAGATCAAAGTTATCTTGTCTAGGAAATTAGCCACAGTCTCTTATTGCGAGTGTGAGCTTTTCATGTTTCCATTTTAAAATCTGTTGTGAATGTTGAAATCATGTTCTCCTTTCAGCCCTAATATTTTCTTTAAAGCAGCTATAGGAAGAAAATTTGAGTCTGTGCTTACTGCTTTCTATGTGAATAGAATATTAAACTGGGGAGAATAAGGTTACAAGGAAAAAAAGAAAAAAAAAAGAAAAAAAAAGAAAAAAAGGACATTATAAGAAAGAAAGAAAAAAAAAACGTTATCAGTCTTTCTGTTAGTAACAGTCATATGGCACTAAAGTTAACCCACCCTCATGAGTTGTCACTGATGTCCGCATCACATTTCTAATCATATCTCAGCCTTACAAATCCCTGGCAGTCTTTGCACTGCCACTAACAGAAGACGCTTTAATCCCCTTAGCAGTCTGCTAAGTTTTGATTGCTGCTTCTTTTTGATGGCAGTGTGCCATAGATTTACCTTTACCCAAGAGAGTTTTCAATGTATGGAAATCCTTGAGAGGACAGCAAGAGGTTTGTCGGTGTTTCTGTGCCGTAAGAGCTCATCATCCCTTCCCCACCACTCTTATGTATCTTTTTCTGGAATTCCTGGAAAGTCTGAAGTGACCGCAGATTACCAGACCCGGCACAGCCTGTTTGCCCTGCTCCTCCCACCATATGGAAAATCATATATGATGAGACCTGAGCATACAGCAAACCAGGAAGCATATTTGTAGCTGTCACGTTGTTATTAAACATTCTCTCCATCACCAGCTGCAGAGGCCCCAGAAGAAAGGCCGCTGAGGGCCTTTCAAACTACACATCTGTTTGTTTATTTGTTCAACGTGTTCAACTTCTGTCAGCTATTCAGAGAGCTTTCTCAAACCACTTAAGCAATGGTCAGCCTGCTTCCCGAAACTAGTCCCATGGCCGGCACTGATGCGGGCATGTATCAGAAATTTGTCTTAAAACAAGCCAAGTAAATAATTACAGTTCAGTATAAATTACAGAGAAACTCCTCTTCTAAGGTTTATCATTCTTCCACTGCCTTCCATTCCTTTGGCTTTATCTGGGAAGGAAAACATGGGGAGGTGGTAAGGACAAGGAAAGGGGTTATTTTGAGGGGCATGAATCAGCCATTCACAGGCCCTCTAATAAATGCATTTCAGGTAAAAATAGTTTTAATTTCTTCTTTGTAGTTGGTCACACTAAATTCATACCTGTACTGACAGATATCTAGCCACCTCACATGGAAAATGGGAGATTGAAAACCAAAGACGCCAAAACACGCCAAAAGAAGAAACGCGATTGGAAGGATGGAAGGTAAATATGAATGTTTCAATAAGGGCTCAAGCCTGTTGCCCACACATAGATATTTACAGATATTTGAGGTTCGCTGCAGTCTCTTTGCCTGGACTCCATCTGCTGGCCCATGGCTCCCCCGTAGACTTTTTGTCCTACTCCTCAGCCCCCCTTGGATGTCTCAGACACCACAGGGCATCTATGTTTAGGAGGCTGAATCCCTAAGCCACAAGCGTTTGATATTCAGGTCCAGACTGTAGACACCTAAATATACTTTCTAAATGTGAATGTCTTCATGTGATCCAGGTGTCTGAGCTCCTGTTATAGCTGGTGGAGACTAGTGAATAGGGGCAGAGGAGTTTGCAGAGCTATTCTGATCTCCCTAAAACAGATCCCATGTCTGGCCCTCCTGACCACGTGGATGGGGCTGACCAGCTCACTCTTACCATTGCAGCAGCTTGACTCCTGGCTGAGAGGTCAGTACTTAGACCCTGGCTGTAAGTGTCTACAATCAATAAGTGGACCCCATCCCCAAAAAAATGTCAATTGTTGTGAGCAGCTGTTAATGACAAGGAACCATACTGTCTCGGTCTTTTCTGACGTTCAGAGACATTGATTTTGATGAGTTGGGCCTTTCATGAGGTCTCCGTAAGTACTCTTTGACAATTATATACCTGGATAGCTTTCTGATATGCCATAGAAGTAAAGCATGGCTGTTCTGCATTGAGGGACAAAGGGGCTGTGAAGGGACAAGGTGTCTACCTTCTGCTGAAAGACCCTCAAGTGAAACATGGCCATGCCAACAGAGAGGAAGCTCCCTGTACAATTGGGTGGTACAGCTCCATCGGTCTTCACTTAGGCTGCCCTTAACAAAAGTTTATAGACCTGGCACTGCTGATTAAAAGTGTTCTTTTAATATGTGCAGAGATTTTAAAAATCTCAGAGATTTTCTAAAAGAACTTAAACTCTGTGGAGAGCTCTGCATTTTTTTCCGCCACAGAGAAGAAAAAACAAACAAACAAACAAAAACTTCTCAAGTTTTCCTCTCAATATAGCCATTTTCCAAGGCTCCTCAAAGGCATAGCCGGCAATCTAGTGCAATTTTTCATTTCTGCAGGACCCCTGTGAAAAGCTGTATTAGGTCTATTAACAACACAACTAAAATCCTTTAGAGAGAGTTAACAGGTTATGAAAGCAAACAGATACTGCATGTTTTCATACAGCTCCTCTTCCACAGGACCAGATAAGCTCCCTCTTCACTAACCTCCCACTGCTCTGCCATTCCTGCGAGACTCCTTTTTAAATACATCTGAGATGTATCAGAAGTTGAATTATTAGCCCATAAACCAAAGTGGAAAACGTTTACCACAAACTGAAAGAAATTCAAACCATATTCTCCTGTGTCCCCTGTGGGACAAGTTCTCCACATTAAAGAAGAATAGAAAGTGAGATTAACAGTAGCTGAACAGCATAAAAAAATGGGGGAAGGAAAAGAAAACATTCCCCTCTGCCCCTTCACTACTACGTGGCATGAAGGCTTGCAGTTGAATGCTACAAGAATGCCAGTGGTTGACATTATATGTGCAGAGAGAAGAAACAGGGAAAGTAGCTTGGGAGAATGTTTTTGTCTTCATTTTACTTACTGGTTCATAAGTCCATATAGCTACTTAAAACTAGTGTGAATACTAACATTCAACGTCTGCATATGGACAATAAAATACACCAAAAAATCACGGGAAATCTTCTGAAAATCTGAAATCCTATCACTCCACCAGTTGAAGGAAAAGCATTTCCATATCTGGGAAAAAAAAAAAAAGATACAATTTTCTCTCTGTATACGTATTTTAAAAGTTTCTTAGATACTGGTTCTTGTGCTTCTGCCTTCCTTTACTGTGATGGACTTTTGTCTTGTAAATCCCTTTATCTCTTCTGCTAAATTTAAGACACTTTTCACCTAACTGGACAATATTCCCAACACTTAACCTACTTAATCTATTTCTCTGTTGTTTTTGTAGGTTTGTTTGTTTGTTTGTTTTTGATTTTGATTTTGATTAAAGTAACTTAAATGAAAAGTTTGCAAAAGTTTTATAATGGGGAAAGGATTTATTATTATTGTTGTTGTTGTTGTTATTATTATTATTATTATTATTATTATTTGTTCCACTGCCTTTAAAATATCTTAAACTTCACATTTGAAAATGCAACACCCACAGGAGAAAATAGCTAAGGATGAAAATTTTTAGAAGCAAATAAAAAATATAACTGGAGTAGAGCCACTTTGCCAGCCCAGTAGGCTGTAAATCAGTTGTTGCCATTATCACTTTTACTATGAAAACTATTCTCTAACATACTCAAACAAAAAAGCAAACACACAACCCTGAATATAAATGACAGGACAAATGGCCCCAAAATCAAATTCACAATATGGTTTGCCAAAATTTTCCAGGACAAAATTGCTTGATATAAATTTAACTTTCTTCAAAAGTATGCCAACACACAGAGAATCCCATGGCCATTGGATGGGTTGCTTTGGCTTTTATTTATCTTAATAAGTAATTCAGTCTATTAGTAGAGATATTTTTTTTTAAATGTTGCCTGTTTTAAGATGACCTTTTTGCCCTGAGCAGGGTATCCCAGATGGAGGTGACTTGGGTACGGGAGGAGAACTGGATCATATGATGCCAGTGCAATGCTGGAACACCTCAGTACTGGGCAGCCTGTAGGTACAGCACAAGGGAAGTCTCTGCAGAAAGGCTGTAAATATTTTTTTCATTCAATACCCTAGCTTCCAGAAGCAGGTGTAGAAGCACTCTATGGAGTACCCATACTATGGCACTGCTTTGAGTTTTCATTTGTCAGGCTGGGATCACAGACTGGACACCAATTTCTACCACCACTCACTGAGAAAGTGCACAGACAGGCTCTGAATTAATTTTTAGTAGCAAATACTTTTTTTCACCTCCCTAAGATGAATTGTCCAAAGTACTGAAAATTTGGTCTTCCTCAGAATCCAGGGAAAAAGCCCGTATGCTTCAAGTTGATTCAAATTCCTTCAAAATTCCTTTTCATTTAGCATGTGGTTTCCAGAACTGCCTGTTTCCGTATTCGTTCTGGTGAGAGCAGCCCTGAGGAGAAGGACCTTGGGGTGTTGGTTGATGAGAAACTCACCATGAGCTGGCAATGTGCACTTGTAGCCCAGAAACCACCTGTATCCTGGTCTGCATCAAAGAAGTGTGGCCAGCAGGGTGAGGGAGGGGATTCTCCCCCTCTACTCTGCTCTCTTGAGACCCCAGCTGGAGTTCTTCATGAAGATTTGGGGCCCTCAGCATAAGAAAGATGCGGACCTACTAGAGTGAGTCCAGAGGAGGGCCACAAAGATGATCAAGGGGCTGGAGCACCTCTCCTGTGAAGACAGGCTGAGGGAGTTGTTGTTGTTCAGCTTGGAGAAGAGAAGGCTCCAGGGAGACCTTACAGCGGCTTTCCAGTGCAAGAAGGGGGCCAACAGGAGAGCTGGGGAGGGACTCTTTGTCAGGGAGTGTAGTGATAGGACAAGTGGGAGATTTAGATTAGATGTTAGGAGGAAATTCTTCCCTCAGAGGGTGGTGAGGCATTGGCACAGGTTGCCCAGAGAAGCTGTGGCTGCCCCATCCCTGGAGGTGTTAAAAGCCAGGCTGGATGGGGCTTTGGGCAACCTGGTCTGGTGGGAGGTGTCCCTGCCCATGGCAGGGGGGTTACAACTAGATGATCTTTAAGGTCTTTTCCAAACCAAACCATTCCATGCTTCTATGATTCTAAAATACCACATGTAGCATTCAGCAAGGGAGACATTGATGCACTACTATTAAACTGGAAGATGAATGTGCACTCTGCGTATTTTGCTGCTTCTGTTTCAACACTCTGCTCATGCTTACTGAAAGTACGCAGATTTCTGCCTATATTTTCAAAATACTAAAAGCCTCATACAAGGATTTTGCATTTCATTTCTGACAATCGACTACCTAAGTGTGCATATCTGCCAGCACATTTTCCAGCACACAGATGCAAGCATGGACAATTAAATGTGTCTATGCCATGGGATACTGTCTCCTTTTGTACCTACAGAGAGGCCTCTAATTCTTCCTAGGAAATACTGATAAATATCTCAAATAATTTTTAGACATGCTTAAACCTATGAGAAAAAACAGAAAATGAACAGGAAAAGCTTTCTAAGGAAACAGGATTTGAGTATTCTCAAGTATGTTGCATATTGCTTAGAAATATAACTTTTTATATTAAAAAAAATAAAAATCATTCAAAGCACCTCTGCTAATAGTTTGCTGCCTGGTTTGAGGCTGTTTAACCTTAAGGTGTGGCAGGCTCTGGAAACTTACTGTGACTCACTGAGTAATAACCAGCTACAACATAAAACATCAGCCTACACACAATTTTCCAACCTCATTCTGTAAATCTTTCACTTGAAAAGAAAAATAAAACAATTATCTCATTTAGTATGTTTTTAATCTTTATTACAAAAAGTAATATACTTAGGGATATTATTCTTTCTTGAAAGCACATTAAAATATTAAAGAAAATTGAATATATATCCTCAAAGAGCTTATTTGAAAATCTACAATCCATTTCTTCATCAAAAATGTATTTTAAAGTGACATATGACAGCTACAATATTACATGCAAGTATATACAGCTTGGAAAAAGAAACTTTGCAATATCTATTACATTATTATTAATAACAAAAAAAAATAATAATAAAAAAAGAAGTTGACACTGATTTTCAATATATATATAAACATATATGTATATATTATTTTCATCCTTCCAGACAGGATAAGAGTTATACTCAGCCTTCATGTGAATAATCTTTGTTCACAGAAATACTCCAAGTGACTCCAGATCATGGACCAAATGAAGGATGCTGTAAGTCCTTTATAGCCTCATCTCACCTAAGTTTCCTTTTCCCAAAAGAAAACCAAAATGTTTGAGAAGACAGAACAGCCACAGGAAAGGCTATATCCCACCCCCAAATGGAGTCAGAAAGTAGCTGGATGCACACCTGCATCTGGGAACAGCAAAATGCTCCTACAGTTCAAGACTTAGCATGGCTATACACATAGATACATATCCCTGAGTTAGTATGGATCCCAAGGCTAGCCACAGCTACAAGTGTTTCCTATCTACCAGAATGAAGTAAGATAGATATGACCTTCAGGATGTGACCTTTTCCCTTGCACCTGCTCCAAATGCCTTTGCCAAGGAAGATAAGGTTGTTCAAAGGCAAGAGGAGATGGATCAGGTGGGGAACAGCTCTGTAGTTGATGGCACATGCACTCAAAAAGGACTAGAGAAATGATGAATGGCTGTCTTCAAAACACAAAGCATTTTGGCAGCACTGAAGCAACCCATCCTCCTGAGGACTAAACTTTTAGGAGCAACTGTGAAGCTTTAATTTTGCTTTTCTCTGTGTCTTTGGCTACCACAAAATGTACTTATTTTGAAAGTCTTTGGTCTATAATACACTGTAGGATTCTTTAGTCTCTTTCCAGACACCAGGATGAATGATGAATTTCCAGTTCTCACCCTTTCCTCTCTCCTCTTCCATCATGCTAATCAAGGATGTAGATGAACAGGTGTGGTAAGAGAGCTTTCAGAGAGCAGCCATCCCTCTCTCAGCTCAGTGTTCTTGGCTGACAAGCCTGTGATTCTTCTGTTGGATGGCTTCTTCTGTCAGATAACACGAAATGAAAGGGACTCATCAGTGGCAGAGGAAAAATGCAGAGTTCACAAAGTTGAAGTTCTTTTAAAAAATAGGAGATTTTTAAGTCCAACATCAACTGCCTAATTTTGGTAGGAAGCATGAGGTTACTCCAAAGAGAAGAGGCAGTGAACCATGTATTTGTGGCATTCAGATTGGTGATATAAACATGTAACTCCAAAACAGGAATAATTTGCAGTGCCAAAAACTACAGAATTATGTGCAATCCAGACGATGGATGGAGGTGCCCAGGCACAGCAGGCTGATCATTTCTGGTGACTGCCCCATTATATGCCAAGTGTCCAGGTAAGGTTCTGTTGGAGTCTATCCATTTTTAGAATGAGGTGTGCATATATATCTGTATGTATATGTTTATATATATGTATATGTTTATATACATATATATATATATTTTGTTATACAAAGTTTGCCAATGTACAGAAGGGTAAGTATTAAACACACTAAATAGTCATAGTGATCCTTTGATCCTTTCAGAATCAATGTTCTTTGGTTTTTGTTTCTGTCTCAAAAATCACCACGTTTTTTCCAGCTGTGTGCTAAAATCACAAGTGAAATTGCATGCCTAATTTAACAAAATAAGCAGTGCCTTTGCATGTGTGATCCCGGTGACTGCATGTGCAGAACTCCTAAAGCGGCTGCAAGGCCACAAAAGCAGTCAGCTTATGCCTGTAATTACTGCAACAACACAAACACGTTCTGTGCAAACCATATTTTGTCCTTTGGTATTTACTGTGTGAGTACTAAATGATAAAAGAAATGCAGAAACAGAAAACACAGTAGTTTTCCAAGCCTGTGGGATGATTCACATAAGGGTTTGGAGGATTGGACCCCAAATGCAGGAAACAATGTTCTGTTTTGTTTTTAAATTAAAAAAAAAAAAAAAGTAAAAATTCTAAATTTATAGATAGCACGGGTTTTTTTCACTCTGCAGCATCTCACACAAATTTTGTTTGTGGCCATCTTGAACGCCCACAGCACCAGAGACACTGTAATTACCCCACCCCATGTGATGCAACATGTGCCTTCCTCTGCCAAATGATAAATGTCTCTTCCATACAACACTTTCCTGGCTCTATAATCCACATGCAGTAATGCCCATGCACTAGGAATACAACTGGCCAATCCAATACGAAAGCAATTAATTTGGATGATCTGCATGCTTTTAATTTCCTAAGTATATTTAGTATAAATCTTAGACAAGCGCCATAAGAAATAAAACTAATCTGTTCCTACATGTACCTATAAAATTCCTCATTTGTGCTTGCTAGAGGCAAGAACGTCACATAAACTGCACATTCAGTTACAACAGTATTAAAATAACACTATTAATACACTAAAAATAATTAAAAATTAACCTCCCTAGACTATAGGCAAGTGCTTAAGAGAATCAAACGTAGTCAAACCAAAAATTGCTTTGTCAAAACATGATGAGCTCCAAGGATTTAATGGCACTGATCACAAGGATGGGAAACAAGTCCCCAAGAGTCCTCCTTTCTTGAGCCAAGGAAAATACAGAAAACAACAAATTGCAGCTACAATACGAAATCAAGAAATATAAAAGAGACCACACAAATATTTACCACTGGGTTTGAAGGACAGCCCTTGGAGATGACTATCAAACAGGGAAAAGTCCGCCCCCAAAAATCCCTTGAGTCTGAATTCTCTAACTCAGCAAGATTTCCAGTTCAATAGTGTAAATATTTTTAAGTGTAGTTAAAATACAAATACTTTTTTTTTGATAAATGCCATATAAATATGGCTTGCAAAATTAATAAATACATGTCTAAAAAAAGAATATCGCTTATGGTAAATCTGTGCAGCATGCAGTAGATCACTTGGTATGTGTTGTTTGGATTTAGACATGCAATCTAAACTGGGCTCCACTGCCTACATAGCTAAATTTTACTTAAGCATTTCAGACTATTCTTTATCAACATTTTAATTTAATGAAAAAATAAAAAGAGCTAAACAAAAATGTGAGTAATGTTACAGGCACATATTTGTGTTCCTAGCAATGGACAATGGGAGCAAAGTTATATCATGGATGTTAAATACATCTGTGCAGTCTCAGTCATGGAGCAATGAGGTGATATTTTGCACATCACTTTAAATTTGTGAGATGCAACCTGCAAAATATCAAGTGATATTTTTTAATAAAATAAAACTTTAAAATTTAAGAATAATTATATCACACTCATAACTGTACACACAAATATGTACAAACAGAGAAAATGCCCAGTTTAGGAACATGTAGTTGTATATCTTTGCTCGTATCTGAGAATATGATTTTTTCGAATACCCAGTTGCTGACTGAGAACTGGCAGAAACATTAACCATTTCTTTCACAACTTTTGAAACATTATATTGTATTTTTTTCTTTCTCAAAATGGCATCTTTCAAAATCTAGAAAGAAATTGTGTGACTATTTAGAAAGCAAAAAGTGTGTGTAGCGTATGAAACGTTCACATGGATGCCAAATTATTCATTTATTCAAATGTTTGTGTTTAACTGGTAAGCAAAAAAGAAGAACAAAAATGGCATTCTTTGCCCAAGCTGCCTCTGGATGCACATTCATGTTTCGAATGCTTGTTTTGAAAAGCTGTCCATAAATCCCGTCCAAGTGGCATTGTGGCTCAAGGGTTCCTAGAAGTAAGAGATAACAAAACACTCCTTAGATCACCCAGTTCATCTCACTGCTAATGTCAGACAAAATAACAACAAAATAACAACTCTTACTGCCAGGAAGTTTCTCTTCCCAGCGTCCAATGGCATTTTCCTCCACTGTTTCACTCCATTGCATCCGTCTCATGCAGTATCTTGAATTATCCTCTCCTTTTACGATATTCTACACTGTAGTCACGCTGCTCTCAGTGTAAAGCCACCAGGCACTAGGCACCCTTTGGTGAAATAAGGCTACTGTTAACCTCAGACATTCAAGAATCACAAGGCAGGACCCCAAAATAACAAAGTCTTTAAAAAAAAAAAATCAAATCTTTAAAATTATGCATCTGAGTTCTTTTTATTCAACCTTTTGGCTTTCAGGCTGTTGAGATTCACCGTCTAAAATGTTTGTTTTCTGCTGGGCTTTTCTATGTGTTTGTTTTCATCTTTATGTAAGTGAAAGCTTTGATTCTGTGCATTTATTTGGTTGAAGGACTAGAGTTACAAGGGTAGAAAGAGATTTTGAGATCAGCAAAATAGTAGTGAGTTTTGGCAGTATCATACCCTTTTCCTGCATTGCCCCCAGTACTTCTGGATTTAATGAGAAATAATGCCCTGGCAGACAAAAGGACCAAGTTCCTGACTGCTGCCATAGACTCGCCCCCTTCCCCTGCATTTCGAAGACTCACAATTGCTGCAAACCTGATTTCCTGGGAGTTTTCTACATCTGAGGCGGGAGTGAGGAGGTGGCTGCCGATGAGCTGCTGGAGGCACCATCTAGGTCCTTCTCTGTGCAGTTCAGATTTCTCTAAACTGGAAGAGTCACTTAAGCCCACATCTGCCCCATCCCAAGCTCTGCATCAGCCACTGGTCTCTAGACCATAGCCAACCACCTCCCATTTTTAGGGAAGACTTTTATTTTCCTGTGAGTGCGGAATGGAAACAACAATTGAAACCTCAGAGGTTGCCACATCGTGAATTTCTCTGGCAGCTCTGGTCATATGGGAACTTTAAAAGAGCCTTTAATAATCTTGAATCCAAAAATATTCCCATGAATTCTGACTTTCATCTGCAATGGTCAATGGTTTCCATGAATTGCAGTGTAGGGGTTGTCTGTCCATAGAAAGATCACTTCCCGCTTTCCCAGACCTTTGAAGGAAGGACCAAAGGAGCTGCCTCTGAGGAGGTTTGCCATCTCTGCTGGTTTCCAATGAATGGAAATCCTATCCCACTGTCTCATTTAAGATGACTCTTCCCCCTTTTCCATGAGCCTTCCCAACACAGGGAGGAAAAGCTAGCAGAAAATCATGTCTGGATGCTATCTTGATCCAGGAGTGTTGGCTGGGTGGCAGAAAAGAGGAACAGAGAGGAGACAGGGAAATAGCTGGGTAAGAGGGAACAGGGCTGGTAGGGATGTGTGAAGCAAGAAAAGTGAGAGCAAGAGGGAAAGTGGCCGGAGCCCCAACAAGAAGCAAGAGGAACTGCTTGGTAGGGATGGTGCAGTGCAGCCACAGCAGCTGAGCAGTGAAAGAGCAATGTAGGAAGAAATGACAGATTTACAGTCATAATTACTAGCCGCGAATAAGGTCTTCTTTCCTAGAGAGCTGATGAGATGTCCAGACTGGTGTGGATGTGTTTCCCAAGCAATCTGTAGGTAGGGAGAACAACAGGATACTTTTGTTCATTTACTTCTAATACCCTGCATTTTTAGTTCATAATCCCTGAACATCTGCAGGAGGTAACAAGGTAATAACAAGACTGAGGATGCCTAAATGACAGTTTCAGTCTGTTTAAAATACCTGCATGCCAGCTGCTTGTCAGAAGAGCCCTCAAGTGTCCCAGAAGGAAATGTTTCTGAGTCAAGAAAGACAGAAGGAAAACAGGCATTTCTCTTAGTGGGGAATAAATGTATCTCAAACTTTTAGAACTACTATCTGGGTCCTGGGACAGGATGCTATGGTATCCCAGGGTCCAGAAAAGCTCTGTTATAAAAGACAATATAAAAGACAGTTCTATTTTAAAATACTAATCAGAGATACCCAATACAAAGAGGTGGCAAGGAACATATTTTGCTGAATGCAAAAAAACATCCTTTCTTCATAACCAAAAACTGAGTGTTGATAAACTGTCACTGAGAAAAGGAAAAATCTACTGTGACTAGTATTTCACCTGGGAATTTCCTTAAGTCCAGATAGAGAGTGACCACTGAGGCTCATGTAATGACTTTTTACTGTTTTCCACTTTTTGTTAGTTAGAATAGATTAAATCAAGCTAGGAAATTGCACTTCCTTGCATCAGAAAACCTCACTCACATACCAAGATGTCAGAGTGCATCAGAAAACCCTAAATTGCGCAAAACCACAAGTGGCCTACTGCGTTTTATATTTTTACTACGATGAATTAATACATCGTGGTTTTCTCTATTTGTTTCCTGTTCAGTATTGTCTTAAAAAAATACTAACTTGTTTACTTATATTATTGGAGGGAATGATCTTGATTCCACCCTCAACAGAATTTGAAGGGCAATAATAGCTTAGAGCATGTAGTCAAGCAGCAGTATCCTTCTCAAGCAAATCTATTCCTTTCACTTGCCTGCAGTTAAAGAAAGAAGCAAAAGAGTCAGAATTTCCCCCACCATTTTTTTTTTCTGTAGCATAAATCAGCCTTTCACGGCATTTGAATCCTTCTCAGGATTCAATTTAACTCAAGTTGATCCAAGGAGATCACTGAAAATATCTCGGCAAAGGTGGCTAGCTGTGGTTAGCTGCTGGTGTGCTCCAAGCTTCTAGAAACAATGAAATGTGAGTCATCAGTAAGTGATGTGGGACTTTTCCCCTCTTAGAATATCGGTTGTTATTCTGCAATTTGATTTATGCTCCTGTACTTCTAACATTAGGAACTACCCAAGCAATCAGAGGGCTTTCAAGAGAAGATGCCATTCTTAGCTGGTTGTCCTGTGTTAGAAAGCAGGTACAGTAAGATGGGATCACAAACTTTTCTGAGAAGAGGATTTATCCTCCTACATGCATGGAAAAAATGACTTTGTGAGAGCACATGCTCACCCTTCTCCATATTACAAGTAAAACTGCTTGTGAATGAGTGCATATGACATTGAGTCAGGAAGACACTTTTAACAAGGAACTGTGTATTTCTGGTTTTATAGCATCATTTTTCTAAGCTGAAGCACAATTTAAGTGTAATGACTTCCCATTTATTTGGAAATTCTGATTACTATTTTTTTCAGAATAATTTAAAAATATATATAAGGGAGGAGGAAATCAAGTAAAACCATCCCGTTGTTAAAGTACTGAGTGGTGCATTTTCATCTTCAAGTCTGAAAAGAACTACCCTTATCATCCTTAGGTAGGCTGGGCTCACCGCTCAGCAACCAAGTTCAAATTTATCAGCAAAACCTATAAATTCATGGCCATGGGAGTCGTGTTTCTGTAGAATGTGGGAGGATTATGCTAAGTCCTAGATGAGTGGCAGATATCCCACTGCAGTGTCACAGCTGTGGTTTTGGACTTTTTGAAGCAGCGTGGAGTCCCACAGCTCCTGACTTACCCTCTGCTCAACCAGGGTGCCTCTGGAACCCTCACCCAAAGACTCCATCCCAATCCTAATTTCCTTTTGATAAAATGTTCTTTTAACTCTTAGAAGTGCATGGGTCACTTCAAACTATTCCTTCATATATGCAGAATTCAGAGGTATATCAGACATAAAGTTTTAAAAGCACAACAAAGTTTTAAATGGCCAGTCACTCAGACATCTGTACATCCTTCAGCCAAACGTCTGCTCTGGCACCACCAGATAACTCAGCTTTCGGCAAGCAGTGAGCAAACCGTTTCACATATGTAGCCATATTCATACTCTTCTTGCTATTATTCCTCTAATATCCAATCCACTGGTGACTGTTTAGTTCACCTACTTACTGTGTCTTACTGTGAGCGAAGTTTATAGGCTGAGGGCTGCTTTTTCATCTCACGTGTACAACGCACATGGCAAAATGAGGTCCTGTCTTGATGGCAGCTACCGTATGTTACAAATAATAGCAAAAATATAACTGTTGCTACTATTTGACATGACCTATTTCCAGATAGGAAATGGTCTATCATAGCATAATTGAGAAGATAACCCATTATTAACTCCTGTCTCCTAAAGTTCCAAGAAGGATGATTATATGGTTCACCGTGAAACACTGCAATTTCACTAACATATTTGTTGGAAGCAATTATAATCTATACAGTACTTCATAGATCTTGGACTACAATAGTTTTAAGTGGAGTAAATGGCTTGTATGCCCCAATCTCAAATGAAATGTGACACTATTATATCTTTGGAGGTTACCAGCAAATCTCTTTCTCCTGGGTAAACAAAGAAAATCATGACTAGGAGAGAAAAAGAAAATATTTTGAAAACTTGTGAGCTCAGATTCTCTCTGTCAACAGCTGTGCAGACACTGGGGTTGACTTGTTGCCAGAGTCAGCACACTAGCTAAAAGTCTCACGTTCTGCAGGCAGCAGCTTCATGATAAAAAAAATAAAAAAAATGCTTCCCTTCTTTGCTTCCTTCAGCAGACTACCCCAGCCTGCAAAGCAGCCAATCTGAGTGTTTGCAACAGCAATTTGCAAAGCTTTCACTCATTAAAAACTTTGCCAGAGCTTTATTCCATGACCTGAATGACTGGCTGCCTGCCTGCCTTTTCCCGGACTGGTGAGGGAAAGATGGAGGGGTGACACTCTGTTATCCTGGTGTCTTAAAAAGGCAAAATGAGAAGTTTTCACCTCTCAGCCAGACAAGGCTACAACAAGAACTGCTGACCTGGCACCTGGGTTCACTTCAGGAGGTGCCATTCCTGATGTAGCAGGCAGTGCAACCCCTGGCAATGGACACTGAGGAGCCTGGTGCTGCATGCCGAGGACACAAAAAAGAGCAGTGCTTGAGACAGCTGATGGTACTGGCTCTTTGTTGTAGCCCCAAGAGGAGGCTAAGCACCTGAAAGCAGGAGAGCTTCTCAGCCATGACCTTGGGGCAGCTTCTGAAAGGCTGCCCTGGGGTGTTGCACGAGCTGTTCTGCATGAACCCCCACCAGCTTAGTACACTCATGAGGCTACTTGGTTATATTTCTGTCCTCCCTCCTCTTGACATCTCTTTCCCCAACTTCCACAGTCCTGGCTGTGCACTAGCATTGACCAGGATGTCCGGGAGAGCAGCAGGATCATGGTTTTGGCATAGCAAAGAGACGGTCTGGAAGCAAAGCACATGTCCTGACTTTCCACTCCTGGCTAGCACCAGGAAAAAAGAAAGGAGCGTGCCCAGCACAGCTCCCAGGAGAGAAGTTGGACCTCAGGAAAGGATTTATCACTGCACCCCAAGCACATGGAGCAGCCAATGCAATCAGTCGATACATGCCTATTGAGATAAACAGGTTTCAAGGGTTATTGTTGTGCCTAGCTCATTGCCACCCAATTGAAGATCTGTTGGTTTAGCCATCCAACCAAGTACCTTCTGTTCATGTTAGGCAAAAGAATATGGCTTTATAAATAAAAACAAACATGACTGTGATTGAGGGGGTCTAAGGCACCCCAGCATCCTCAGACATTCCTCCTGACTAGGTGAAAATGGCTCCCCAAACATCATGTTTGTTCCTGGACCACAGGTGGAGGCCTGTAACTCCATAACGCAGATGGAGGCACCCACCTCAGGATATGGATTCTTCTGAGGGCCAAAAGCTTACAGACATCTACATCCCTTTCTCCTTCCAGCTCTTAATGCCTCCCCAGCGAGGTGGCCTCCTTTTTTCCCCAGATGTTGGGAAGCTAGGGGTTTCTGCTAATAAGCCATGGATGGGGAAGAGGAAGTACCTAAAGAGATGACGTCTGCTCCTCTCTTGGTGTAAACAAATAAAAAATGTTCTTCTTTCTCCACCAGGTTACAATCTTGTAAACCATCTACAATCTTGTAGACCATTTCCCAAATGCAGCAAACAAAAGCCAAACAAAGTCACTTGTCATGCCTCTTCCCACTTGTCCTCGGAAAGGCAAGCTGCGTGTGCACCATGGGGCAGAGCCGGCTAAGAGGAAGCACGGGGAGGATGTGATGTACCACAGAGAGACCAGGGAGTTTTGGTGGTTTAGATACACACCTCTGTCATCAGTTCTTAGCAGAAAATGATAGTCAGAAGACCAAAGTACCTGTCATTTAGAGAAACTGAAAGGTTCTCAAAATAACATAGGTTTTGTCTCTAATAATATTGTACTGAGGAAATCCATTATCTTATTTACAGCTTGTTTTTGGGGTCAGAGCAGACACTGTGCTATATATTGTGAAATACAGGGTGTAATGTTGTAACAGGTTGGGTCACCGCTGTGGGTTTGTCATATCTAATTTATCTGTACTCACCAAGTATAACAATCAGCTTGTAGGTTAGTGGAAGCCAGGCCAATGACAACTGACTTGCAGTATTTTAATAGTTCACAAAACTCTTCCAAGAAAAGATCTTGGCTTTAACAGAACACTGGTTAGAATGTGTTTGGCATGTTTCATCTGGCAAGGTGAAGAGCTAACCAATTTTATTGAACATATCTGCAAGGAATGGGTTGAATCCGTATCGAAACAAAATTCTCACATCGTATCAACAGCTCTCGCCAGATATTGCCATTCACAAGCAAAGTGGCATTTTATAAGCACATCATCTCTGCCCAACAAACAAGGCAGTGTTCGTTACACCACACAAGCTATCCCTCACTTTCTCAATTGCTTTCAGAGAAGGAAAAACAGCCACTCAGTGTGCTCTGCATCTCACCTAACTTTGGATCACTTCCATGTAGCAGTTAGCACTTAAGCTAGCCTCCTGCTAGTCATCCACCCCATTTTTCTGACCTACTTTACACATTACCGAGATGAGTATCTCCATAAAACTGCTTTTTCATTGACCGTAAAGGGAATCAGCAGTGATAAAGGTGGTGAAGATCAGCATCAGATAGGAAATCTACTTAGAGCGACCAAGCCTCAACTGTTCAAAAGTTTGATGGCATCAGTTCTTGGCTATCTAATTTGTAGATAATACAAACAGAGAAAGTTCAGATGTTCTAATCCCAGCTTTTAATGGCAGTTTCTGAGTAGTCGGTTGGACATGAAATTAAGTGATCAGATCTTTTGAAACCAAGGGGTTCCTTTAATAAGAATAATGCTACATGTCTCAGGCAGGACCATAGTACCCATCAAAGGGCACAGGACTGTAGGTACAATAGCATAGGCAAAGTGGCACTGGTGGCACAAAGTGGTACTAGAGCTGGGTATGTAGCAGTAGGCTACACACGGGGTGAAAGAAGTCAGCCAGGTTAGAACAGACACTGCAAAGCCTTGAAACCTTTCACAGCCTTCCAATGATTGTGACCAAATAGCCCTTTTTCCTGTTAAATTTTGTGTTTTTTTTTTCTTTTAACCAAAAGGCCCTTTTTTGTTGTTGCTGCTGCTATTTGACACTGTCTTGCTTTAAAAAACTCTAATGAGAAAAAAACTGACTACAAGAACATGCTGCAAACAGGCAAAAGGAAAAAGCATTGAATTGAAATTTCATGTGCAGTCTTCCTGACTGTTATGAATGAAAGTAGTTTTAAAGACTCTCTTAGGGACCATGTGGATAGCTGTTTTTATTTGCATGTCCAGGGAGAGAAAGAAAAATGAAGTCAGAATATATTCAATAACATCAAATTTTATATATTCATATATTCAATATATATTCTCTCTATATATTCTCTCTATATATAGAGAGAAAGTATATATATCAATATATATATTGAATATATATTCATATATTCAATAACATCAACATTTGTGGTTTGATGGTTGGGCCTAAATACATCTGTCTGGTTTTCTTCACGCTCTGGTCCCTAGAATGAGGTTATCACCTGAGAAATTCACCTATTTCCATTTGAAAGCCCTTACATATACAGGGGGAGGAAAAACTATGAGGGAACGGAGAAAAAGGAAAAAGTGAGTATAAAGCATTTGAAAATGTGAAGCCTAAACATGAGAAAGAAAATAAATAGGAATTATTTGGGAAGCCTTATGATTTTTAAGCAAATGTCTTAATTTGCTGGAGGCTGACTCAGATCTTGAGGACATGGAGCAATTGCTTGTCACTAATAGTTTGACTGGGTCTTCCAGTCCTGAGGATTTTGTGGCTCCAGCCTTCTGCCAGGCCAAAGCTGAAGGTGTGCAACCCTGAGAAACATCTTTCCACATTAGCCAGCTTTTCTTTAAAAGTGATATCCATCAATGCTGTTAACTCAGAATGATCCCTGTGCTTTTACCCATGGTTGCTTTTAGCAGGTAAGTGAAAATTACTGTGAGCTTTCCTCATGCACTTAAAAAATGGGTACAACGAGGATGAAAAGTTTCCAGACTTCCTGTCACGTAGGACCATACACCAACACTGCCCTGAGGCGGCAGATACGTGGCATTTTGCTGAATTGCTGCCCACCTTCACCATTTGCTTTCAGTCTGAGCAAGTTTGACTGATATTGTGACTAGGCTGGTTTCAAGAAAAGGCAGAGCGGGACAAGACAGGCAGCTAGGATAGGAACTGAGATACCTAGATATTGAGTGTGAGAAGTCTGGTGGTAGCTCATGTCAAAGAAACCTTGTGCAGCCCATCTTTTGGATGCCACTTTGTGTTCCTCTGAACGCCCCGTGCCTGGCTATAGCTGTTTGGCACAGAGGCATCCTGGCATGGATGGGATGTGTTGCAAAGTGAGAAAAGAGCAACAGTGTGTTTAATGGTTGGCTAAGCGATATGTTCTTCCATCCATCTGGTTTACTGATAGCTGCCTCCAGGTGCATGGAAAAGTGCAGAACTATAAATCGCTGGTTTGCCACTCAGAACCTCAAGGAAAATAATAACCCAGCACTCTCTCCTGCAGATGTATCGCTATATGCTCTGAATAGACATCAATGTCTCAGATGGACTATCTGTCCTCAGAACTATGCTTTATTGGCAGCTTCACCTGATACAGAAGGACTAAGAGTTTATGCCTGGCCTTAAAAATACCTGCTTGAAAGTTTTCTGAGGAAAGTGAAAAACTCTGCCAGGCTGGTGGCTTGGGTTCCTGCTCTACTAACAGCAACTTTGCACTAGCACATTTAATTTAAACCAGTCTGCTAGCATCCTCTGTCATGGTAAATTAGGTTATTTTCAATTATTTTCGCTAGATGAATTTTCCGGTTGCTGATTGGAACAACCAAGGGGACACAAAGAGCTAGGGCCAGTGTAAAAGAAGGTGCAGGGATGCTGAGGTGGGTCTTGCAGGAAGAGCTGAGATAGGACAAAGGAGCCATACATTTGCTTCTCCTAGGGTTCCCACACCACATTGCTAGGGTCTCTCGTGTCCTCACAGCCTGCTGGGGTGCAAAAGGTCCTGATAAAAGCTCATTGCCTTTCTTCTGAGCTATGAAACTGCTTTCTCCTCCTGCATCTGTTGACCTCGATGGCCTGATCCCATAGCCACATGCAATCAGTCTTTTTGGAGATGAGAATGTCTGTCCCTCTGTATCCCTTTCCTCCTACTCAGCCAACCTTTCACTACAGCTGCTGCCTGGGAAGGATGGGTGAGTGCACCTAGGTAGGTTCTGCCGTTGGGTGTGAAGTTGAGGCTGAAGCTGGGGTTGAAGCAAGGCCTTCCACTCTTGCCCAGGAAGACACAAGTAGGGAAAAGCTCTCTGGTAGCATACAGTGGCATGGACAGCAGGCTCCAGCTATCCACACCAGCACAACACAAGATGAGACAGGGCAATGTGTGCTGCGATGTTTGCTCGTAGGAGGGAAAGGCTGGGATCCAGTTGCTAGGGATCAGCCCTAAGTACCCGCACACCTGTCATCATTTTGCTTTAGTGATAAAATACACATTTATAAATCTTCCCTTGGATTGCCTGAGTGAAAAATATGCATTAAGGCTTCAATAGGATTTTCAGCTACTGCTGTGTGTGCTACAAATGATGCCAGTGCAGGGCCCAGAACTGAACTGGAGACAGTAGTAAGAAAGTTGGAATTTGGCTACTGTAATTATTTGTGGCAGCTGTAATCTATGTAATAGTTTGTGGACTCCTTAATACGGTTGATGACTCTCTATAAAAGGCATCTTGAAAGAAAATGATTATCTTAAATTATAGGAAACTAATGGAAGTGCAAGATAATAAGAAAAAAGGGAAAACAGTTCTGAATCACAGAAGCTCCATAGGAGAAGAAAAGAGGAATCTCTCTCTTCAGACCTAGCAAAAGCACTGGCCAGCCTGAGTGTTAACTGTGTGGAAGGGCAAGAGGTTATGCTTCCTCAGAGGGGGAAAAGAAAGAAAAATATCAGATGCAACTCTGCAGTTGTGTTTTAATTCCTCTCACCTGGTTGAGATCCATGTACATACCTCTTTTTGTACAAAAAGTCCAAAAAAACTCATATCAATGAAAGTGTAGGAGTGCACCTGGACCAAGACATGGCCCACAGCTTCCATTTAACATACTAAGTAGCTTCTTCATCGTCTCCCCATTTAGTGAGTTTAAAAAACATGCTATACTGTGTCCTGGCATTAGCAGATGCCTGCAGGCATCAGAGATTTAATTTGTTGGAGTCAAAAAGCACTAATAAATAACTGACTTTCATTGCCCGAGCCTCAAGGTAACAGGGTTTGTGCACATTTACAAGGCATCTTTACATAGCTTAAACATTATTTTTTTTTGGAGAGTTCTTTCAAATAAAAATAATACAAAGCTATAAACCATGAACCGAAAGGTCTCTGAAAGAAAACATAGAGCCCCACGGACAGCTTGCCTGGGCAGGGAGATGAGCTGCAAGTGACTGCCCGTCCTCCTGAGAGCACGCCAGGACTGGCTGCGCATCGCAGGGCGGAAAACGTAACAGGAGACACGGGGAGGATGTCATGTACCGCAGACAGGGCACAGGGTTTTTAGTGGTTAAGATGACAACAAATGCGCACCTCTGTCATCAGTCCCTAGTAAAAAGCCATATCCACTGAGAAATTTAGAGAAACCAAAAAGGTCCTCAAAAACAACTGAGGTTTTGTTTTTTGAATAATGATAATGTACTGAGGAAATCCATTATCCTATTTCTGGTTTGTTGTTCAGACTCCCAGCCAACAGCGCACCATACTCAGTGAATATATACATTCTAATGACATGACAGGGCAGGACACAGATGTTACGAGTTTGTCACACAGTCCCACATGGTTTGGCTTAAACAGCATATAATCACCAACTAGAGAAGCATTTGCAACTTTAACGAGTGCCAGGCCAGCATCTACTAATTGCTGCAAAATAATTGCAGAGGACAACAAGAGAGAGGAGTAAGAGATGGAGGGAAAGGTTTGGGGGAAGAGTCCAAGGGACAGAAAAACTGAATTCAAAACAATTCAAGTTGAAATCATGTAGCAATTTAATTCTGTTAAAGTGCAACTGTGACTAATTTGATTAATTTAAGGGTGAAGGTAGAGTTTTAACTTAAATACTGTCAAAGACCATCCACTGCTCTTCTCTAGGGATGGCCGGTGTGTAGGAAACCTGAAAGATTCGGTTTAACACTTCGCCTCTTCCCAAGAGAACCCCAAGGTGCAGATGGTTTTTTTCTGAATCACTGTTCTTGTCCTTCTTTGCTTGTTTCCTTTTGCAGCCAAAGTTTTCTGAGATTTCCAAAATTTGGGCATTTTAAATGTAGCTACCTTGCCTCTCGTGGCCACCCAGCATGTGACACCCTAAGCAGTGCTTTTAAAGATGGTAACTACTGAAGTTCTCCTTGACTTTGATTGTGCTTTCCTTTAAATTCTTGGTCTCTGGTCAGTCTTGAGTCCTTCAAATATTTATGCAGTAAAAATTAGAGGCCCCTGTTGTCAACTGATCTTTTTGTGAATAATACAGGACTACACAACATGTTAAATTAGACACACTCAGAAAAGTTTGATTAGAAAACAAAGATGAATTGTCGGTATAATATAAGTAGGGATTCACTTGTATTTGTGGCTGGATTTACAAAGATGATTGAATTTTGCAACATTTCAATGCTAGATCCCCAGTTCTTCTGTACAATGTAGTGTCTTAACAGATAAACGAAGGAAGAACAGGTACCTGATTTGGGATCTGAGGTCTGTGTCCTCATTGTACAAATCTAAGCTCCCTTTACAGCAGATTTTCCCTACAGACAACCTCTGAGGGATGTCCAAAAGAGCATTGTACAGCAAGCCAACTCTTCAGCACTGTGGATGCTTGGGTCTCGCTGCTCAAGCTCCTTCTCCAGCCCTTTTCCATTTGGCAGCATAGACATACCCTTAGATTACATTCATGATCTACGGAAATGGACAGGAACAACCAGAAGCCAATTCAAACTTTGAGAAAGTTGCCTTGTCTTCTAGAGATGCCTCTGTCTATCCCTTGGGAATAGTGAGAGCCAAAGTAATTTGGTGACAAAATAACTGGTCAGTTATGACAAAAAAAGAACAAGCTGAGATTCCCGTGGCATTTTCTAAATTATTTTTCACAAATATTTGAAGAGCCATTACATATTTGTGAAGATATTAAAAAAGTCAGCAACATTTCAAGCACTTTGGGATATTTTAGCATATATGATATTACAACCAGAAATACATTATTTGTTTTACATTATTATCTGTTTCTAAGAGTTTCTAATGATATATGTATATATATATGTATATATGTGTGTATATATATATATATATATGTAATATTGGTAACAAAACCCACATTGTGAACAAGCAAAATAAACAGTTTTTTCAACAATATATGAGCAGAAAAGTCTTCATGCATACAGTTTCAATAGAACTTATGAACACAGCTGAACAAGAAGGAATTTCTGTCCAGTGAGAAAACTGGGTATGTCTAAATCTCTTTGCCCTTCCAAATGAAACATGAAAATTGTGTCTTAGGGAAGTTACAGTTCAGGCACCTATCTATGCTATTGGGTTAGACTATAGCTCCCTGCTGTGTGACAGCCACAGACATCTGTGGTGCATCTCACAGGGAAGACAAACTGTGGCATGCCATGAGCCTTGAATGACAAATGGAAAGCTCTGCTCTTTGAAAACAGTGAGGCTCCAGGACCTCAAAATAATCCTTTTAGCATTTCAGAGGACTGGTGAATGAACTTTATTGACATTAAATTAATCAAATTGCTTTAATTTGTGTTCTGTTAAGCAACCTGCCAGTCATCCTGGTTTCTCCTAACCTGAAACAACAAATTTTACATATTGATGGAAACACTTCAGGAAAAAAAAAAAATGAACCATTTTCCTGTGGTTAATTTTGATTTTTACAAGAACCACATTTTCCGTTTTTAAGACTGAATTTCCAAGCAACTCTTAACTATGGCTAACAAACATATCCATAATCAGCAGGAACCACTGGTTAGCAATTGGAAAGAAGTCTCAGGTTCAAAACAAACACCGTGGGTTTGCAACCTTCTGTGGTTTCATCATAGGTATCACGATAACTAGCTTTTTCCCCTGACACCAAATAACATGAATCCATTCACTGTCTCAAAATCTTACAAAGAAAACAAAAATGTGAGCGCTGAAAGCTCAACCACCAGCAAGCAAATAAAAACAACATAAAACACATTATTTGTACGTCTCTTTGGTTGGGGTCCTGACTCATGAGTGTCGAAAGTTTGGAGTTGCCAAAACTACTTTTGTTTGTCACTAATAACCACTCATCCCAAGGAACATGTGGTTTATTGTTTCATGCCAGGCCTTCGATGCTTAAGGGCTTGAGGTTCCTTGGTGAGACAACCTCTCATAGCTCCAAGACATGTTCTTCCGCATTATCGGAATACTTTATTATTTTTTTAAGCACCAAATGTAAAATCAATAGGTCTTTCCCTTGACAGACATTATGATTTTTTTTAAGAGTAACTTTGCTAGCCACAGAAGTTTTGCAATATTTCAAGACCACTGATAACTGAGCAGGATGGAAAAGAACACAAGTACATCCAAGTCTACTGTTTGTTTGTTTTTAATTACTTTCTCTGCTATGGCTAGAGACTTCTGGAGTTGTCCTCTTGGTGGAAATAAAGTGAAGCACTTGGGCTTTTCTATCAAAATACTTAGCTGAGTCATAAGGGTTGGGGAAAAAGTAACACAGAATGAGCTGACAGTTACACTGAATTGCCTGGTAACCAAAGGTACATTTTTTGAAAGTGCCCAGATAAGTTCCATTTTCTAACAAAATTTCATTCTCTACCCTCTTCCTGCTAGAACAGCCCCAAGACTGGTCAACTAGCTTTTCTATTACAAACAGATACTGGTTGTCTATAAATAGCACCTGCCCCAGGAGAAGGCAATGCAGAGTTTGTCTATGGTAGCCAGTATAACAAGTAACTCTCAGAAGACAAGACTCCAGCCCTTTTTCCACTTGATAATATCTCTGCAAGCAAGTTCACTTCATGGAATCACAGAATAGTTTGGGTTGGAAGGGACCTCAAAAACCACCCAGTTCCACCCTCCTGCCATGGGCAGGGACACCTCCCACCAGACCAGGCTGCCCAAAGCCCCATCCAGCCTGGCCTTGAACACCTCCAGGGATGGGGCAGCCACAGCTTCTCTGGGCAGCCTGTCCCAACACCTCACCACCCTCTGAGTGAAGAATTTCTTCCTAACATCTAATCTAAACCTTCTCCTCTTTCAATTTAAAGCCATTATCCCTTGTCCTATCACTACATGACCTTGTAAAAAGTCCCTCTCCAGCTTTCTTGTAGGCCCCCTTCAAGTACTGGAAGGTTTCTCTAAGGTTTCCCCAGAGCTTTCTCTTCTCTAGGCTAAATAACCCCAACTATCTCAACCTGTCTTCATAGGAGACACTTCAACACTCTGATCCTCTTTGTGGCCCTACTCTGGACCTGCTCTAACAGGTTCATGTCTTTTTTATGCTTGGGTAGTACTACAGGTGGGATCTTATGACAGCAGAGCAGAGGGGGAGAATCACCTCCCTCATCCTGCTGGCCATGATTCTTTTGATGTAGCCCAGGATACAGTTGGCTTTCTGGTCTGCACGGGCACACCGCCGGCTCATCTTCAGTTTTTCATCCACTAGTATCCCAAGTCCTTTGCCATAGGGCTTCTCTCTACCCACTTGTTGCTAGCCTGTATTCATGTTTGGGATTGCCCCAACACAGATTGCACTTGGCCTTGTTGAACTTCATGAGGTTCGCACAGGCCCACCTCTCAAGCCTGCCCAGGTCCTTCTGGATGGCACCTCTTCCCTCCAGCATGCCAACCACACCACTCAGCTTGGTATCATCCACAAAGTGCTGAGTCTGTTCACAATCCTACTGTCCATGTCACCAACAAAGATGTTAAATGATACAGGTCCCAACAGACCCCTGAGGAACACCACTTGTCACTGGTTTCCATTTGGACATCAAGCTGTTGACCGCACCTTTTTGTGCGACCACCCAGCCAATTCCTTATCCACTGAGTGGTCCATCCATCAAGTCCACTTCTCTCCAATGTGGAAACAAGGATGTCACATGGGACAGTGTCAAATGTGCTGGCCATTACCCATGTTCATTCCCTCCTCCCAATTTCTTTCAGAAACATGGTCAACTCCTAACTCTAAAATTATTCCAACAAGCAGGTAATATAGAGAGACATTTAGTGCAAATTTCTTATGGGACTGAGCAATTGAGCCAAAGGGTCGGATTTCCTTTAGGTGTGGGCATTCATCTCTACTAATATTAAAATACTATTCTACAGACATGAACATGAGATAGTAATTCACACTCCTTCAGAGTCAAAAGAAAAGAATAGGTGTGCCTAGTGCCCAATTCATTTGACCTATTTTCAAATGTCTACATTAGGATGAGACAAATCATGCCCTAGAAGAGACCACTTTTTCCTTCGCTACCTACTATATGGAGCTTGTGGCAAGTAACTCCAACATATGCCGCGTCCCTCCAGCAAGGTGAACCCTTCCTTATGTGCCTACATTTCTCACATTCAGCTTTTTAGCTCTTGTAAGACTGTCCTTTCTAAGACAGAAATCTTCTATCACATTCCAGGTTTTAGTCAGGACCTCAGCTACGGCCCAAATTTGTGCTGCAGCTCCATACCAGAGAGGGAAAGGCTCCAAAACCCTACCAACTTCACTAGGGAGACCAGATTCATCCTTTCAGAAGACCATTCAGATGCCTCCTGCTTTTTCATACTCTCTTCTTGGTATGTCTACTGACTACTTGGCCCGTCTCATCTGAGGGGACTTTAAAACCCCAGGGTCTTGCAGTCGAAGAGGTGGGCCTTATTGCCCCACTCTATAGTAAAATTAGACTAAACAGTTTTAACCAAAGCTCATCTACTTGCTGTAAAATATCCCAGGATTCATGGCATGAGCAATAGAAATAATAAATAAGAGCAAGCAGACTAACCCCATAAACTGGTATCTTCCCTAAAGACAGGGAATGTCTTGGTCTCTCCTCTAGGCAGGCTTAAGCAATTTTACACTTCCATTTAAGCTGCTTTAGACAAAAATGCACGAACCGTTGTGATAGGGCTGCCAAAAGAGGGTCTCCAGCCTACTTCTGAAAATGCAACTTAAATGCTTTGGAAAATGTCATTCCCTGTCCCTCCTAGCAAAAAGATCTTGGCCTGACTATTCATCTGGCTGCAGCTTTACTTTTGTCATCAATGCCAAAGCAAATTAAGGGGAAGTGTTATGAGAAAATAAAAACATTTATCAGCAGAACAGGTGTTTCGGGCTCTCTTCCCTTCAGAAATTCACTGCAGAAATTTTCAATGGGAACGTCCATCTGAAGAGACCTCCTGGCAGATCCTCAGCCTGTCCATCAACCATCTCAAGCTGCCTTCATACCTGAGGACAAATGCTAAACTGACAGAGACTGACAGAGATAGTCAACAGTATCCCTTGGGCTGGGATATGTCTGCCTTCCTGCAACAGGCTGATAATTCAATCTTCAGCACTAACCAGTGCATGCTACTATATTGTCAAATACTGATATTTATACACAGGGTAAGGACATTGTCCTGCACATTTCTGGAAAACAATAATGAAGTGCTATAAAATTAGCATCAAGCAGAAGGAAAAGATCCTGTCTACATAAACATGCTGCTTGTAAATTCTTCTAATATATATATTCATAAAATAAATCTAATGGCACATCTGTATGGTTATTTCTCACTAAGAACTTCAAAAGAGACAATAATCCAGTAAGAATTCATGGCTTTTTTTCTTTGGGTTTCTTGTCCATTAATGTACCAAAGTGGTCATTCCCTAAACATGCATTCATTCAAATGCATTTTACTGTCCTCTCTTACAGATGTGAGATGTAGGAGGATAGATCAAATATTTCCAAAATTTCTGTAAAAAATTACCTCACTATTAATTAGTAAACACACTGGATGTCTCCATGTCAACCATACATGAGTCATCTTGTCAGATGCAATGACATTTAAGGAAGCTCAGGATAAGAATATCAAGATATTGAATTGAATATAAGAATATCAAATTATGATGCATGGAATAATAAGCTGTGTCTTCTTCATTCTGATATGTTCTTGGCAACAGTCAACAACAGAGGTGTCATCCTCTCATAAGATTCTTGCAATTGCAAAAATCTTCCTCTATTTACATAAGGCCTTTAGTCTTAAAAGATTTTTCCAATAACTAAGAATGACCTGACAGCTTAAGTAATTGTCTAATTAAAACTCAGTACCAAAATTTTTAGCATCCAATTTTGTCTTTGAAATACATAGAATATGACCACCTGTGATGTCTACTCAAACTCATCTCAAGTAACTCCAAAGCTTTGTGAAACTGTGAACTTGAAAATTCTGTGTTTATCTTCTTTCTCTCTCCTCCTAAAAAAAAAAAAAAAATCTACCAAAATCTGAAAAACTGGTGACACTGCACACGTTACCTAAAGATCTAAAACCTGTGGACTCCCAAGCTTCCTTCTATATGGTCTATATTGTAGAGTTAGATATGCAGAACCACGTTTACCCCATGTGCACATCTTCAGCTGGAATTAAGCCTGGGTATTTGCACATTCATAGCAATTCTGGTGTCTAAGCATAAACCTATGCTAATGACCAATCTGAAGAACAGAGATCAGACAGAGGTAAGCAAAATGATGCCATGTTTGATGACAATTGTTGCAATGTAACTGAAACAAGCATGTTCTTCTTTGAAGGTCCATTACAGGGTTCTACTAGGCCTGTAGTTTTAACTTAAAACATATATCTGTACTTTTAGTGCTGGTTCTGCAAACTACAACTTTTACTTCTTTCGTCGCCCTCCAGCTGGAGTTGTGCATGTACAAGTTGAAAGATCCATACTTTTCTCTGATGATTTGTTAGTTAGCATTACACCTTACAGCAAAACTGTCTGGTTTCATTTTTGCATTACAACTCTTAACATGTTATATTGTCTGGTTTTTTTTTTGTTTGTTTTTTTTGTTTGTTTGTTTTTTTGCAGTCACTTAGATTTCCACAGCTTCAACACCTTCCTGTCATACCAGTAATCTCCGCCTTTTTAGCGTCCCATACCCCCGCCATTTGGCACTCAGAGGCCCTATTAGGTGTGCCACTGGTGCCTGTGGGTAACCTCACCCACCTCTCAGCCAACTGCTCTTCGCGCTCCCTTGCAACACTAACCAAACCGGAAAATCCCCGTTGCAGAAACCCACCTGTGTCATCTTCACAGCTGGGTAAACGCGCATTTTCTCCTAAGTCTGGCATCGAAATCACCTCAGCCATAACATTCATAATAATTTCCTGTAATCTGGAGTTGCCACTCTTGATGCGGTGAAGGGAAGGATGACGGGGTTTTAAAGCAGGGATTTTAAAGGGAAACTTTATTTGCAGTTGCGAACCAGATTTTAGTGTCGTTTTGAGAGCAGAGTGATTAAAAGGAAGAGCAAAAGCACGTAAAGAACTAAAAGTAGGTCATTTTTAAGAGGATATGTGTTCCCTGAACATCGTTTATAGGATCTTGCTGAAACTGAGTCTCTCTGGTACAGTTTTGGTACAACAAATTTCTTTAAGGTCAAGCAGACTGTATGTAATCAGGGGTGGGAGGCAAGTGAAAGACACAAGATCACTTAAGGCTGCCCAGATACTGAAAATAAAGATGGTTCTTCCTCACAACCACGGTTCACATATAAGGATTTGATAGGAAGGGTTTGTTTCTTTACCTTAGACTTCCAAGGTGTATGTTCATCCTTAATGTAAGAGATATGTACTTTTGAAACTTTCTTCCTATTAAGAGATCACAACTCCAAGGAAAAATCTGAGTACAGACATTATTTCTATAGACTTTTAGAGTCTAACTTTGTGTAATTCCTCTCCTGAAATGGCTTTTGTAATTATCATTGGTTCATGCAAAGCTTAAAGTTGGAGCTGAAGAACTGATGTAAAGGCATATACAAGGTAGAGAGGTAAAGATAAAGAGAATAATTTAAAACAACAATAAAGGCCGGACCGGATGTACTCACTCATCACTAGACACATTACATGATTAATCACTTGTCCTCACTGTAACAACGAAGCCAGGAAATCCACAAAACCTCAGTATGTATGTAATAGTGCATTTCTAGCTAACAAATTACAGCTATCAAGCTACAGAAAGAAGCATGCACTACATTTACTATAATTTAACATACTGGCCTTCCCTGAAAACCTGGCAAGGTTTGCTAGGATGCAAGCCCATAGCATCAAACTCTATATTTCAAGGAGGGTAAACATTTTAGTGTTTAGCATTTACATGAAATTCAGCCAAAAGACCAAGATGGCTCTGGGCAATTTGAACAAAGCAGCTCATCGTGAAGGTGCTTTTGATGGTCCAGCTAAGCCAGCACATCCACCGCTAACCATAAAAAACAGAGCAAATGTTATAAACAGGTTGTGGTGGCGTTACCTGGAGCCAAAGCGTGAGGCTGGCCGCATTTCATGTCAAACCACTGACCAGCTCTTCTGCCGCTTGGAAAGTATGGCTGACATCCGATTGCAGGCCGCCCTGCGAGGTTCACCAAACCACCAGCAGTAAAGTGGTTACGCTGCTTTCTTCAAAACATTTCTGTGGCTTTCTTAAGAACACTGCATTTGCCAGGTGAGCAGCACAGCCTGGATGGGTTTATCTCCTTGTCGCCATTACCTGTGCTTTACTACCATTTCAGGGCCCCCCCTGCTATTCAATCCTGTAAAAAGTGTATGAAGAACCATTCTCTGGAGGGGCTGCAAGCATCCAAACTAATTTTTAGCCTAAAAAGGAACATTTTCAGTCTGAACTCCCATGCAACAAGCAGGAGTTATTTATATAACTAGTTATTTATATAATACACCTAGTTATTTATATAACTCTGCTGTAAGTACTTTTGATTTCAAACATAACTTAAATAACATTTTCACCTTTTAAGCTGCAATTCTGTGGTAATCCATAACCAGTTTATGGGCTTTTAATGGGAGAGGACTGCAATCCTGAAATGCTTACTTCAGCTCTTCACAAGAGGTAGTTAATTAGCTGTTGAATTAACTATGTGCACCCCAATTAATCCATGACCAACTCCTAACATGCCTGTTAGCAAACATCTGCTGCACATCAGCTTGTGCTCCTGTACTGTTTCCCTGGTGCATCAATCAAATTCAGCTTGGGAGGAGACTCCTTTAAGCGGAGAAGAGAGGGATACAATTCCCACTGGCTGACTGCACAAAGGTATTGGTCAGCTTCACAGAAAGCAAAACTAAGAGGCATAAGAGAGGAGACTCGGTCAAAAGATTTTTCCAGGGCCCCATGTCGGAGCTGAGTAAGGAAATCCCTTAATCCAGGCAAAGCACAATGTTACAGGCATCATTCATCTTACTGCAGTCTTTACTGCTCTGGCTTTTATGCCAACGTTATGCCTTGGCAAATGGTACAAAAATAATTTTATTATATGGAACTTCAGATCCTTGTATTTCTTGTGCTGTCTCTGGAAATTCCTAGGCTTTCTGGCCATATAGCCAGTGTTTGTGCTACCTTGAAGGTAATTCATGATCTAGAACAGAAGGAGAGAGACGTTTCATCCTTATCACCCACCACAGAATCATTTCCAAAACTGAGTCAGGTCCTTGTCCTAACAATGTGACCAGCTTCCAATTCCTGAGGGCTTTTCCACATGTAATCAGTTTGGGACTATCTCTGACTGATCTATGGATTTGTCGGAAGAGGCACACAATTTTCGAGCTTTATTAAAAGAGAAAAGAAACGGAAATTGTAAAATACTCATTTCGTTACATTTCAGAGCATAAGTAAAATGCTAACTGTTGTAAGATAGGGCAAAAACTCTTCAGAAGAGCTCAGGATCATTGTTCCACTTTATATAAAGAGGCAAAAACAAGGAACATCGAAGGGCACAGTTTGCCTCAGGTCAAAACAAGGCATGAGCAGAGCTAGGTACCATACTCAAGTTCACAAGCAAACTGACAATAAAGCCCTCCAAGTCTCACATACCTTGTCTTTCTCTCCTCCTACACAGCAAGCTGGAAGGATTTTCGTTATTTATGTGACTGATTTTTTCTGGTTGCATTTACTGTGCAGAGGGGAAGGCAGGCGGTTTGCCTTTTCCTGGCTGCTGTGCTCAGACTGCCTCTTCCCAGAGGAGAATTAACTTTCACTGAGGGTATCAGACCATCTTCAGGGTTGGAGCTGTTTCCAGAGTACACAGCCCGAGGTAGGGCAACCCTTACGAGCAGCAGAGAGCAGCATCGAAGCCAAGTCAGAGAAGAGAAAGACAGAAATTGCAGGAATCAGGTCCCAGGGTACCTTGTGGGGTCGGTCACTGCAATCCATAACCCGCTGGTGAAAGTTGCTAGACTGGGAAGGACTGGAGCAAGTCCTGCCCAGCAAGGACACCACAAAGAAGAAATCTTTGAAACCTTTACTCTTCTCAACATCACCAGATTGTTGAAATTGCTGAAAAATAAATAAATGCAAACAGAAGTTGGATTTATAACTTGCCAGTATTTGAAAATTGGACTTGCAAATGGAAGATTGCTGGTAGGAAATTAAGTTCAAATTAACTGAGCTGCCAGAGTTAGGACTACGTTATGACCAGGGACCATTCTCTTTCTTTTCCTCTTTGTTAATTAGACACAATTAGATGAGCTTTAGCTACCGTGCACTTCCAGTCTAGTTATCTAAAAAAGGTTCGTGTTTTAAGAAAGAAAATTAAAAGTGAATGGTGGTAACAAACAACCTTCTCATTGCTGATGTGTATTCAGATTAAGGGTTATATCCCTAATTAATCTAAAACACTCAGCCAGTGTAATTTGGATGACTTCAGCAATAAGGACTTCTTTACGTACTTACATTTTCTCTTTGAGTCATGGCCAACTGAAACAAAAACACAAAGAAAAACAAAGTAAATCAAATTTTAAAACACATACTACAGGACTGGCATATACCATAAACAGTGGCATTCCTACACTTTTAAAAGAAAAAAATCTCACAGAGTAATTTGAAACAGAAATCACCATTAATCCTTCTCTAAAACTGTGACTCTAAGAGCCTCTCAAGAGCATTTTGACCATGCTGATGAGGGCCCTCCAGACTCCTGGGGGAATTTCCAACACCCATCTCTTTATTTTCTCAGGCAGTCACAGGAAAAGAGGTTTTGCTGAAGATGCCAGCGCGTACTAGGCTAGTCAGGATGTCTTAGGCTTAACCCTTTCAGGACTCCGACCACCCTGAAGATACGATCCTCACATTGTGCTTTACAGCATTAACTTGGCTTATGTCCCAAGGCGCTAAGATAACAGCATCAAAAAATGGTCTTTTCCTGTTGCTACAAAAATGTTAGCTAAGCAACTCACAGTCCTGCAAGTTAGCCTGGAACCTCTCTTATCCTCAGTGCCTTATAACTCCAATACATTCAGTTAACTCTAATTCTTCTCTGATATATATATATGTATAGTATAATATACTGTACAGAGTTCTGCTTAAAAGGAGACCTGAGTATTAACATTTCTCTGGAAATAATTTCTCTAAACAATTAGGTTGTGACGAGCTTCTTCCAGTTTGTTTTCCATAGAGTCACCTTCCATTTTCCAAAAGACTCATCATGCATCTCCTCTAAATCTGTGACTTTCGGGGTAAGGAAATGCTTCTCTTTTCGGTTTCTGTCAAGCATGGGACAGAAGCATTGTTGTAGGAACATGAGCAGTATGTCTGATTTTGTGTGGTTAATTAGTCCAGTCACAACTTCTGCTCATAGAACAAAATTACAGGGCAATAATTATAAACATACATTCTTCTCAGAAACAGATACATCAAGAGTTGCGTCTGCTGTTTGTTATACAGCATTATCGTTTAAACTGAGGCATGAGGTAGGTGGGTGAGACAACTTTTGCCAGTTTTCAAAAGGAATGCGTTTTGCCCTGCACCTGGAGGCTGTTGTTATGCAGCACACTGAATATACATCCATGTGAGTAACGTAGTACATTACATTTACACTATACTCCAGTATCAGCTTAAAAGTTGCTTTCAGATCAGCACAAAATCCACGGGTTTTGCAAGCAACAAGTTGGGTTCCAAACCAAAGCAACCACAGATTACTTTCCTACAGGAGTGAAAAACTCAGCCAAAAGCAAGTTTAGCTCTTCTTCACTGCTCGATGATTTCTGGTAGGCAGCCCTATTCCACAGCATCCCAGCTAAGGCTCTCCTTGCTGGTTTGTAACCACTTCCGCCGGCCAAGAATGAGAAGGCCAGAAGTCACATCAGGACAGCAGAGTAGGGTCAGGAGAAAAACAGAGCACAACAGCCATACTACAAGACTGGACGAGGGTCAGAAATAAGTAGAGGCCAGCTACAGCCACAAGGAAAGTGTGGGAGGAGACTTGGAGGTTATAGGAGGTGGAGACTACAAAATAGGAGATGGGTAGTAGTGGGCTACAGGTAGATGGCAGAAAAAAAATACCCCTTTTCTTTCTGGGTATCTGTCTCATTCCTGCCCAAAGCACTGAAACTTTGGGAACCCGAGTCAAGTGACCCAGCACATGTGTTTTTCTTTTGACCATTCTCAATTAAAACCAGAAACACCCACATACACACACACAAAGCTCCTTCACAGGCCTAGAAGCAGCAGCGGTCACTTTTGCAGGACTGAAGGCAAGACTGATTATACATTTTGACTACATTTCAGTCATTGTAATTCCCATGGAAAGGTGATGGACTAGATAGCCAGTACCTTGACCACAGACATGGTCTCATACTTGTCATGGTTAGTTCCCTTGCCCCGAGCAGTCACACGCTTCGTGGTTTGCCTTAACGGCAGGGGAAGAGACACTTGATTAATCTGGTGTCCAATAAATAACCAGTAAGGCTCAGGGCACATTTCTGCAGCCTTGGCGTGACTCACTTTCCATAGCCACCTTCCAATCAGAGGCTTGGAGCAGTAACCACCAAGAAATTCAGTCACACCAAAAGCTCAGGCTGCAGAGCTAGAGGAAGGTACGAGCAAAGGCAGCAGGAGAAGGGACTAGTGCACATATTGGGCAAAGACTATGGATTAGCTGGAGACTCAACTCTCTGTTTAATAGACCAGGGTTAAACAAAGTGCATGGATACTGTTCTGTGGTTGAATAAAGCCAGCCAGAGCCAGACTGCTGAAAGAAAGAAAAATAAAGCCCAGGCAGGAAGAAAAAAGCGTAGACTAATCTTCAACATGAGTATCCTCTTCTTTCCCTTCACAAAATCTCTTTTTTTGTTCCCAAACTTGCCACCCATCTTTTGTGTGTGCATGCTTTTGTTTTTTGGCTGCACAGTATTTTAAGTTAAACATTTACTTGATTGAATTAACACGTATTTTCTACACAGTTGAACCTGAGCCATTACCTAAAGAGAAAAATCTTCCAAACACATATGGCAATGAAATAAAAGAAAGCTCCTTTTGGAATTAATCTTGTAAATACTGCACAAACTTCCTTTGAAGAACCATTGCAAAAACACAGAATCACGGACAGCTGTGCACGCTTACTGGTTTAAAAGTAACTTCAGCAGAAAATTCCTTACTCCTGAAATGAAACCCTGCTGGAAATTTAGATTTTTAACGCATAAAACAAAACAAAAAAACATTGTCGTCCATTTGCAGTAATAGCATCTTTAAAACTGTATCAGTGCACAACTTCGGTCAAAACTATTTTGGGGGTACGTGACAATATATTCTTCAGTAAATTTCATAAGATATCAAAACATTTGAGGATTTTGAATAACATTATGAAAGCTTGCATTTAATACATCATACTCATTAACAGGGCATTCCTGCATTTATCAACAAGATTCCAAAGCTGGTTTTTACACTCATTCTCCAAATCCTGTACAATGTGCCAAAGACCAACCTCAGCTCACGTGGAAATATCAAGCCAACCTCCCTGGCCTAGCTTTCAGGCAGGATGAGATCGAGGTAAGATAGGATATTGCACCCTACTTACATTGAGATATTACATTTGATTTCTTGCCTAATATCTCCTAACATAATCCATACAACTGTACTTAATGTGACTGGAACTTTGCGCTTACTTTTCAACCCAAAGATGGTAAAACAGCATTCTCATATTCCTCCTGGACAGCAATTTAATTCTGTAAGAAGTATGCCACCTACTGATGCACTAGCACTATTTACTATGCTGTTCGTTCTTCAAGTGCCTTCACATAACCACTGACCAAGACCAATCTTAGCTACGTTAGCTGAAAAGTAATAATGAATTTACAAGGAATGACAGATCTCTTGAAGCCAGTGAAATGTTTTATTTTAAGCCACTGCTAAAACGAGAACAAATTTAGTGCAACCTGGAATTCATAATCTGAAAACTGAATATAGTTATTAAAATGGCAAAACTCATCACCATTATACAGTACAAGACCTTCATATTCATTGAGTACAGTTACATAAACATTTATAGTTATTCAAACTGCTTTTGGTATACAATTGCATCACTAACTGGGCTGTGAATTACCTTAACACTGCACAAATAAGCAGCAGTTCCAGCAAATTATAATAAATTTTAGTATTAAATACTATTCAGACATTACAACAGAACAAAGGCCCTCTAAAACTACAACCCCAGCTATACAACAGGAATGTACAAAGATGGTATAAAATAAAGTGTCTACAGTGGCTGGGCTCTGTACTTGCCTCTTCAGAGCTCAAGTAAAGCAAATGCTTGACAGTAGTGGCTCTTGCTGAAAAGCCGGAATTCTTGCACTAAAATCATTCCTTAATCTTTGCAAATCACCTGTGTAAAACTAATTTTTTTGCGCTGGTGACAGTGTTTAGTACTTACTGTGTTCCCATCTCCAACAATATGTGGCTCTTTATAGAAAAGGTCCCAGACAAGTAGTATTTGAAAATGTTTAAAATCTGGTACCGTTCTGGGGAGACCTAATTAGTCTCGGAATGTGGGTTGCTGGGTTTGTGTGTTTTTTTTTTTTAAATTTTATTATTTTTTAAAAAGTTTACACAATCTTTTTTAACTCAAGAACGAACATACTATGCAAACTATATTCAAGTATGTGGTATTGACTCCTTTTTCACATCCTCATTTTGAGACAGTAGATCTTTAAGCTTAGCATGTGGATTTGTCTTGTTTTCTATATTTAGGCTTTATGCATACTTTTGTATCATTTATGTACTCCATTCTGAATGTTTAAATTTATGTTAAATATGGCCACTTCTATATGCTAATTTATAGAGGGATGATTTTCAAAGTGCTTTTTCTATAGTATCCTATAAAACATCAAAAGTTCTATTTTTCAGAACACCAAATGTATTTAATGAAGTGTTTAAGAGAGAGTGCCTTATGGAACAGTAACACCATTGTATGTTTTCTTTAAAATTAAATTACTATGTCAGGTTTCCCATACAAAAAAATGCAAGAGGAAACAAACTATACTTCATTATGCGTTTATAAAGTACATTTGTCTGGTTTAAATGGACCAAAACGTGGTCCTCTATGTTTTTACAGTTTTCATTTACACTTCTCTATTTGTGGTCAGGAGTTTTAAATAAACTTAGTAATAGCATTAAGACTCACTTTAGCAAAGAACAGCTGTGTCACTAATATGACAGACAGCACCAGTTAGACACAATCAGAGTAAGGTTTCCCCAACGGTTATTAAAATGATTCAATTATAATAATTTAGCAAGGCTGTTTTAATGCTTTTTCCAATTTCAGTAGCCAAGAAAAGAAGTCAATGCATCCAGAATACAAGTTTAAAACAATTTGTGTAGAAAATTGTGGGGGTTTTTTTGAAAGTAAAATATGAAGTATTTTGTAACTTCTCATGTGATTTGGAAGCTGTTACTTTCCTTGCAGGCTGATAAATCAACTTCTTCACTAACACCAATCAATAGAGTTATGCAATGTATTTGATCCAGTTTGAAAAGATGACTCAATTTACAACTATTTTTAGTGCAACTATTGTCTAATTAACTTCTGGAATAGTTTTAAGTTTTCAAATTTGCACAATCTTCTCCTACCTTTTCACCAGAAAAGGCAATTAAAAAGAAAAAACTTCACCAACTTTATAAAATCCAACATACTCAATAAACCAATTAAAAGATGGCTGTTCCTGTTTTTTGTTTGTTTAAGTCCACCTGGACAGCTTCGTACATTTACAATGTCTTCAATACAATTCTCAGCTTGGCTTTTTGAACAAGTACAGAAACACTGTACTAGCCCTATTGTATCCTCACGTCATGAAATTTCACTTCAATTGGAATACCAAAACCCAGAGCAAAAGTTAGTCCAGAGGAACTCTTTTTTTTTGTATTTGATCTTCTTGACATTTCGAATTTCAAGTCAAATTGATGCAAGTACATTAAAAGGGAAGATGTTACAGCCAGAGAATGGCTCCAAATTTTTGTCTACAACAAAGCTGAAAGTCAACATTGTCAAAGGCTACACCTGGAAAAAAAAAAAAAAGGAAAATTTGGGGGAGGGGGAAGAAACAAAGAAATAAATGTGCACAACCGTTCAAGTGTATTTGTCATTAGTCCCATCCTCCACATATAAAAATTAAAACATCTTTCCCCTCTGTGCTCTAGAGAAAACAGACTCCTGTCACTTAACATCAATTACCTATAACAAGGAAAAAGAGCACAATTTTGTGTTGGTTTTTTTTTTTTTTTTGGTCTTTGTCATATGACATATATAGATCTTTCAATTAGTGAAATGATACATGAAGTGAGGTAATAAACTATACGAATAACATGGAATTTTAAGTTAGCAGTAAAAATTTATGTTGCAAGTTCATATAGGTGAGATCTAATACATATACAGATACATACACATACCTATGCGTGTGCGCGCGCACATGTGTGAACACACATTTGCTTAATATAAATCTTTAACTCAGTTTGAAAGGTAAACTCTGAGATCCAAGACAGGGTCCCTTTTGAAATCCAGATGACAAACGAAGACTAAAACAAACCAGGTCTCTATAAAAAGACCTTCAATGACTAGCAGAATACCTTCCTGACACACAAAAACATTGCAAGAAAAGTGCTCTTGAGACTACCAGTTTGACACCTTAGAGTAATTTAGCAGGGCAGGAGGAATCAGTTGTCCACACTGCACTAAAATTCATGAACAGATTTAGAGACTTCATTTTTTTTCATTTAGGATCCAACCCTGAAACTCAGACAACATACCAACAGTGTATTTCCCTGTGACAAAGCCATTAAGGTTCTGTTGCTCATCCAAAACAAGCAAAACTCCATGATTCTCTTGCAAGTGATTTGAATTTTGAGGTGGCAGCCTTGTAATTACTAGCATGTGTCTTTTTCTAAACAAAGGATGTATAAACAAACAAAACCCAAAAAGCACTTTCAAACCACAGGATAAAGATCCAGATTTTCCTTCAGATAGGAATGCAAGTCAGCAGCACTAGTAAGAAGCATGATTAGATTTGCTAAAACGACTTGATTAACAGTGCCTTGAAAAAAATCAGCAAAGGTAGTTAAGAAAAATGAAAAATCATTTTTCAACAAATTTCTCCTTTATGTTTTAATTAGCTTTCCTTGCTAACATTTAAGTGCTCAAAATGTAACAAGTCTCTTCATTACTGACAAGAAAACTCATATATGGAAGGTAAGAGATAAAGAATTAGACTGGTCAAATAGATGACCAAAATTCTCAGAGGAAAAAGATTCTATGTGCCACTTTTAACATATCTGTGTGTGAGGCTGTCCTGGTTTTGGCTTGGATAGAGTTAATTTTCTTCACGGAGTTTCACAGGGTGCTATGTTTTGGATTTGTGATGAAAACAATGTTGATAACACACTGATGTTTTTGTTGTTGCAGAGCAGTGCTTACACAGAGCCTAGAACTTTTCAGCCCCTCATGCTGCCCTGCCAGTGAGCAGGCTGGGGGTGCACAAGGAGCTGGGAGAGGACACAGCCAGGACAGCTGACCCCAGCTGGCCAGAGGGATATTCCATGCTCTATAGATGACATAACACTCAGGAATAAAGCTGAGGGAAAGGCAGCAAGGGGGGGATTTGGAGTCATGGCGTTTGTCCTCCCAAGCAACTATTACACACGATGGAACCCTGCTTTGTTGGAAACAGCTGAACACCTGCCTGCTGATGAGTAGTACTGAATGAATTCCTTATTTTGCTTTGTTTGCGAGTGCAACGTTTCTTTACTTTTTAAGCTGTCTTTATTTCAGCCCACAAGTTCTCACACTTTCACCTTTCCAATTCTCCCCACCATCCCGCTGAGGGGGAAGTGAGCAAGCAGCTGTGGGGTGCTTATCTGCCTACTGGGGCTAAACCACAACAGAGACCAACAAACAAATTCTTCAGACTCAAAATTAATGTCTGTTGAAGTATTCACATACAAGAAGCTTCAGGAAGAAATTTAACAATTCAAACTTGATTGGCACAATTCGGGAAACTTTGCCGAAGTTTTTATGAAATTATGCTCAGCTGCCCACTCCGCCCTTCCACCACAAGTTATCAGTTCTCTGGTCAACAAAAGGGAACATGTATTTGCACCTCAATTTCAGAGCACACTCTCACATCTTTATATGCAGTTAAACCTGATAAAGGCAGCTATGAAGCCAGACTGTACTAAAGGTCTGCTTGGACAAGTCGCAATTTTCCTCCTGGTAATTCTGCCCTTGGGCACTAAACACCTGGCCAAGACTGGTAATTTTTACCGTTGTCTGCAGTAGGATTTTTTGGAACAGATTTTTCTAAAATATAGTCCTACTGCAAATACAGCACACGCAAATGGGAAAGAGAGCTATCCTGGTACAGCAGGAATCCTGAATATCATGCCTGAGACTGTCTCCTCTGAACTAGTCATGGACAAGGTATTTTTTCATAACTATTTCAATGGTCTGAACACAGCAGTAAATACAAGTTATGCGTGGGTGGACAATGTCGATTATGGACTGAATAAACATACCATGTGCACAGTATCACAAAGCACAGCACAGCTATTTTGACTTTCACCTCAGTCTTTTAAATGCTGACAATTACTTGAACATTCATTCATTAATTGGATTTTACATTACATATCTGTGTTCTTCCTATCTCCTTTTCAAAGAGGAATGAAGCGAAGAGCGTTGCATCTTTGTACTTCTTCAGGCATTTTCCAGTAGCCACCCAGCCAAAGATTTATTTAGAGCTTGCTCTCCATCAGACGCCTTCTCTATCATTTCACAGTACTTCAACACTGCTTGCAAGAGATCTCCCACTTTCCAATCCCTTTCTCGCAGTCTTCTGGAAAGCTAAAGGGGGACAGGGAACAAAATATTTTGACCAGCACATCCTGATTAGCAGTTACAAGTTATTCTTGAAACATCAGCTCATAAGAGATCAGTTGTAGCAAGTTAATCATTATTCCCACATCTATAAAAACAAAAACTTCCTCAAGGATCAAGCACTTTACTTTTGGGCAGTTTTCACTAAAATTTCTTCTGGAGGGAGTGACATTTTCAAATGATGTGGTGCCACAGGTATGAGGGCTGTGGTTCATCAAGACTGCAGAAAACAGGAAATTCTGAACACAAGATTAAGACATTTGCCACCCCTCCCATGCCAATAACGCACATATAAAAAGACAAAACTCAGTCTTAATAAAAGGATGTGGATTTTCCTTTCACAACATATAGTGTGGTTTGGGTGGTACAGATGCTACCCTCAACGGAAACAGCGTCTTCAGAGCTGGGAAATTATAGCATCTTAGGGAAGAGGAAAAGGTGAGGGTTATGTTAAACTACCACTTGGGAACAGAGATCAGCGGAGCTGAAAACATTTTTTTCACCCAGGAATCCAAGCAAGAAACTTCCTTTACTGATGTGTCAAGATTAGCTATGTATGGAAGAAAGCCAATACTAAGACACAGTGAATTTGTCAGTTTGCCTAGAAGCAAAAAAAATCTTTTAGTTTAAAATATATACATTCTTGGTAGCTTTCAGCATAACCATCAATGCTGCGTTTAATAAAGACAATTTAGACATTCACCTTACTTATTCTTTGGAACGGTAGGATTTTATTGCTTTTTACAGTCCTTACTATGATATTCTATAAATTACGTTTTCAAAAGTCATAAACAGTAGTCAGTGATATAGCTTCCACAGCTACCAAATGAAATATTCATAGTGTTGTTTTTTTCTTTTCTCCAAGACCTGTCAGACTGAAATATGTAAATTCTAGGAAAGAAGTGAAGAAGACAACTTCTCCCTGCTTCTTCACCTAGGTGATATTCCGACCGCAACAAGGCAGGTGATGGAATTGGCAGGAATAGTGTGGACACTGAACATTTTAGTCTGTATTTTTAGTTATACATGCTTTCAGGACTGGCTTGCATACAAAACAGTTAGCTTCCTGAGCAAGCATTAATTTGAATGAGCAAAAAAGACTCCTCTAATCTTGAATATATCCTGAAAACAAACTTTTTTTCAGTTAAAAAACGCATTCTACATATAAATTCTGTATAAAAAGAGACTGAACTCTGACGTTATTTCTGTGAATTATTTGTAAAAATTAAAATACAGCACAGGAAACAAGAGTTTAATAGTCTACAATGGGCAATTTTATAAATGGTTTATAGAAGGATAGTAATTTTTCTTATGCCAGAGAGGCTTGGCTAAAGTCCAAAGACCTCCTTAAGCAAATACAGCGTAAAGTTTCTGCCTAAAGAAAAAGATATCGTCATGGTAAGATGAGAGCTGACACCTGGCTTCGCTTATCTTTCTGTTTTAATTGAAATCAAAGTTTAATCCCACTATTTCTTTTTGACTGATGTTTCCTACTGTCACACAAATGAAACAACTGAGTTTACTCAAAACGGACACCAGAAATCCTACAACAGCTAGATACACTCTGATTAAAAATTATGTGTTTTTGAGGCACTTGCATATCCATGCTGTTGAGGCTTCCTAAAAGGAAAAAAGAGACCTATGTACTCTAATTTACCAGCTTCTTGTGCTAGCTCCTGACCAATGTATTTTGTTTCACACAGGTAATTAACTTTTCTGCCTTATTGAGCATAATATGAACCCTTAAGAGTTCATATCCAGTTTCAGCTAGTAATACCTTGCCTGATATATACTAGTAGTACTTTTATCTTCTACACAGCCATATCACAGCAGTGGCTCATTATCCTGCTCTAATCAAACGTATGGCTTTCTTCCCTTCCAGAATCCCTCAACTGTTTATGGTGAAAATTATTTTCAATGTGATCTAAAAAGTCCAGGTTCATTCCTTATACAACTGAGGTACCTTACCAAAACAGCTATGAGATGATCAAAAAACCCCATAGCTGGGAAAGAGATTGTATGTAGAGGTCAGTTTAGTTTTCTGCTGGGCTGCAGTGCCCTCTGGAGGTGGCTGTCTAGCTTTACTAGTGACAGAACTGAGAATGACTACCAATTTAAGAACCTCAATTTGGGTCAAAGATCACCAGAATCAGCCTGGGGCTAACTATAAGACTTCTTATATTGTATTGCTAAATATCTCATTTTTATTATTATAACCCTGAAAGAACAGAGGGACCTTTCTAAAGGACCTTCTTATTAAAGTTACAAGCGTCCTTTCAGAAAGTTTTCATTATTTGAATTTATAAGCTGACAAATCTTTTAAATACGCTTTAATTTCAAAAACTGATCAAGTGATGTTGTATGCATCCTACTCTTTCCTATAACAGACTATTCAGAGACAGTGCTCTGAGAATTCTGTACTTTCCCTCAAACCCTATGAAACAGTGAAAGATGCTGAGCCTGACTGACAATAACAGGCAGTGTTCTGGGGTTTGGCAATTCAGCCCAGACATAAACAAGTCTGTAGACCGACAGCATTACACATTACAACTGGGAAATGGGACAGAATAAAAGCCAGGTAATCTTTCTCTGCCCCAAAAAGGAAAATCAGTATTTCAGTTCATTTTAACATAACTGCAGTTGGAGAACTAAAAATTAATATGTAAAACCAAGTGAATCAATTATTAAAAAGACAAACATTTTCAGGATTGCACTATTGCCTGCCTGAAGATCCTATGTTTTTATTTTTTAAGGGTTAATTCAGTATCATTTTATTACTTGTGTCAGGTAACAGAATATTACTACTTTTTTATTATTTTTTTTTAAAGGAGTATACACACAGCAGACACATATTTTCCAGAGCGCTCTTTTCAGTATATTCTCTTATGAGGGTAGCTAGAATGGTTTCCAAATACACAGCAAGCTACTTGTAGCATCTTTCCTAAGTGTTTTTAGAGGTTAGTTCAAATAGTGACTTGGCAGATTACAAAGTTACAATGCTAAGAGCTTGCAGAAGAATCAGAAATAGTTCTAAGCCAAACACACCAACCTCCAGAAAAGGAGCATAGGGGATGTACTTCACCTTGCCCAAAAATATCTCCCAGATTTCTGGGTTATTTTAAATAAGAATACAAAAGTTGGGCAGATTAGAACCTCATGAAGATCAGCAAGAAGAAGTGCAGAGCCCTGCAGCTGGGGAGGAGCAACCCAGGCACCAGGACAGGCTGGGAGCCACCCAGCTGGGAAGCAGCTCTGCAGCAAAGGACCTGGGTGGGGGTCCCTGGTGGACACCAAGCTCAGCGTGAGCCAGCAATGAGCCCTTCCTACAAAGAAGGCTGATGGCATCGTGGGGTGAGGTAGGCTAACTATTGCCAGCAGGTCGAGAGAGGTGAACATTGCCCTCTATCCACCGCTGGTGAGGGCCCCCCTGCAAGTTCCAGCCCACCCCCTATGATACAGACATGGACGTTCTGTAAGAAGTTCAACAGCCACCAAGATGAATAAAGGGATGGAATATCTCTTCTGTGAGGAGAGGCTGAGGGAGTTGGGACCATTCAGCCTGGAGAAGACAGGACTGGGGGTGGATCTATAAATCCCTGAAGGGAGGGTGCAAAGGGGCCACCTCCAGGCTCTTTTCAGTGGTGCCCAGTGGCAGGACAAGAGGCAACAAGCACAAAACTGGCAGACAGCAGGTTCCCTCTGAACATCAGGAAGCACTTCTGTGCTGTGCAGGTGACAGAGCACTTGCACAGGTTGCCCAGAGAGGTTGCAGAGCCTCCCTCCTTGGAGATCTTCAAAAGCCACCTGGATGTGGTCCTGTGTACCCTGCTCTGGGTGTCCCTGCTTGAGCAGAGAAGTTGGACCAGAAGGCCTCCAGAAGTCCCTGACAACCTCAGCCCTGATGTGGTTCTGTGCCTTAGCACTCCCAGGATCACATGCATATACCACACAGTTACATACACAAAAAAGAAAGCCAGCATTATTTTCTGGACTTTCTAAAGCTAGAAAGGGAGAAGCCAGTCTTAGGAAAATTCAGCTCAGGTGTGATCTGGAATGACCTTTAGATACCTTTCACACTCTTAACACAAGTCTACAGTAACTAAGCACCATTGGTGCAAGCATTCACCTAAGGTTGGGAGCCTTTAGTATTCTGTAACATTGACCTCTACTTCCCTTCACACCCCATTTCTCCTGAAATACTGACCTGAGTTTTGGAAAGCACCAAGTTGAAGACTCAATAGCAAGTTTCTGAGCTCAGAATGAGCTTTTGTTTCCTTAGATACTGATACATGTTTGTTTGTTTTTGTCAAGGTATTCATTATTAAATACATACTAATGGCATCATGTTAACTTTTCCACACAGTACCAGGTCACAAAATAAAAACAGTTGGTAAGTTTTCGTTCCTATCAACCTCATGCAGGTATTGTCTCTAATGCTGTTTAGTTAGCCTTTCAGTAGCTGGGCAAAGTTGAATTAATTCCTTGGTAGAAGATTAAAGAAATAGGTAATACGTAGCAAATGCTGGATTATCATGCACAGTTTGGTTTGTTATCACATGAAGGAATAAATTTTATGATTCATAGGAATACAGTTTCTATCATGCTTATGATGGAAATATTCTCAGGTCAGTAGGTATGCCAAAATTTTGGCCTTTTCCTAAGAAATGCAAATTCCTGAAGCTTCTCTAATTCTTTTACCTTCAGCTTTCTCCTTGGTCACATAAAATTCAATCTCTAAAACCAAAACAAAGGCACCTAAAATGAAACAGTCTTACTGAGCCTTCTTAATAGCTTTGATTGCACCTGCTTCCAGAATAAAAACATACATAGTACTTAATTAGAATCTAAATTTCATTCTGGTAAGAAAATGTGCATTTGCTGGCATAAAACCTGAGACAGCACATCAGAACATAACATTACAAATCTATTTACATAAGCAAATTCTCAGAAGTGAGAAGTTTCAAATTAGAAGTTTCAATTTATAGTCATTTAAACGCTACGTTTAAAAAAGTGCTTGAAAAAGTACATTTTTGACTGAACAAAAATGCTCTAATTGTACCTTCCTCAGAGTAAGCCAAGGAAAACAACTTGTGAAACAAGATAACTCAGCTTTGATTAATGCTGTTTTATTTACGGTACATGCACAGACTAAACAGCCTGTTCCACTTTGACCTATCAGGATTTAGATAACGATTTTCCTCACCAGCAAATACCTTGTTATTTTTGATTGGAAAAGCTCAATGGCTGATGTAGCAAATAAAAACGAAGCAAATCCTGCTTTCACCGCCTCTCACCTCTCCCCCAGTGTCCACCAAACCAAAGTACTTACAAGGACAAATTCTCCTGTAGCAGTGTCATGAAAGTGAAGATCGGACACGTCTGTTTCAGAAGCTGCCAGCCACTGGAGTGCTGCTCTGAGCTGGGGGTCCACTAGATTTGGTTCCAGATCAATATTTACTATGGCTAAAGTCTTTTTTACTTGCTCCAAACCTAACATTAAAAATAAAGTCATTAAATCTACAGGTTCAAAGTGTTTCAAAAAGTCTCTGAAGTTCATTGATTAGACTATTGTCTGAAATACATTAATACAGACAGACAGTATGAAGGGCAAAATTTTACAACTGAATACAAACATATGAGCATTAAAAGGAATCCAAGCTTTAATGCATGTTCCAAATGACAAGGAATTGAATTTAATACAGCCTTTCAAACTGAACAATAGTAGTCTCACATCCTTCAGTTATTTCAGTTTTCCAGCTGCTGTTTTTGCTCTGCCTTCATCTAATAAATTTTCTAGTTTGCATTTCACAACTCCTTCCTGTATAAAGCTAATCAGATTGCCTGAGTTTTTCCAAACTATAGTGCTGTTCTAACTGTTCCAAGTTCACACAGCTGAAGTACATACGGTATTCACTTCTAACCAGGGAAGATAAGCAAAGTAACTGTCAACATAACTGTGTTTTTGGTGAACAACAAAGCATTTGTCTAGGAGTCCCAAAATCTAATACATTTATAGGAGAAAGAAACACAAAAAAAATTAGCGATACTTACTCCATGGGAAGCACTGCAGTAACATATCACTAGGAAATTTTGATATGTTTCTTAGTTTTATAAAATAAATGTACATTTGAGAATGACAAGACTTTGTGTCAAATCATTTGAGAAACAAGATACAGTCAGCTCTGACAAAGCCAGACCTTCTAGGTATTGACATGATTAGATATCAAGCCCTATTTTACTCAAGCAATTTGATCATTTGAGATGCTTTTTTTTTTAATTAGTCAGGAACAAAAAAAAAAAAAACAATAGTATACTGACAGCCTAGATGAAACCTACAGAACAGAAAATATTAATTGTAATTAATTTTTGAGGATAGAGACACTCAATGATTCAGTTAAATTTCCTTAATACCTCACAGGAAGATCTAATTTACAGAAAAGAAGTCAAGAAACATGGTTTAAATCAGTACAGTCTTCCAGAAGCTTAAAATACACATATAATCACACACCTTTCTGCTTATGTCATAATCATTTGAAGACGTGCAATGTGACTCAACAACCTCTGTAAACAGGTGGCAGAGGTTTCTTGAAACTATTTCATCCTCAGACTATACCAAAAACAATGAAAACCTCTGTAATAATTTACTTTAACATCAGCCTCATATTGAGAAACCAAAACACAGAAGGCACTGTGTATTCACTTGAGTTAACAACCTTTTGCACTTCACTCAGACTGGAACCAGTGCAAAGTTCTCTAAGAACAAAGAAGCTGTAACAGGAGTCCGGACAGACCCTATTTTGTATTTCACTAACAAAAAGATTCAATACATTTGCTAGAACACCTATTTTTTTGCATTGTTTCTCATAAACATTTTTCGAAGCTTAATATGGTCAGTTTGAACAACTTTTTCAATGTCTCAAACAGTCGTGCAGATGCATTGCCATCACTCCTTATCGTATTTCACAAAGAAGATATGCTGTGCATATAAATTTACACTTTCAAGAAACCAATCAATGTTCACTACCATACATTAAATACGTGTTATCTGAAAATGAGACTAGCATTTCTCAAAGGCTGAATTAACAAGTGCGTTAACAAGTGTTTGCAGAGTATTAGTCTATGAATATATTCCAACGCTTGACTGACATGTGATACAATCAATATGGATAATAGGGTTGTAATTTTGTTTTAAAGATTACAAAAGCAAAGAATAAACAAAAATAACTGATGTCAAGTGCACAGGCCAAGAACAGCAGTGTATGCTGGAATTGACATTACCTTCTACAGCATCCTTGGTGTCTTCATCCTTATCGTCTGTTCCATCACTGTATTTTTAAAATATAACAAAAATATTAATATATGCACAATAAATATAGTCAATCTGAAGATTGTAATGAAGGTTAAACAGTAAAGGACAGGAAGATCATAGAAGAATTAAGAAATGACGATGAAAAGAAGCTTTGCTTCTCACACCATTTCATGTTGGAAATAGATTTGTCATCAAGTTCATGAGATTTGCTCTTAGGGGAAAAGAGGAAAGGAGAAACATGAGAAGAGACCTTTTAAAATAAGATGAAAACTTGTTGATTTTAATTAAGTAGGACAGTTTAGTTTTGCTTCATATGCAAAAAAGTTGAGCCATCTTATATCACAGGTATGAACAGCTATAGGTTATTCAAAGCTGCTGCATGGTAAGTGTTCTACAAAAATCATTCACCAAGCAATTTTGAAAGTTTCCACAAGGTAAAGGAAAAACAGAAATCCTGTAGGAAGCAAGCTCTAGTTTGCATGAAAAAGTAAATCTAAAAATTTGTAAAACCGCAAGCAAAAACATGCATAAATGGGACCTTTCATTTTGCAAGCAGAACACATTCATCAGTTTTGCACAGCCACATTTAACCATTCAGTATGGATTAATTAATGAAAAAAATCATATAGTGATTAAGTGAGAGGAGAGTGAATAATGTATAAGCATTAAAAAATGTGCCAGATTCTTATTTTCCAAAAATGATGATTACATGCATTAATTATGAGGAACCCATCTGGTTTATGTTTCTCAACTCAACCAACCTGTCTGATGTTGGAAAGGATAAATTCTCCTCATACATATCTCCTTCTAAACCAAGACTGCTCCAGCTACTGCTGTTACCATTACTGCCAGGAGAAGAAGAGAACACAGCTGAACTAGAAAAGAATAGCTCAGACTAGAACCTTTGCTTTCCTCAGAGCTGTTTTGACAAGACATTTAACACAAGAGCACTGAAACTTCCTAAACAGGTTTGCTGGAACTTCAGAGCAGCAATTTGCATACCAATGCAAAACTGGTAAGTTTCTGTACACAAGTGAAAGTATTAATTTTGTACTCATTAACTTTCCAGATCAGTGCTAACAGTAATTCTGTCCTCAGGCCTAAGCACACTGTTTGTCATTTACACAAGCTCAAAAAATTCAGTGCTATTACTCATAGGAATATGGATTACAAATATAATATTTGTTTAAAGGCTAGCTAAAAGTTCCTGATATTATATATTGTGAAGAAAACTGCACAAATTAAATCCTTCTGTCTCATTCCAAAAGCCCAGCAGTGATCTCCAACAGCTGGATGAGAAGGAATTCTTAGAATAAATCAAAAAAAGTTTTTTAAAAAAATGAATTCTGAATACTGGTCTTTAAATTTTTATTTTTGTTTTACAAATCAATAAAACTAAGACTGAAAAGATTACTTCACTCCCAGTAAACAAGCATACTGCGTTTATTCCATGACTACATTCAAGTCAATGCAAAGAACTGAAAAAATTTACTGTGTCTTTACACTGGTGTATTTTAGGTGCTACAGTTAACAATTTGCTAGCCCTGTGCTCATGTACAAGATTGTGTTACTCATAGGATTAAATCTTCTGCTTCCCAATTTCATACCTCCCCCTAAGCATGTCTGGACGTCTTCCAAAGATAGGATTGAGACAACCAGCATGTTGCAAAAAGTATGAATTATCTACTGTAGATGATATGACCAGCCACATTGCAATTCCAGGGAACTGCTGCAAGAAGATGCTTTCTTCAGCTCAATTTTGTGTACCTGCTAAAACTTTCTTCCCACTCATCCCACTCACAGCAAATTATCAAATTTAAAACAAGAAATGGTGGAAAGGAACATTTCAAGAGCCAGATACTAATTTCTTTCACGAAGCCGTCAGTGACAGCATCACCTATCAGTGTTTTTGCTTCCCCGTGTGCCTGCTTAGATACTCATTTCCACATAGTAACAGCAGGTTAGCAAGCTTGCAATATGAACACACCCTAACTGAGGGGAAAAAATAAAGAAAATTGAAGAGCAGAAGCTTCCAAATAAACCAAATTGGTCCTAGAACTGCAAGCCAACCTATTAAAATGCACAATTAAAAAAAAAAAAAGCACTAAAGGCAGTTACCAAGACTCTGCAATTACCGGTTTGATTTGCATGGAAAATGCAAATCTGGTCTTAAGAACATTTTTCAAGCTACTGTATTAAGAGTACCACAGTAATAATTAATATTGATTTTGTTTCTTAATTACATATATAGAAAAGAGATTTAACACAATCCATTGGTATCAATGCTTTGCACTCAGGCTCGCTCTTTGAAGGTTTTAGCTGCTTAGCAGAAGTGGAAATAAAAGCTGTCCCAGTTCTCAGACTAAAGGAAAAAGTATTTTCAACCTAACAGAATGACCTCACGCACAGTACTATTCTGATTAGATACATTAATCTATTTTACAGAGGTCAAACTTGGCCTGAAATTACATTATATTTAACCAGGAGATTATGATCATATGGTTATGTATAGCAACATACAAAGGTTGCGGTGTTTTATTGTTGGTTTTTTTTTGTAATGTGACCTTTAGTTCAGCATCTTACAACAAAATAAGTCTTGAAGATAAAGATCTGCAATGACAGAACAAGCAATAAACAGAAAAAGGCATTATAATGCTTCTATAATGCTTCATGCTGCTCTTCAAAATGAACCAGCAAAAGAAGTATCACAAAGAAAAGCTTTCAGTTATATATACAGATAAATATTCACACACACCCTATATACGGGATCATATATACTCAGTTTCATCTGCTTCAAGATTCTGTATTACGCGCAGACAGCCAAAGGCTAGAGACGTCTGCTCTGAAGTATAACCTCATCTGGATGCACTGATTCATCCACTGGAAAGGCCTGTGCCTATACCTGTATGTTAACTAAACAATAGTCTTGAGCTTTTTCCTATCTCTAACCTTAAGCTGCCAACATTAGACATGCAAAGCAGATGATACAAACTTTCCTTCTTGCTTCCATTCAAATAAAGCTTCTTTTCCAAGCTGTCTTCCTCCCTTGCTTACAGTTAGCTTAATCCTCTGTGAGGTGCAGAAGCACAATTTTTATACTGACCTGAGACCCAGAGAGCACGGACCTTGCCAACAGAGCTCCTACAAAAAATGTCTTTTTCCACCCCTCCGAGAGAAGTAAAGCAAAGCAAGTTAAATTGAACCGGACTGCTGCAGATTGTACTGGGTTGTTTTCTGAGAAGTCTGAGCATGTCTTCCACAAATTTCTAACTACCATTAATGGAATTTGTAAGTTTATTATGAAGGTAATTTAGAAAATGTTAGCTAAAGGAGTCTCAAGCACCAGTATCCCTTGAATACTGCAAATGGCCTTGAAAATATTGAGGGAAAAGGCAGGTCCTCTGCACAAATAAAACTTGATTCCTGTTCACTATGCTACTCAATTGTAATATACTGGCACTACAAACAAATCAGTCTAAAGCTACCTAGTACCTCAAGGATGGCACAAGATCGAGGACAGCTTCTTAGATACAAGAAAACAACTTGCATTAAGAAATGTTCCCTTTGCCAAGAGAGCAAAACTAACTGAAGTAATTTAAATATTTCGAATTGACATGGGTTACATATAATCAGCGCAATATTTTAAAATAGATGGCCCTGACCACACACACACAAAAAACACACTTTCAACTATTGTAACTGCATGATGGATGGCAATGTTATTTTCCTGTTTAATAAAACAGTTAAAAAAAAGTGTAAAAGCAGTAAATCTTCATAACTGCCTGTAGCGGGTTTACATGGCAAGGTTTTGGTAGCAGGGGGCCATAGGGGTTGCTTCTGTGAGAAGAATCCAGAAGCTGCCCCATGTTTGGTAAGGGCCCCACTGCTGACCAGAGCTGAGCCAATAAGTGATGTTGTTTGCGCCTCTGTGAGAGCATATTTAAGATGGGGGAAAAAAACACGCTGCGCCACACAGCAGCTGGGAGAGTGAGAGGAGTGAGGAACAGCCTTGCAGGCACCAAGGTCAGTGAAGAAGGAGGGGGAGAGGTGCTCCAGGCGCCGGAGCAGAAGTCCCCTGCGGCCTGTGGTGAGGACCATGGTGAAGCAGGCTGTCCCCCTGCAGCCCATGGAGTACCACGGCGGAGCAGGGTTCCACGCTGCAGCTCGTGGAGGAGACCACAGTGGAGCAGGTGGACCTGCACTGATGGAGGCTGCAGGCTCCATCATGGAGGCTGGAAGACCCTTGCTGGAGCAGATTCCGGGCAGGACCTGTAGCCTGTGGACAGGAGCCCACGCAGGAGCAGGTGACCTGGCAGGAGCTGCTGCCCGTGGGAGATCCAGGCTGGAGCAGTTTGCTCCTGAGGGATGGACCCCGTGGTACGGAGCCATATCTGGAGCAGTTCTTGAAGAGCTGCTGCCTGTGGGCAGCTCATGCCGGATCAGTTCACCAAGGACTGCATCCCATGGGAGGGACCCCACAGCACAGGGGACAAGAGTGACCGAGAAGGAGCGGCGAAGAAGAAGCGCTATAGACTGACCGTAACCCCCATTCCCCCGTTCCCCTGCGCTGCCTGGGGGGAGGAGGTGGAAGAGGGTGGAAGGGGGGAAGGTGCTTTTGGTTTCTTTCCTTTGTTTCTCGCTTCTCTAGCTTGTTAGTAAGATTTACTGCCTATTACTATCTCCCTATGCTGAGTCTGTTTTGCCTGTCACGATAATTACTGTGCGATCTCCTCATCCTTATCTCAACCCTTGAGCCCTTTTCATCGTATTTTCTCCCCGTTCCCCTCTGAGGAGGGGGAGCGAGACAGCGGTTGTGGTGGAGCTCGGCCGCCCACCCGAGTAAAACCACCACACTGCCACACAATTCCTTATTTCCTGAGAAGATTATCAAGATACTACTGTTCCACAAATGGTATTATTAGTGAAGCTTGGTTTGTTACAGAAGGTCTCCCCCTCCATGTTTTTTTGCTCAGGGCAATAACCCCAGATCCTCTCATTTCCACCTACTAAAACCTACTCTCACAAACACATGCATGCTGTTAACAATCCACGGCACATTTTCAAAAACTAGTGGGTCAATTTGTGCATGCCAGTTTCTTCTGCCAACAACTTGCTATCCAAATTATGTCCCCCCACTTCCTCAAGTTAAATGCCAGAATAGGTCATTCTTCTCCTAATGAACAGATATTCTTTAAAGTTGTAGAAATTAAATTCTTTTAAAGATGTTTTGGGAATGATAATAAAAACACGATGGGTACTAAAGGTCCAGAGTATTTTTTTGCACTTTCTTTCCCCCACCGTTATTTAACCGATATCTACTCTGTTTCTAACTGCCAATACACTAGATCTTTTTTTCCTTACGGTCTGAATTCTATGACGTAAGTCAAATTTTTACTCATTCAACAGATAATGCATTATTAAAATAACTTTAAGGCAATGTATTCTTTCATAAAAGTATTTAGTTGTATGAGTGATAAGTTTTAGTATTGGTTTGATTACAATATTTGGTTAAGCAAAACAAAAATACTACAAACATTTGAGTAGTTTCACTTTGGTAACAAATATTCTTCTTTGTTTTCTTTTTCTTTTTTTTTTTTTTTAAAGAAAAAACCCTCTCCCATTTCTGCTGTTCTTCAAGAGAACACCTGGACATTCTATGTAAATGATATATACCTCATGCAAAACTGAACTTACTCATTCCTCATACCTTGCCTACGCAAAAGCTAGGGCCACAACTCACTATAGTTTCCTCTGGGAACAGATGTTGCAGATTTTTCAAGTTCTTGTTTTAATTTAGCTGGCTACCAACGAGCCACGGAAGTGCAGAAGAAGCTCTTGTGGAAAAAGTTACTATCCCAAGCAGGTAAGTTCCAGTACTATGCACCTATAAGTTCCTAGTTAGTAACACATCAATGCACAAGCAACATCAGTTACAACAGCTTAAGAAGTCAACCCCTAAAAATAGCTATTTAAAATCCTCATGCAAACTAAGAGCACATTTCTTCTTTTCAAGAATAGATGAATTTACATAAAGCACATTAATTTTTAATTTCAGACCACAATAAACAACACTACTTTCAAGTTATACTTTATACATGGTGACAGTTTTTAAAATACCTGCATCTTTTGCTAATACTTAAGCTACACACAGTGTTATTTGATGCAACACCCTGACACAAGTGAAAATACATATTCTACATATTTTACACTCCATATAGTATTAACAGTCACGAACAAGAAGAAAAAACATTTGGTAAGAAAGCACAGATTCAAACGTATTAGAGTCATTTTTAACATAAAAGCCGTTACTGAAGACAAAATAAGATCTTTTCCTTCATCCCCCTGGAGAAAACCACTTGATACCATGTTACGTGATGCCTAGATAAATGTTTAACTGTGCAAATATATTTATAGTTACCTGTCACTGAGATGAAGAAAACTGCTGCTCTCATCAAGATGTTCATCTTCAAAACTTAGATTGGACCAACTGCCAGTGCTATCATCACCGATACTAAGGCTCATCTGCTGGCTAACAATAGACTCAACAGAGTGAAATCCTTCTCTTCCAGGAGAGCTAAACAAAAATTTAAGACAAAAACATCACTACATTTCATGCCAATCCGTGTTAATTCATTTACAGAAATTTAACACTATTTCAAAGATACTAAATTCCAAGGAGAATGAAAATAAAAGGGTGTAATAGTATCCATTAATTTGTACCCTGTTCTCAAAGTAAGAAATGAAGCAATTAAATGAATCTGAAACTTCAACAGGCTTAGATCAGGGATTGCTATTTGTAACTCCTTTACTAGAAGGCAGAGGGAATGGCACACATAATTATCTCATTCTGAAGATTATTTGCTATAAAGCACTTTATAGTTTTACCATTTAGGCATTTTACAGACTGTAGATCAAGGTATGCTTTTCAAGCAGAAGAATTAACATTTTTTGGAATTGCTCACCAAAGGACTGTTCAACTCTTACCCCTCCTTGCTTTCATTGCTACAAGCAAGGTGGTCTGCTACTGTGGGCAAAATGCTTAAGAACACAATGATATTTAACGGCTTAGAATTTTTATTTCTGAAAAAGGGTCTTTCCACAGATAAAGATTTGTCTTCCTGTTTCAAGCATGTGCAGCAACACAACTTTTTCCTCCCTCAGGAACTAAATTTACATTTTTAATCCAAAAAAGACAATCAAACAGGTATGTTCAATAAAGGTAGCCATTATAAGATCCTTCAAATGACCCAGTTTGATAACTTTAGAGAAGTTTGAACTCCTTACAATGAAGTTATAACATGAAAACATACAGTTGTGAGCTAATCTTCATGTGTAAACCGTGGTTATAGAGATGTAGATGAAGTGGTAGAAAGCTCAAGAAAAATGACCATCCTACTACCGCCACAGTCAGCAGTCACTGTAACATCCACAACTTACAAAGCCAGCCCTAATCACATCACTGTCAATGCTTCGCTCCAGTAAACATGAATTTTTGCATGCAAAGATATAGCTCAGAACAGTTTGACTGTTTGAATCGCAGCCCATCTGGGCAACGCGAAAGGTGACAGTTCAAGAAACATCAATGGGTGATGCTGTAAGAAGCATTTGTAAATTTTGTCATGTTAAAACCTTAACATCTCCTCCTTGTCACAGATATAACAACAAGCAATATTTATTCAAACCCTGCACTTTAGATGCTCTTGTCATATTCTAACTAAAAGTTTCAAGTAATATTTTTAAGAAGTGATTCAAAACCCAAGTGCCATCTCTGATACTGTGGGTATTAGAAAAAACATATTACTACTGTTACACACTGATTAAGGTTCCAAACTCCTCATATGCAGCACCACGCTATACAGTTTATTAGCATTTCTCAACTACTGGAATTTCTAATTGAATACTTTCACTAAAAGATCATAAAAACTAAAACAGAGTTTGTTTTCTGCAAAAGCTCTGTCCATCACTACTCCCAAAGAACAAAAACTTCCATTGCTGTTTACAGGCAGAAGCTTAGCATGAGTTTCATATCAAACCTTGAAAAAAAATGAATTCAGATCCACTGCAATCTTTAGCCATTGAACGTATAAAGGTCTATTTTATTATTCATCATGATGTCCCTCTAGAAACTGAAAGAAAAATCCTTTGCCACTATGAGGAATTCTGCACCCCCTATCCCCTACAAAGTAGGAAAATAAGTGTTACGATAAACTGGAATAACCAACAAGGTAAAAATTGTTCCTGGACCCAAAAGGTAGATTTCCAGTCATTCTGATCCCTGCAGTTTAAGAAAGAGTTGCTGTTTGCCCTAAAATTAGCAAAGGCTAATTTACCATTTCCACACTAAGCATACAAAAATCAGAAAATCAGTTTCTCGTCTACTTTATTACTGTTTTATAAGTGTCTTAAGATTTTTTTTTCTTCCAATAATAAGGATACTATTTTAAGTCATAAGCAAAGTAAACAACCCTTTGTACTTTAAAGCAATGTCCAGTCTGGACAGTACCAAAAGTTGGTTCTACTGATAATCCAAAATAAATTACATTTATTTTTCAGTACAGAAAATGAAATACAGGTAGGGAACAAATTTGGATTCAGTCATGGCTCATACAGCAACAAAACCTGTAAGGTCTACTATTCTCTAATGTAGGTAAAAAATAACAGCATTTCAAGTTGAAATATTAAGTTCCAATGATTAGTTAGCTACTGGAACATATGCAAGCTGATATACATAGAAACCTTGGTTTAAAGCTCCCACAGGTGGAAAAAGACTTTTCTACCTATGAATCATTTATATATCACCGTAAGAATAAAAAGAAAGTACTCTGAACATAAAATTTGTACTTAGGAATTTTTTCTTCTAGAAATACATTATGTCTGTATTAACAATCCTCTTTTTTCTGGTACAGAATGCATCAAGAAAAAATTATTATTACCTTATGTTAACTGCCTGACCAATATTAGTCATAGCTGAGGTCATTATTTCAGTAGTAAGGCTTTCAGCAAAACTGACTCCATCTTGTCCAAAACCACTGTCAGCTGTCACGCTTGTGTAACTCAGCTCTCCCTCTGCTTTCTCAGCAGCCGCAGGAGCCACCTTGTCAGGAAACACTGTCTTCTGTTCTACATCAACGTGAATTTTGGGAATATCAAGATGAAAGACTCTTGGTTTTTGGCAGACACCACCCAATCTAGGTTGAAGAAAATGCCTCACTGGAATGGAGGAACTCTGCGCAGGTAAGTGATGAGATGCACTTTCGGTACAGTACTGATGTTCCTTCATACTGCAGCACCTACAGACAGTTCCAGAAAAAGGAGACAGTTTGTCCGTATAGGAAAGCCTATCTCCATTCTTTCTGTTTTCAGCCACCTGGAGAACAGCAGATTCTAAACTCATTTCTAGAGTATCATCTGCTACCTTCCTAGCATATTGTTCTATAGCTTGAATTATGCCTTCACGGTAGCCATTTTCATTTAAACTGCCCGTACTATGATACAGTTTACGACTGGGGGAGAAAGGAAGAAGTGTCCTAGAAACTCTTGTTTTAATGAGATCTCCTGTGACTTCCTCAAGTTCAGTCTTTTCATATAGACAGGAATCTGTCAGAGATTTTGGTAAACATGCTCCTGAAATTTTCAATTTCTTCCTGACATCACTAGTTATGTTGCAAGCAAGGGATTCTGAAAAGTGTAACAATTCCGCGCAATCTGTTCTCTGTGTGCTGATACTCCTTTCGTAAGTTTCTTCTTCACAGTGATGAATGCTGCTTTTCACTTGCTGTGCTGCATCTTTATTCACTGTTTTGATCAGCTCCAGTTTACCATTTACCTGTACATTTTGCCCAGGAAACGTCGTTCTGTTGCATCTCAATTTCGTTTTACGAGCGGCTTGCCGTAGGCCTGACTTGATGGACCTGTAAGCAAGTCTGCTAGCATACTGATCCATCAACAGCTCAGGGTTACCACCTTCTCTTTTCAAAATACGAATAATATGATCTGCATATTCATCCGTCACACTTTCACAGCTTGGGTACTTGGAAGTCAAACCCATCGTGCCTGAACCTTGTGGTAAAGAAAGTACAGAGGAATCTCTCTCACCAAGACACTGGTCCCTCACCGGACCACACCACTCCTTTGAACTAGAATCTTTATCATCTTTTCTCACATAAAGACAATCCACTTGACAGTTAACCCGCTTCAACCTCAGCAGTTTACAATGCCTTGATTTCACCATTTTCTTGGCTTCGCTGATTACTTTTCCTGCCATATCACCTGCATAATTCCATAAAGAGCTGCATGTTTCTTCTGGGGTGTTCACAAACGCAGGATATCCACATGGTTTGTTTTGCGTACTTAACTGAACCTGTCTATCAGCTTCTTTTTCATTTGTTTTATCATCTAAATGGGAAGCAGCCATTTCAGTTGCTACTGAAATTATCTGACTAGCTAAGTTATCAGCATACTGAATAGTTTTTTCTGAATGTTCCTCATTCTCAATGACCTTTTCAGAATGATCTTCATCTTCACTACTTTCTACTTCTTCAGAAAGTGACCGCATGAGTTTCAGCATAAATTCCTCCTTTTCCAAAGAGCTGTGTTCCGTTTCAGACAAACCTGCAACAGATGGATTGTATGGTGTAGAAGGTGGCGTCGCAGGTGCAAATTCCTTTGCTAATTCTCCCTTGAGTTTCTTTGATAGTTTTCTCAGGTTTCTTTCTGAACTAGCTTGACACGGTACTAAAGGAGTTGGTGGGGGCGTGTCAGGCATTACACTGGTATTTCCATCTTTGATACTTGACTTATCAGCCATCTGCAAAGCATCTTCACTGCCAAACATCACTGAAGAAAAGCTGTTTGCACGTGGAAAGCAATCAGCTTGCCTGTAAGTCAAAGGTCCTGATGGTGGTTTTTGAATATCGTGATTTTTTGAGGGCTTGTTTAAGAGTGTCATTGAGCAGCTTCCTGCATCAGTAAAGTCCTCTAGAACATGCCTAGCAAAAGTCACAGTGGAACAAGGCGGTGGCGATTTTGAAAACCTGTGTCCTTTTTGTTCCTGCCAACAATCTTTAGATTCTGAAACGCACTGAACAGAATTAGCTGGAGTAAGAAGAAATTTAGAGGGATTATTCGAAGGCATCTGTTGTTGTCCAACAACTATAGAAACATTACTTGGTTTCTCAGCATCTTGCTTCTTTATCACACATTGTTCTTTTCTACTGGTATCTGCATAAGTCTGTGAGCCCACATTACATGCAGAATTCTCACCAGTGTTGCATAACACAGTTTTACTTTCATCCACAGATTGTTTTATGATATATTTGGCCAAGTGATCTGCAAACATATTATTGGGGACATCTTCACCAGTACATTGCACATGTGGTTTTTTATCTATTTTTCTTGACAAAAACTCTGTGTACTCTTCTACTGCTTTTGTTACCCGAGATGAGGTTATGGCTTCATAAGCCTCATTTACTATCATATCTACCATAGTTCCAGAGAAACTATTAATGCTTTTTGACCCACTCGTTAATTCTGAATTACTGCTTATTCCAGACATGTTAGTCACTTGTTTGGTATTGTTTTGGTTATGTAGGAGCAATGGATTATTTTCAGTACTTTGATTCTGATCTGAAGTTAGGTATATATTTCTGAAAGAAGAGACTTCCTCCTCTCTCTTTCTGCTTGTGAAAAATGGATGAGAGCAGTCTTTGTATACTTTCATGTTGTTATCAGAATTCAGAGCAGTGCATACTTTTGCTTTATAAGCATCAGAGGAAAACTGATGTTGACAAAGAGCTCTTCCAGCTAAGGGCACAGGTACTGAACTTACAACACCGGAGGTACAAAACAGTGCTTGTTGTACTGTATATTCTTTCTTGGAATCTTGGATTGGATTCAGTGCTACCCTGTCATTAAAATCAGGCAAATACATAGAAGTCCGTGTTGACTCTAACATACTTTCTGCACTCACATATTTAATGTTGTCCATGGAAACACTGATGGCTGCTTGTGTCGTGAAGGTCACATCAACCTGGGATAGCTCAATAAAAGCCTCCTGAATGACAGATTCAGACAGATCTCTGGCATAGGATCTTACTACTTTGTCTTCATAATCAAATGAAGAAGGCTGTGCAACTGTAGGTGTCGAGGGGTATGAAAACTGGCATACTTCCATGATTCCTTCAAACACAAGTTCTTCGGCAAGGTCTGCGGCAAACCGTGCAACGGTATTGGTAAATATTTGCTTCTTCACATGCCGCAGTTCTTTCAAAGCACCAGTTATAGCTTCGCTCACCAAAAAGTTTGCTAGCCCATTAATGGCACGCTCCTTCAGGGAGATTGCTCTACGTCTTCCAATCTCATAGAAAGCCATTTGAAAGACCGAAGAAGTCAACCTAGCAGCCAAGTGACAAAGTGCATTGGTGCATGAAGAAACGCCTTTTTGCAGGTCCTTAAAAGCACTGCCAAAACTTTTTTCAACTAATTCAGCTGCAAATTTTTGAATGCTATCTCGAATTATTGATGATTTATGCTTAGATTTTGCTTGTTTGTCTGGCTCTTTGCTAGTTTTAATTTTGAGATCTGTAGCTTGACCTTCTTCTTTCATAGCAATCCTGTTGCATTTGGAATCATTTCCTGCACATATTTGTTCTGATGAAGAGTCAGAATGAAAAACAGAACCCAGTATTTCAAATGAAACACTATCAGCATATTCTGAATAAGTATTATAAAGTGCATCAGGGTGGTTTTGACCTGTCTCATCTCCGCCAAGATTCATACGACATAAGCATTCAGAAGAACCACAGCTCCCTAGCGGACTGAAAGCCGATGACCTAATAGGGCTGAACAAGCCTCCGTTCTCTTCCCCTGATGTTTTAACTGGGCGAGGGGAATCTGGGACATCAAAAACGCTGCTGTACGGTGATTCTGGTTTGCGAGGAGTTGGTTTCTTTACATTGGCTGGGAGAGTAGGACGATCAAACTTGAATTTCTGAGGATTCATTGTAATGCTTGTAGAACACAGTTTTTCATGGGCAGTCCTCCTTTTCTGGGGGGGATTCCCTAGGATAGGATCCCTAATAGCTTTACCAGACTTTTCCAGGGTTTGTTCTAATTCATCAAACTGATCAAAACTATCAAAAAATTCACTAACTTCTGAGTCTGAATCCTCTATACCATCTTTCACTACTGGAATTTTTGGCAGCTGGAGCTTTGCCTTCAAGCTCTTCTGATATCCTTCTTCATCTAAGAAGATAATGGGGCTTGGGCTGGAGCAATCTGACTCAGAGGATTCAGCTGGAGAAGAGGAAAACAATGTTTTACATAACAAATTAACACCTTGATCAGAAGGATTATATGGCTTATAGAAACTCCTTTGTATCCAGGGGTCAGAAATTGAGGTTGTAACTGAATTTTTTACTGAAGACAGTTCCTTAAGTCCCAAAATATCAATCAAAGCAGAAGATCTTGCAGATGACTTCCGACGTACAGAACCCACAGAGATCTTTGAGTCAACAGCTTCTAAACATCGAGCAGGGATGGTCTGTGAAGCAGCATCTCGATGGTTTCGAGAAGTAAAGCTGCATGTACCTGAAAAGGAAAAAACAACAGCTTCAAAAACAAGAATTTATACAGAAAAGCAGAACACTTTGGACAGATTTTGATAGCAATGGCTGGACTTACTATTGTTACAATACACTAACTCATCTTTCATAATTAAAGCAATATTTTTTTCCAAATCTTATTATACTAACAACTGAAATTCGTGCATTTCTTTTTTTAGAACAAGGTAGAACAAGATGCTATTTTATCTGCATATCAGATATGGAGGCTAGAATTTTTGGTTTATGATTTGATAAACTGTTGTGAAAAGAACAGTCTCAAAAATTCAACTTACAGTTGCATTACACCCCTTTACAAAATGCAAAGGTAAAAAAAACATCATGTATTTACATGTATTTTCTCATAACATCCCGACAGCCTAAATTTCAATTAACAATTCCTACAAGTCAACAGCATGCAAGAACTTACCAACACTTTGCATCTTTGAAGGCTCATCTTCATCTAACTGCTCAAAAGCAGTGACAAAATCATCTTCAATTGAAGAGACTGACTGATTAGTATCATCATCTTCTGTACAGGATGTCTCTGGTCGATGTTTTTGCAATGACTTTTTTTCAACTGCGTATCTTACACCTGTGGTATACTTGCTCAGCAAGGTAAATACATAATCTGCTTTGATTCTTGGGAATGAAGGAGACAGTCGCATCACACAAAGCACTTCAGGAAGCTGATTCTTGAAAAAGAGCAACAAGAAAACCAATATAACAATCTTTGAATAATTTCAACTGTAGGAATAACAATGGATTCCCTCAACACATTTTATGAACAGTAAACAATTTACAAGTATTTTAAAGGTAAAAAAATAAATGTGTGAAGTGATATTTAAAATCATTTAGCATTTTAATGACCTCTATATTCTGAATAAGTCGTTGCAATAAGACAAAAGAGGTTGTGTGATACAACCCTGATAATACGCAGTCATGAATCTATTTGAAGAACACACGTGTTAAAAAATCCATAAAGACAGAATTTCAAAGCGTGTGTGTGCTTAACATTATTTCAGTTTATACATTATTTGTTTCAATATATAAAAAAACTTGTATGCAACATGATTTAATTCACCATGCAAGGCAACATTGCATAAAGTTGCTTTAACAACGTGTGACTGGAGAAGAAAAGAACCCACTGAGTTTCATAAAGACCTGACACTAATAATTTCTTGGCATCTCTGTTTCAAGGAGGGAAGTCTGGAGAAGATGGAAGGCAGAGCAGAGCAGAGCAGAGATAGGCAATTTGACAAGTTTCACCTTCTTTCCAAGTTGGCAGTAAAAGGGACTATACTTCAGCAAAAGGACTGGATCAGCATCGTAATATTTGTTAGATATTTTGAGTTAGTAATACAGGTACTTAACTGTACATGAGAACAACAAGTTTATTTTGAGATTTTCTAATGCACATTTTAAACAAAAACCACAGAAATGTAACGTTAATACTATCGTGGCCCAAAAATACAAACAAAACAAGGTGTGATATTATTAAACTCTTTAAGAGGCCAAACAATGCCTCGTTAAGGCAATTCTGTACTTCAGACATGCAAGACAAAAAAAATATTTACCTGATGTTTTGTGACACACGGTTTTGCCAAGGTCTTCCTAACATCTTTTAGAAAAACAACCTCATTTTCTTTTAGTTTGCACAACTGAAGCGATTTCAGAACATCTGGAAGATCTGCAGAAACAGCTGCCACCTCCTGATTTTAATGTATGAAAATATTGAGAACAAAAAGTGAAAAAAAATAAGTGAAAAGCAATGAAGAGGTTTTGATCTCATATCCCCCCCAAATATTAACAGCGGCTACTTCTGGTAAAGCTTCTCTTTTATCCACTATTTATTATCCTTTTCTCTACTTACTCTCCTGAGCTCTGATATAAAACTCTTTTCCACGAGTAATTCAATCCACAAATCTTTAACTCACTCTCCTACCAAAAGAAGAATTTCCACTGTTTCTCATGGGACAGAAAAGGCTTAAACATCACAAAGAAGAATCTTGGAAGCACCGAAAAGCAACTGCACATTGTACAAAGTACCCAGCTACATACAGCAGACTGATCTCATCTAATAACTGTTCTCAGTGGATCTCTACATGCTCTTAGCATGCTTTATTGGAATGGTGCTATAGCCCGCTATTATAGGAAAAGGAACATTGGCTTTTTCTTTTTCAGCATTATCTCAGGTAACTTTATATTTATTGAAAACACAGAAAAGGCCTGTGAAGGATTTATGATGTTTTCTTTAAAGCAATCTAAACACTATGCATCTATATTCTATGAAGCAAGTCTTCATAAACCTACTCAGCCTAATTTTTGTATAAATGTCATCTAACTCTATACAATCAAATAGCTCTCACCCATACTTGGATGAATATTTAGCAGGACTATAATTTTATTAATTAGCAACAAAGGTACAATTCTGAACACAAATGGATTCATACGTTTCTATTGTTTAATAGATGTTTTAAACATCAGCAAATCATTACAGCAATCCCTACTGAGTTCTAGACAAAGTGCGGAGTAGCACTACAAACATGTTATGGTGTTATACTGACATACAAGTTGCAGGAGAGAAATAAATCCTAAAACTTCTTAAAATTGTATGACAACCCCACAAATTGGCTACGCTTCCCTCTTTAGATATTTCCTCATCTAGCTCTCCAGAAATAATAGCAATTGCATGGCTAGCAGTCAATTCAGAGAACTTCTAGCTTTGCACACTGCGACTGCACTACATTAATAAGCACAAATATTAAGAAGGTCACAAGCAAAAATATTGATACATACAGTTTTTAACAAAACAAACAAACTACAACTTAAGTATGCAATTTCAGACCATTCCAATACAAAGACTGCTTCAGACTGTATTTAAAATAGATACAGAAACACTAGTGATGACGTTAAAATAATTATATTAAACCTCTCAACAATGTTTAAGACTGTTGTGCTTTTAAATGCTGAATGCAAATATATTTCATTTCCCAAAAATCAAAACTCCTCTATCCAACAAACTGTGTAATACTTAGAAGAAAGCACCAGTGCTGAAGAACATTGTTTTCCAATCCAGACAGACATACCATACCTGCAAATGTGCAGTACCCATCTCTTCAGCAAAACCTATAAATGTAATCTGTAGAATAAACACATTAACAATATTAAAGAAACAGAACAGAATTTTGTAGGTTTTCTATAGAAATTTAAAAGTTTAGCAGATTTTATCATAAAGCTTCATTCTACCACCACAAAAACCATACATTTGGGTAGCATAACTTGCCTGAACAGTAGTGCAGAGTCTTACATATAAACAGTAACATTATAATATTTGACTTGTAAATATCAGCTCAGACTAAAGGGCACATACAACATATAAAACCCACTACACAGAAAATTTTCTAATGGCCTATTCTCTGGTATAAATTTATCAACACATACATGTCCCATTCAGTCTGTTAAAATAAACATGATTTTGCAAAGATCAGCGCTTTAAGCTGGACACGTATAAACCAGTTCCGATCTGAAATCTGTCCATGCTAACAAACTACAACACATTTGGATATACTGAAGAGAGCACAGTGCTAACACCTAGACTATCTACCACGTAAACTGATTAGCCTCAGGCCAAAAGACAGCAGATGTGTTTTAATCCACTTGTTTGCACGCAATATCCAAGTAGACGAACCCCTAAAGTAAAAGGATTAAAATATTCAACCTCAAAAAAACCTTGTCAGACTCAAGAACCTGGTATATGTCAGAAATGTCAACCGTACCTCCGGTTTTTGGTCTTGTAGACAGGGGTGATATTTTACTATACTCTCCTTCTATTCTGCCTACAGGCATCTTGTATCATTCAACACTATCAGATCAAAGGCAGAAAATATTTTGTATTATCTTCATTCTTCAGTGCCAGCTCATGATCTATGTTACACACACCTATTCAAACTTTGTTTCCAATGTCAGATTTCCTCAGTTCTCATTTAATATTTCCCTAATGACTCATCAATAGGGTAACTGCATACTACTAAAAACCCAAAGCATTTATTTTCAAAACAAGGTTGTAATACCTGGTACACAAAGATTAAATGCTTCCACTGATGTTTGCCGTTAAACGTGATATGGCTTGTATTCAATTATTATAGAGCACTACGCAATAGAATGGATTTTTCATATTCAAGTCACAGCTCACATAGAATCACAGAATGATTTGGGTTGGAAGGGACCATAAGGATCATCTAATTCCAACCCCCGGCCATGGGCAGGGACACCTCCCACCAGACCATGTTGCCCAGAGCCCCATCCAGCCTGTTCTTGAACACCTCTGGGGATGGGGCATCCACAACTTCTCACATTAAATTTGTGACACCTACTCCCTGTTTATATAAAGTAGTCAAATGGTTCTCACATCTAAAATTAGCAAAGAACACCTCTGTGCTTATCATCACTTACTGTTTCAGCAACTTGCCTGTGCGTATATAGAAACTATGAAAGAACTAGAAAAAGAAATGGCTGAAAAACAATTGCTTTGTAGTGTATTTGAGTTTCGAGTAAGCGGTACGTTTTGTCACACGTTGAAATGATAAGCCACCTTTCAAACTGAAATCATACTAAAATACTAAAAATTCTGACTTATTTCATGTGGTGTCATGTTAGGAAATTACTTTGCCCCCAGAAAGCATCTTCCTGTTTACATTCACTCATCCTTATTTCAGTTATGACAAATCCTAAATGAAACACTTTGTAGTAACATTCCAAAGAGCTCTTGGCAAATTACATTTCTCCAGCACCACGCTCACTGTGCTAACTATGAAACAATCCTTTTCAAGTGATACATCCTTCAGCTCCGACTTTTTTTTTTAATCCATACAGTATCTGCAAGACACCTTTCAATTCCTTCGTCTTTTACCTGCACAATACCAACAATATGAACTGAATTCCTCCACAGAAGAGGCATAAGAGAATACCAAGCAATTTAAGGACTTGGAGGAAAACCAGTTCTCTGAAGATAGTTTGGGAGGCTTTAGGGTCTGTTGATGCTCGTACACCCATTTGATGCTGGTACACCATTTCTGAGCAGGTATATGCTCTTCTGTCTTCTTACATGTCCTTTCCTCTTCCTCAAAATAGTAATTCCAATCCCTTCCCTCTCCCACAGAATACTTCATTGTGCAAGACAGGGCAGCACGCAGGAGCTGCAGCTTTGCACAGATGAGGACTAACAGGTCAGTATGAACACTGATTAGCCAGCAAACTGCCATCAAAGAGACCACACCACTGCTGAGTCTGCCTATTTCTGCCTCAGTGACAACATTAATTTAGATTTATTATGTCTAAGCTCCAGTCTTCACAGAAACATAATCAATCACCTTTAAGATCACAAACATGTCTGAAAATAGCGCAGCCATTCAGAAGTTGTTGGGGAGCAGGCCAGGGAAACAGAAAGGCCAACAATCAGTAATACAAGCCTATGTTTTAAACTATATGTGACACTGGATTTGAAGGTTATCAAAATCCATGGGCACAGAGGTGCTTGACTGAAATGGCACAGGAAGCCTAAATCTGGTTTTCATAAATCTAAGCAATTACCTTCACAGTCCTAATAATTTCTTTTAACAACATTCTATATATAAAAATACAGAGAAAGACATCTATAAGAAAAAACACCTGTTCTGTGGTCCTTCTATCGACCCTCTTACATTTCAACCACAGGGCTCTTAATTGTTTTGAGCTAATAAGGTAACTAAATATAGGAAGCTATCTTTGTCCATAGGGACCATCGTTATAGACACATCAACTGTTGCCAGCTGTTTGCTGTTCGGCAATTTTTGCTAAAAAAAAAAAGGGGGTGTGTAGGGTGGAGGGTTCATCTTTCACAAGAATAGCTCCTTGCCTGCTCCCCAAACACTTTACCCAGTCACCAACCTCACTATCCAGCCAGTTCCCAACACCCTGGAGACATCCAGGCAATCCTCCCTCCCCTCTGCTGGTCACACAATCTGCCTCTTCCCTTTCTCCTACTACTCCTTACCTAACTACCAGTCTTCCTTAATGATTTTCTGAGCTTTTTTTACTTCATTTCCACTTCTCTCTGACCAGTTCAGGTCACCATCCCCTTCCATAAGCTCCTTTGTCAAGCCTGTCAACTACTCAGTAGCCTTCTAAAGCTCTTAATACGAGATACACAGTACATGCTGCTTCTTAGCTTTTTATTTTCCCTTAGAGCAGCTTCTCCAGTCTTATAACTTAAACAGTTCTAGTCATCCTCCTCACAGCTCAAGATTTACCTGTATAGTCCTGATTTCTGTCCAGGCCTACTATTTTTTATTGTTTGTTCATTTGTTTTTTAACCCTTTTTCCACCACCAGACCTTGTTTAATTTTTGGCCTAAATATTCATATACGAGAAGCCCTGATCCACTGTACTGGATCTGCTTTTAGTGCGGATATTCACAAGGTAAATATGAGTAATCCACAAACGTTTATCTTCAGACCTGGATCAAAATGCTCCGCTACTTTTGCTAGGGTACTGTCCATACAACCTGATCACAGTAGTGCTCACAAATGCAGTACACCCAGTTACACAATTCTTACAAAGTCCACACGTTTTGTTATTTAGTTTCACAATTCCCACAAAGCAGAGAAACGTCATCTTGAAATGTCACTGCTGTTTTCAACACTAGAGTGGCTGAATTCAAGAATGACAATTTGGGGTAGAGAGTTACCAGCCAGTAAGTTGCAATATTGCTCACATTTGCTATTCCCATTCTGCTGTAAACTATATAATCTTCTACCGTAACCAAAAATATATATATATAAATAGTAAGGTTAAGCCAAACCTCAATAAAATGATCTTGTTCTTCCCGATTTACACATTCATCTGCTGATATACTGCATAACTCTTTCCTGCTGTGCAGCAGTGACTTCATAGACTGCAGAACACCTTCACCAAAACTCTGAAAAAGAATGGAAAAAAAAGGACAAATGTATTTTCAGTTTTCAATACAGGGTCTATCCCTTACACTCCCATAGGTGTCCTTACTATAAGTATTGCTTCAAACAATTTTGTATATAAACCACCAGTTTTAACTACTAAATTCCACATCTTGAGTTTAAACAGATATGGTCTTTTCTTCAAGAAAATTTTATTGCAAAATAAGTTGTCTGTACTTAAAAAAAATAATAATAATATGGTGAGAACATGTGGACTTGGGAAAAAGAAACAGATGAATCCAAGAAGAAACCCAAGCCCCACCCATTCCATTCCCTGGAGCCTGTACATGGAACTTTCCATCAGCTTTTCCTTAAAGAGAATGAAAAGCAAGTTTAACCAAGAAATGTTATAGAGGTGGCTTCACCAGTCAGAGTGGAAGAAAACAAACAAAAGAATTCAAGAACCACCCTACACATTCTTCTTCCCCATTCTGTGAAAAAATAATGAACTTAATTCTATGTAATTATTTCTTTTAACATTTATTTAAATGTATGGTGACATGAAAGCATGGCTAAAAAAGGTTTGAAAATCTAGGAATTTCTCCCAGTGTAACAAAATGCAGCAAAACAGAAGCGTTATTATCACTGCTATCTGAAATCAAATAAAACAAGATGACAGAAAAACTGAAGGTGTCCTCAGCTTGTAAGAAAACCACCCTACGATATCCTCTCACTTTATTTTTTGAAAGTCAGCCACCTTTTTTCTTCAATTTTGTTTTTAAAATTGTCTTCTCTAGCAAGTAGAAAGGTTAAGAAGTGAAAATAAGACCACAATGTGGTTATAAATTGTCGATCTAGTTATTTATTCTCCATATGATTGCCCTGATAAAAGTTAAGTGAGAAATGCATCAAGTTTACAAGTTATTTCAAACCTGCATAGCTTCGTCAACAACAGTACAAGTACTAGAAAGTGAAATTTAGTCAGAGAAGGCTTTGCATTTCTGACAATCCCACAACAAATGCAATCCCTTTATGGTAAAAACTGATCTTACATATCAAAATTAAACCTCAGGAAAGATGATTCTACTCTGAAAAAAAACAAAAACAACAGTGTTATACACTACCGCACTAGAAGCCCAATTAGCATGGCCAGTGTTACCACGCTTGTGTTCATCGTAATGCAAAACTAGGAAAGCATTTCTAGAATGGATAGACAAAAGCAAAAATTCAGGATCCCTGAAATTACCAAAACATATTTCAGAACACTAGCAAACAAGGCTAGGACAGCAATGGCCAAGTGACATTAATTCATGTCCTGGTGTGACAAAAAAAAAAAAAAAGTGACAAAAAAGTCAAAAAAAAAAGACAAAAAAAAAAAAAAAGTGACAAAAATTCATGTCCTGGTTCCAGTTAGGACAGAGTTAAGTAGCTCATAGTAGCTGGTAGGGTGCTATGTTTTGAATTAGGATGAGAAGAGCGCTGATAACATGCTGATGTTTTAATTGTTGCAGAGCAGTGTTTACACCAGGCCAAGGACTTTTCGGCTTCTTGCTCTGTCCTGCCAGCGAGCAGGCTGGGGGTGCAGCAGGAGCTGGGAGGGGACAGACCCAGGACAGCTGACCCAAACTGGCCAAAGGGGTATTCCATACCATCTGACGTCATGCTAAACAATATATAGGGGTGGCTGGCCGGGGTGGGGGGCCGGCTGCTCGGGAATAGGCTGGGCATCGGTCAGCGGGTGGTGAGCAATTGCATTGTGCATCACTTGTTTTCTTACACATTATTATTGTTAATACTATTACCATTATCACTATTATTATTATTATTGTTATTATTATTTTCCTGTCTTAATAAACTGTCTTTATCTCAACTCACCGGCTTCACTTTCCCGTTTCTCTCCCCCATCCCAGAGAGGGAGGGGGGAGGGTGAGCGAACGGCTGTGTGGTGTTTAGCTGCCAGCCGGGTTAAACCACAACAGCCCTTTTGGCGCCCAACGTGGGGCCCGAAGGGTTGAGATATCGACAAATCTGACCAGAGTGTGTTAAACTAAAATTGGTATAAGTATTGGACCTGCTTAATAGTTGCTAGTCACCATGTTGATCGCCTTAATCTCCAGTCTGCTGTACCTGTATTCCAAATTGAGTTTTATGGTGCGTTACTTTCTGTATGTGCTCCCTGTTGCACTGTTTATCCTTTCCGGGCCCTGGTTTAAGATTGTTATGGTACTGTGCGGTGTAGCAATGGCTTATGAAATGATGAGATATCTGGTCATGACTTTAACCTGGTATTTGTACTCAGCACTGACATCGACTCTATACTTTGGAACCCATATCTCGGAAACTATTAGCAATTACACCTATTGCCTGTTTTCGTTAGGGAGCCAATCTGTGAAGGGGACAGGGGAAGACATGTTTCCCTACCTGTTCACTCTCCCTTTCTCCTTCACCACCACCCTCTTATCCCCCGAGTTAGTTACGGTGGTTCTCCGAGATGTTGAATATCCTTGGGATACTCAGACCAGCCTGCTCTTGTTGTTATGTCTCCTGAATGCGCTTCAGATTTTGTGGAGGGTTAAACAACTACTTAGGAATCTCATCCGGAGATCTGTCTTGAGGCGGGATAGTTGCGAGTGGCAGGGAGTGTGGGAGGATATGGGCAGGTTTCTAGAGCAGTGGTCACCTCCAGTGTTTTGGACATTCACCCCTGAACAACTGCAAAATCCCAAAAAGCTGGCAGAATGCTTGAAAAAAAGGTGTCATGACTCTGGCAGTTCCAAAGTGACACAAATCACTGTAGCGTGCTGGGGTCTGGCTTGTGCCTATCGAGCTGCAATTGATGCTACTAGCAACCTAGCTCCAGCTCCTGCAGCCGTTCCAGCTGCAGCTCCTGCAGCCGCTCCAGCTCCAGCTCCTGCAGCCGCTCCAGCTCCAGCTCCTGCAGCCGCTCCAGCTCCTGCAGCCGCTCCAGCTCCTGCAGCCGCTCCAGCTCCTGCAGCCGTTCCAGTTCCAGCTCCTGCAGCCGCTCCAGCTCCTGCAGCCGCTCCAGTTCCAGCTCCTGCAGCTACTCCAGCTCCAGCTCCTGCAGCCGCTCCAGCTCCTGCAGCCGCTCCAGCTCCTGCAGCTACTCCAGCTCCAGCTCCTGCAGCCGCTCCAGCTCCTGCAGCCGTTCCGGCTCCTGCAGCCACTCCAGCTCCAGCCCCTGCAGCCACTCCAGCTCCAGCTCCTGCAGCCGCTCCAGCTCCTGCAGCCGCTCCAGCCCCTGCAGCCGCTCCAGCTCCAGCTCCTGCAGCCGCTCCAGCTCCAGCTCCTGCAGCCGTTCCGGCTCCTGCAGCCACTCCAGCTCCAGCCCCTGCAGCCGCTCCAGCTCCTGCAGCTGCCCCAGCTCGTGCAGCTGCTCCCACTCCTGTGGCTGGGTCAGAGAAACGAGCTGTAGCAGTGCAAGTTGACCCCGCAGAGGATATTCCAACCCCTGTGGCAGACCCTGCGTCTGGGTCAGAGAAACGAGCTGTAGCAGTGCAAGTTGACCCCGCAGAGGGTATTCCAACCCCTGTGGCAGACCCTGTGGCTGGGTCAGAGAAACGAGCTGTAGCAGTGCAAGTTGCCCCTGTAGACAAGGTGAAAAAATGGTATAGAGGCTCAGGTCGTTTAAAACGCAGACAGTCTTCTGCTAAGTCTGGGCGTAGTGAAGACGAGGCTGGGCCATCAAAGGTGCAGGAGACTGAAGATGAGGATGAGGATGGCGAAAAATCAACAGTAACTACCCGGACTCCATACCAGCCATCAAAGGTGCAGGAGACTGAAGATGAGGATGAGGATGTCGGAAAATCAACAGTAACTACCCGGACTCTACACCGGCCATCAAAGGTGCAGGAGACTGAAGATGAGGATGAGGATGTCGAAAAATCAACAGTAATTACCCGGACTCTATACCAGCGTGAGCTACGAGATGTGCGAAAAGATTTTGGTCGCTGTATAGGCGAGCAGCTTGTCACCTGGCTGCTCCGGTGCTGGGACACGGGAGCCAATTATGTGGAATTGGAGGGCAAGGAAGCCAGGCGGCTGGGATCCCTTGCTAGGGACGCATGCATTGACAAAGCAATTGGAGATGGAGCACAATCTCGCAGCCTCTGGAGGCGTCTCCTGTCAGCTGTGAAGGAAAGGTATCTCTTCAAGGAAGAACTTGTATGTTTACCAAGCAAATGGACCACCATGGAGAAGGGAATTCAGTACCTGAGGGAATTGGCCGTACGGGAAGTAATTTATAAGGACCTAGACGACGCACAAACATCCGCAGATCCAGATGCAGTCCGGTGTACACTACCCATGTGGCGGAAGTTTGTACAGAGTGCCCCATCATCATATGCCAGCTCATTGGCAATGCTAGCCTGGAAAACGGAGGAGAATCCCACAGTGAATGAAGTGACTAAAATACTCCGGCAGTACGAAGGAAATCTCTCCTCTTCCCTAAAGGCCTGTGTCTCAGCTGTGGAGAAACTCTCTGAAGAGGTCCACCAACTTAAAGAGAATTTATCTTCCCCTCCACCTGAACGAACCAGTGTCCACCAGCTAAAAGAGAATGCTTTAGAGAAACTTTCTGAAAAGATCCACCAACTTGAAGAAAGATTATCTTCCCCTTCACCTGAACGAACCAGTGTCCACCAGCTAAAAGAGAATGCTTTGGAGAAACTTTCTGAAGAGATCCACCAACTTAAAGAGAGTTTATTTTCCTCCCCACCTGTACAAACCAGTGTCTCAGCTATTAGGGGTAAACGTTCATCTATGCAAGGAAGACAATATGGTGGGCACACACACCGCGCCACCCTGTGGTTTTACCTACGTGACCATGGAGAGGACATGAGAAAATGGGATGGAAAATCTACTGCGACCCTAGAGGCACGGGTACGTGAATTGCAAAGGAAAACAATTGGGAAAAAGGAGTTCTCTGAAAGGTTTGCTGCTCCAACTTCCAGCAGGCAGTCCTTTAAACACAGAAATGAAGATTCTGACCAGGACTAGAGGGGCCCTGCCTCCAGCCAGGGGGAGGAAAGGGACAATCGAGTTTATTGGACTGTGTGGATTCGATGGCCTGGCACGTCAGACGCACAGAAGTATAAGGCTTTGGTAGACACCGGTGCACAATGTACTCTAATGCCATCAAGCTATAAAGGGCCAGAGCCCATCTGTATTTATGGTGTGACGGGGGGATCCCAGCAGTTAACTGTATTGGAGGCTGAAGTGAGTCTAACCGGTAATGAGTGGCAAAAGCACCGTATTGTGACTGGCCCAGATGCTCCGTGCATCCTTGGCATAGACTATCTTAGAAGAGGATATTTCAAGGACCCAAAAGGGTTCCGCTGGGCTTTTGGCATAGCTGCTTTGGAGACAGAGGACATTAAACAGTTGTCTACCTTGCCTGGTCTCTCAGAGGACCCTTCTGTTGTGGGGTTGCTGAGGGTTGAAGAACAGCAAGTGCCGATCGCTACCACAACTGTGCACCGGCGGCAATATCGCACCAACCGAGACTCCCTGAGTCCCATCCATAAGCTAATTCGTCAACTGGAGAGCCAAGGAGTGATCAGCAAGACTCATTCACCTTTTAATAGTCCCATATGGCCAGTGCGAAAGTCTAATGGTGAGTGGAGACTAACAGTGGACTATCGTGGCCTGAACGAAGTCACGCCACCACTGAGTGCTGCAGTGCCGGACATGCTAGAACTCCAGTATGAACTGGAATCAAAGGCAGCCAAGTGGTATGCCACAATTGATATCGCTAATGCATTTTTCTCCATCCCTCTAGCAGCACAGTGCAGGCCACAGTTTGCTTTCACTTGGAGGGGAGTCCAATATACTTGGAATCGGCTGCCCCAGGGGTGGAAACACAGCCCTACCATTTGCCATGGACTGATCCAGTCTGCGCTGGAGCAGGGGGAAGCTCCTGAACACCTGCAGTACATCGATGACATCATTGTGTGGGGTGACACTGCAGAAGAAGTTTTCGAGAAAGGGAAGAAAATAGTCCAAATCCTTCTGAAGGCTGGTTTTGCCATAAAACAGAATAAAGTTAAAGGACCTGCACGAGAGATCCAGTTTTTAGGAATAAAATGGCAAGATGGACGCCGTCAAATCCCAATGGATGTGATCAACAAAATAACAGCTATGTCTCCACCAACTAGCAAAAAAGAAACACAAACTTTCCTAGGTGTCGTGGGGGTTTGGAGAATGCATATTCCAAATTACAGTCTGATTGTAAACCCGCTCTACCAAGTAACCCGTAAGAAGAATGCTTTTGAATGGGGCCCTGAGCAACGACAAGCCTTTGAACAAATTAAGCAGGAAATAGTTCATGCAGTAGCCCTCGGGCCAGTCCGAACAGGACCAGATGTAAAGAATGTGCTCTACACCGCAGCCGGAGAGAATGGTCCCACCTGGAGCCTCTGGCAGAAAGAACCTGGGGAAACTCGAGGTCGACCCCTGGGGTTTTGGAGTCGGGGATACAAAGGATCTGAAGCCCGCTATACTCCAACTGAAAAGGAGATATTGGCAGCATATGAAGGAGTTCGATCTGCTTCGGAAGTGGTCGGTACTGAAGCGCAGCTCCTCCTGGCACCCCGACTGCCGGTACTAGGCTGGATGTTCAAAGGAAGGGTCCCCTCTACGCATCATGCAACTGATGCTACATGGAGCAAGTGGGTTGCACTGATTACTCAGCGGGCTCGAATAGGAAACCCCAGTCGCCCAGGAATCTTGGAGGTGATTATGGACTGGCCAGAAGGCAAATACTTTGGGATATCACCAGAGGAGGAGGTGGTTCGTGCTGAAGAAGCCCCCCTGTACAACAAGCTACCAGAAAATGAGAAGAAATATGCCTTGTTCACTGACGGGTCCTGTCGTATTGTGGGAAAGCATCGGAGATGGAAAGCTGCTGTATGGAGTCCTACACGACGAGTTGCAGAAGCTGCTGAGGGAGAAGGTGAATCGAGTCAGTTTGCAGAAGTAAAAGCCATTCAGCTGGCTTTAGATATTGCTGAACGAGAAAAGTGGCCAGTTCTCTATCTCTATACTGATTCATGGATGGTAGCAAATGCCCTGTGGGGGTGGTTACAGCAATGGAAGCAGAACAACTGGCAGCGCAGGGGCAAGCCCATCTGGGCTGCGGCATTGTGGCAAGATATTGCTGCCCGGGTAGAGAACCTGGTTGTAAAGGTACGCCATGTAGATGCTCATGTGCCCAAGAATCGGGCTACTGAAGAACACCAAAACAACCAGCAGGTGGATCAGGCTGCTAAGATTGAAGTGGCTCAGGTGGACCTGGACTGGCAACATAAAGGTGAATTATTTATAGCCCGATGGGCCCATGACACCTCAGGCCATCAAGGTAGAGATGCAACCTACAGATGGGCTCGTGATCGAGGGGTGGACCTGACCATGGACACTATAGCACAGGTTATTCACGACTGTGAAACATGTGCTGCAATCAAGCAAGCCAAACGGTCAAAACCTCTTTGGTATGGAGGACGATGGCTGAAATATAAATATGGAGAGGCCTGGCAGATTGATTACATCACACTCCCTCAAACCCGCAACGGCAAGCGCCACGTACTTACAATGGTGGAAGCAACCACCGGATGGCTGGAAACATATCCGGTGCCCCATGCCACCGCCCGGAACACTATCCTGGGCCTTGAAAAGCAAGTCTTATGGCGACATGGCACCCCAGAGAGAATTGAGTCAGACAACGGGACTCATTTCCGAAACAACCTTATAGACACTTGGGCCAAAGAACATGGTATTGAGTGGGTGTATCACATCCCCTATCATGCACCAGCCTCTGGAAAAGTTGAACGATACAATGGACTGTTGAAGACTACACTGAAAGCAATGGGTGCTGGGACATTCAAAAATTGGGATACACATTTGGCAAAGGCCACCTGGTTAGTCAATACCAGGGGATCTGCCAACCGAGCTGGACCTGCCCAATCAAACCTGTTACGCACTGTAGAAGGGGATAAAGTTCCTGTAGTGCACGTAAGAAACATGCTGGGTAAAACAGTCTGGGCTACTCCTGCCTCAGGAAAAGGCAAACCCATTCGTGGAATTGCTTTTGCTCAGGGACCTGGATGCACTTGGTGGGTAATGCAAAAGAATGGGGAGGTCCGGTGTGTACCTCAAGGGGATTTGATACTGGGTGAGAATAGCCCATGAGTTGAATTGTAGTATGTTAATTATTATATAATAATGTATGTCATCACTACCATGATTGCTATATATCATAGATGAAAATGGTGATTAATTAGAATGTATTGGACAGAGTGTAACCTGAGCATGACATAAATGGTATGGAATAAGGGGTGGATATCTGTCCTGGTTCCAGTTAGGACAGAGTTAAGTAGCTCATAGTAGCTGGTAGGGTGCTATGTTTTGAATTAGGATGAGAAGAGCGCTGATAACATGCTGATGTTTTAATTGTTGCAGAGCAGTGTTTACACCAGGCCAAGGACTTTTCGGCTTCTTGCTCTGTCCTGCCAGCGAGCAGGCTGGGGGTGCAGCAGGAGCTGGGAGGGGACAGACCCAGGACAGCTGACCCAAACTGGCCAAAGGGGTATTCCATACCATCTGACGTCATGCTAAACAATATATAGGGGTGGCTGGCCGGGGTGGGGGGCCGGCTGCTCGGGAATAGGCTGGGCATCGGTCAGCGGGTGGTGAGCAATTGCATTGTGCATCACTTGTTTTCTTACACATTATTATTGTTAATACTATTACCATTATCACTATTATTATTATTATTGTTATTATTATTTTCCTGTCTTAATAAACTGTCTTTATCTCAACTCACCGGCTTCACTTTCCCGTTTCTCTCCCCCATCCCAGAGAGGGAGGGGGGAGGGTGAGCGAACGGCTGTGTGGTGTTTAGCTGCCAGCCGGGTTAAACCACAACAAATGTGGTTATAAATTGTCGATCTAGTTATTTATTCTCCATATGATTGCCCTGATAAAAGTTAAGTGAGAAATGCATCAAGTTTACAAGTTATTTCAAACCTGCATAGCTTCGTCAACAACAGTACAAGTACTAGAAAGTGAAATTTAGTCAGAGAAGGCTTTGCATTTCTGACAATCCCACAACAAATGCAATCCCTTTATGGTAAAAACTGATCTTACATATCAAAATTAAACCTCAGGAAAGATGATTCTACTCTGAAAAAAAACAAAAACAACAGTGTTATACACTACCGCACTAGAAGCCCAATTAGCATGGCCAGTGTTACCACGCTTGTGTTCATCGTAATGCAAAACTAGGAAAGCATTTCTAGAATGGATAGACAAAAGCAAAAATTCAGGATCCCTGAAATTACCAAAACATATTTCAGAACACTAGCAAACAAGGCTAGGACAGCAATGGCCAAGTGACATTAAAGCAGTCAAAACAGGCATTTTTATGGAAAAGTAAGAGATGGCAATGCAACTGAAGTACTTTGGAGTGCATTTAAGGCAGTTTGGGGGTCATTTGAAATAAATTTTAAATTGATTCAAATAATTCTGACTTCCATCTACTCCTTTGTCTCCCTATGTTTAGCTGCAATTTTCCTCTCACACGTTGCATAAATATCTCCATACTTTCCAAAATATGTAGACAATATGCAGACTCTGACTCTCTAAATCACTCAAATTTATAGGTGGCTGCAATGCCAATACTGCTCAGAGACTCTCCCCCAATAAATCTAGAAGCACTAACTCTCTCCCCCACTCATCCCACAGAAAAGTAATTTCTGAAGTCAAACCAACATGTTGAATGTCTCATTTTCAGCTTATACAATAACTTAATCAGTCACAGCACTCAAAACATTAATAAAAAAGTCAAACATGACCTGCTAATTCTCTGCAGGCCAGAAGTAATCCAGTCTGACAAGTGCTGAAGATTATTCTCTAGTTATTGGGTTTTCTAAGGCTACAAAGTATCAACATACATCTTAATTATATGTAAGTATTTTCTTCCTTAATAAGTTTAATATTTTGAAAGAAAAGGCAGGATGGAAAACTGAACAAAAGTATGGTATTAATAATTACTATAGTTCAAGTTACTAAACTCAAATGTTTGGAGAATGCTAGGCTGAAGTACGTAAGAAAGAAATATGCAACAATCTGAAAAAAATCTCCCTCAGGTCTGGAAGAACTGTCAAACAATACCACATGAAGGTCTGGCAGACCCCCCGCTACCAAACCCTTGCCACGCAAACCCAACGCACACACTGACAGAGGCCCTACATGACTGAAGAGATAAAATATACTGACTTAAGAAAGAGTGGAAGGAGGTGATGTGTGTTTTTAAGATCATATGAATGAATATAAAAGAGCTTAGAACATGGAAAGAATAAACAGATACGGAAATTACCAGGCAGAAGATAGATCTCATCTACCTCGACCACATTACCTTCCATAGTTTACTGACACTGAATCAAAGGGAGAGTTAAAAAACGGAGAGCTTGTAGAAGAGCTGCTTCTGGAAAAGAACTGGCCTAGACAGAGCCAGGAAAGGGTTTTTTTGATAGGATAGCAGATGTGGGCCAGTAACCAAAAATCAACTTCTTCCAACTTGAGACTGAGGTCAAGTATCATCAGCATGAATAAGTGTTAAAAAAAAGAGTAAATGTACAGATGAACCTGGCAACTCAAAGCAAGCAGGTATCACCAATTAAGAAGAGAGGTGGCATATACAGGAAGAAATTCCTCAAGGTGATAATAGTTTGAAATGCAAACGTATGAAGCACAAGGTTATGTCCTTAAAAAACTAATAGGAAGCATTTAAATAGAATTCTGAATTCACGAGCTGGGAAACAAGAGACCTGACTTTGTCTCTCGATCACGATATAGCAGTGAATAATGAATATGATGCAGCACTGAAAATAGCAAACTTGACCCTTACAGCATCCTTTACCAGAACTGACATCATTCCAGTCCTCTGTAATTGCACATACCATATCATCCGCATGTAAAAAGAAGATTAACTTGCAACAAGCACAGAAAGGAGGACTATGAAGGATAATCACTGGAATGCAGAGGCTTTCATACAAAAGCACACTAAAACCTTGGCTTACAGTTTCCAAAAAATCGAGGTTAACGGAGAACAGACTTATGACTGTAAATACACCACGACGGTGAACATCAGCAAAAGGAAAAAAAAATACTGCTTAAGCTGAATACTGACACCTATGAACAGGTATAAATTTGCTGTGAATAGTTTCAGTGTGAAATTCATAAAGTTTTTAATCATTACAGCAGTGTGGTTCAAAAAGGCTTAAAATCAGTAGTAGGGGATTTTGGAGTTCAGGGTTTTTTTGTTTGTTTTGGTTTTGTGTTTTTGTTTTAATCTCCTTCATTAACAGTGAGACTGTATTTGAAAACTTATTCATATTACCACAACTCTGCTTTTGACAGCAGAGGACTGGACTCAATTTCAGGGAAAACCTCTTATCCAACAGGCACTGAAAGCTAATTCCCTCAACTCCAGCCTGTGAGACACTCAGCTAAATTAAAAATTGAAAATCTGATAGTCTCAGGGCCTCGCTGATCAGCATAGGTAAAGACAAGGTCATCTTCAGCAGAAAGATCTTCATTTGTTCTTTTAAGTAGTACAGCTACTACCAATATGCATCTACATATGGGCAAAAAACCAAGCTACCTAGCTACTTGCTAGGTCTGTGTACTCCTTCCTCACAGCAATCTCGAATTCACATGTGTGACAGGAAACCCTACTTCAATAGTAGGTTTGAAATCTGCATTCACTAAGTTATAGTAGGGGAAAATACAAATATCCTAAATTGCATGCAGAGCAAGACAGACCTCAACAATCAAAAATCCTTATCACTTCTCCAGCTTAAAAGAACAATGCAGAGTTTTGCATTGTTCCCTTTGTAGACCGCAGATCAAGAAGTCATTAGCTACAGATCCTTCACTGTATGACTAGCATACAGTTTCTACCAGTAATCTCAGAACTGTTTTATACAACTGCTTCCTAAAAATTTCAAGCAACCAAACAAGCCTGCATTATGTCTGTAACACTGGAAAAAACAACTTTGGCAAGGCTAGCAGAAGGAAATTTCCAGGAACACTAACGGTAACAGAAAAAAATCTCATTTTTCCTTCCATTATTTGCCAAGAAATCAAGTCCAATGCTGGCAAGTCACATTTACTCTGCTCTTAAGTAACAAAAGAGCTCTTCTTGACTTCTTCTGCTGTAAGATTTAAATGGGCTTATTATTTTGAAGTTACTTTGTAAAAATGGAAACCTGAACTTTCAATGTGCATACCACAACCACGCACCGACTTCTACAGCTACTTGAACATTTCCTTTTGAAGTATTATGAAGACAGGACTCAGACTGCAAGCTGTGAATCAACAGCAGATGAAATACAGTGCAATTCTGACCACCCTACTGCCTGGCTCTGTGAGAAAGAACGGAAGCTCTCCACCATTTCTTAAGTAGCTGCCCCTCAGGGAAAAATCAAGAGGAGGCCGCTACAAATCAAAACAGCAGAGTCAGGCTGGATGAAAACAGAGTTCTGTGAGACACCTGGGAAGGGTGGAATTCATGTCACTGGAACCACACAGTCCTGACTGCTTAATGGCAATTCATAGAACTAGCATTTTAGGCAACCGTTATTATCTGTGAGGAATCACTAGTCACTGTCATTGTTAGAGAGATGTTTCTGCAATGCAAAGGCCTAAAAACCTAGGGGATTTTTGTCTGTTTTTATGTTGGGGCTGTGCATGTTCAAATTGAAGAGGAAATAAAAAGGGCAGATTAAAAACATCCTCTAAAATTCACTCTATGCTCAAGCGTAAAATGACCTGAATGTTGTTAAAACGAATAATTTAACTGTAGTTTATTCGTAAACCTGTAAAAAGAGTTGTATACACATTGTGTCTTAAAGTGAAAGAATATCACCCATAATTAGAAATTGCTTAATGCATGGCAGTTACCAGAAACTGGAAGATAACATTATCAGAAGATGGCAGTTATCACAACCATGGCAGATAGCAGAAACTGGAACAAGTGATTCTCTGCCTGGCAATTCCATAATGCTCATATCTACTCTCAAGCTGTTCCTACAGGACCTATACTACATACCCGGACTTTAAAAAAAAAATCTGTTTTATGGAACAAAACAATGCAGTTTCCAGGTGACAAAATTCTTTCTTGCTCAGTTTCTCTTCTTTAGCACCATACACAGTTTTAAGTCAAAAGTCAAGGAAGATCCAGAAAAATACTCATCTGCATTCAACTACTTTGAGAAATATCATTGGATAAATCAATTTGTTCCTTCAGGATAAACTGCCGTGTAATACTTTCATTTGAGGAAGCTGTAGTTTATTTCTCTAAACCGAAGGGACAAAATAAAAAGAATAAATAAATACTGTTCAAAAAATAATCTTCCACAAGTGTTAGGCAGACTTTACTTTTCTCCAAAGCACCACACAGAAGTTCACGTAAACAATAAAGATAAGCCAGGATGGAAACAAAGGTCTAAAGATACTACAGTAAGCCCTAACACAGATTTCACATAACAGTTTTCAATGAACACTATTTATTTTAATTTCATATAAATGTGAACCAACACTCAAAATAAAATAAAAGAGTTATATTCCATAAACAAGGCAAATTTTAACACACAAATACATCACAGTTATATCACATCACCTCAAAACAAAAAAGGAAGACAAGAGGCAAAAGCCTTCTTGCAATTATTCTTTCTCACAGTTCTACTATGCTAAATATGCCAATGCATAAAGCAAGGACAGTTTTTTGCCTCTTTGAAACATTAGTCTACCAAAGTTAAAACTTAAAAAGCAACAAACACAAACAAAAAATCCTTAACGTTCACTTCGTTTATTATTAGACTGCTGCAAAAAAAGATGCAAAATCTATGAATTATTTTTTTTAAATGAGTTACCTTTTTCACAGACGTTCTTGGTTTCATTCGACTGCCCTGAGCCCTTGCGTACGTATCCATGATTTTACCAATCTTAGTATCCAATGAAAGTCAGCTCAAAATACCTACAAAAACATTTACACTTGATTATTTTTATGGTTCCCCGCTTAGTTAGTAATACACTTTGAAAACACAAGTAGACAAAACAAGAGCCAACAGAAAGAAAATACATTTTGAAACTAAGATGAAGCAGCACACCATCCAGCTTGTTGCCCTTGGAAAATATACCGCCTTAACTTAAAATGATGCAGAAAATGTAAAATTAATGGTAACAATAACCCCCCCCACACGTATTACAGCTAGTTCACAAATGTTTATTTAACTACATTTCAATGGTGCCTTGGTGGAAGACAACATCCCGTGAAACACTGTTTCACTATTGTTGAGCCTTGGGTGAAGCTCATCAGCAGGCTCTTGTACCACAGAAGGCACCAGAACAACGCTTCAGCAATCCGGAGGGGAAACATAGCTCTTAACCACTCGACCAACTGGCCCGATTATCTCTGTCACCTACGGACAAACAGCACACGACCCCTGTTTAGGATAACACACATCCACAGGCTTCTCGCACTGCTCTGAGCAGTCCTGCCTCAGCTGGCAAAACTCAGGGGACCAAGGACGCATTCACCAGTGCTTCATTACGATCGGTCAAAAGAGCTTCTGCTTAAGCCAGCTACCCTTACTGACCTCAAGCCCAACTCTAACAACAAATACATGTATCTGGGAATGAAATCTAAACGGGTTTCACAATTTTCTCTGTTTAATTCACAGCAATAGAAAGAAACAAAATAATCTAGTTTCACTCATCCCTATATCCCCCCAAAACAGTGATGAATAAAAGGCATTAATAAAAACAGAAAGCGTATGCTGGCCTTTTAAGTCGTATAAAAGTTTTGATACTTCATCTTTCTCGATGGTCACAGAATTTAGCCAAGAAAAGACTCCTGGTAAAACAAACCTGGTAAGGAACATATCAAATTGACTGCAAAATAAAAAATAAATACATATCAATACATCAGAGCATAGGTCTCCTTTGCATAGCTAACCAGCTTGGTTTTCTTGACATCACCTCAAGCACACACACACTCTTTATACAGGAACAAGCATGGGTTTGTCCTTGAGTAGGTGTAATTTAAATAAGAAAAGTAGTACTGACATAAAGTTATCGTATTCTTCATCTTCTCGCCCCCATCAGCAACTATACAAACAAAGCTTCCTCATAGGTATAATAATAATGATGATTACAGATATCTATTCACATTCCACCTTGATTTCTGCTTTTCTTCATAAAGATGAACTTGCCAGAATCTTCAAAAAAAAAGTTACACCTACATGAACTGCACCATTTCCATTCCTGGAGCACAGTATCTCACTTAACTAGCTCTCTCTCAAGTTTGGAAAATTAAGACAACGACATGAAACAGATAGGCAGACAGAATATAATCTGTATATAATAAATTCAAATAAATCTAAATTATAGAAAACTTCCGTGGATAGAAGATTAAAACCATAATGATGCTTCTGTTTAGACTCGCGTGTTAAAAAAAATGCCATGAAATAATAACAAGCAAGAAAAAGACGCCCACCTCCCTCGTCCCTGCTGCTCTACCTGAAGTGGCTAACCCACTCACTGGGTTAATCTCCTCACACCCGGGAACCACTCTTAACACATCCTTGTGCTCAGAACGGCAATCTCTGGGACAGCTGGTTTCTCACCTAGGCTCGGGTACTACTGCTCCAGCTCTGCCATCCACAGACCGACCGTTCCTTGCAGCAATTCTAACAAAGCCTGACACAAAAATCACGGAGGTGACTTCATAGCCACGTGGGTTCCAACAGCGTCTACTCAGGTACAGCGCTCCACAGCTTCACCACCTTCAGACAGCAGGTTAAGCATTATCCTAGGGTGTCAGCGAGCACCCACGCGCCCACGCTGAACACCCTGCAGCATCACATACCTCGTGGAACTGGCAGCCTTGTAAAGCACCATGCAAAGATGCTGGAGAATAACTCTACTGGCTTACCCCTGGTGGTGGTTTTACTCGGGTGGGCGGCCGAGCTCCACCACAACCGCTCTCTCACTCCCCCTTCCTCAAAGATGAGCGGGGAGAAAGCATGATGAAAAGGGCTCAAGGGCTGAGATTAGGACGAGGAGATCGCACAGTAATTATCGTGACAGGCAAAACAGACTCAGCATAGGGAGATAGTAAGATTTTCTGCCTATTACTAACAAGCTAGAGAAGTGAGAAACAAAGGAAAGAAACCAAAAGCACCTTCCCCCCACCCGCCCTCTTCCACCTCCTCCCCCCAAGCAGCGCAGGGGAACGGGGGAATGGGGGTTGTGGTCAGTCTATAGCGCTTCTTCTCGGTCACTCTCGTCCCCTGTGCTGTGGGGTCCCTCCCACGGGATGCAGTCCTTGCTGAACTGATGCGACGTGGGCTGCCCACAGGCAGCAGCTCTTCAAGAACTGCTCCAGATATGGGTCTGTACCACGGGGTCCATCCCTCAGGAGCAAACTACTCCAGCCTGGGTCCCCCATTGGCAGCAGCTCCTGCCAGGTCACCTGCTCCTGCGTGGGCTCCTCTCCACGGGCTACAGGTCCGGCCCAGAATCTGCTCTGGCAGGGGTCTTCCACAGGCCGCAGGGTACTTCTCCTCCAGCGCCTGGAGGTCCACCTGCTCCACCGTGGTCCACGTAAACCCACTACACCCCTGCCTCAACTCGACACCACAGCCATTTCTTCTTGTCTGCATCCTGCCCTATACAGGTTCCCTCCATCACCGAGGGTATCCCAGGTCTGTCACTCATTTCAGAGAAATCTCAGGGGTCCTGCTTGTCCAGGAATACAACACAGAACAAAAATTGAAGATGAATAAAATTATTATCTGTTTTCTACAGTACCCAAACTTTCAGACTAACTGGAAAGGAAGCAAAAATACTCACAAACAAGACAGCCTGGAAATAGTTTGTACCTTGTTTAAAGTAAAACCCAACATTTATGGTAACTTCTACTTCTTCACACTGTATTTGACTATTAGATTACATTTCCTCCTACTGTAAACTCAACAAAAAAGGGGAATAAATGGCACAAATACCAGATGGAAGAGGAACAAAACTTTCCTGGTACTGAAAAGCTATCAGCATTCATTAAACAAACACGGGAATAACTGACAAAAGCCCATTTAAGCATCTCTGTCTTTCTAGCAATTTTATTATGTTTTCTTTAGCAAACCATTGGCAAAATGATTTTAAGCTTTCTCATCAAACCACATAATGAGCATTCAGCTAGCTTTCCCAATCTTGTTTGAGTGCCTGTAACTGGCAAAATTCAGGAGTGAAATCAGCTTAAGTGCATTCAAGAGGAATTTTGCCATGAACTCTAACTCTGTATACAAATTTATTCCACACAACTTCACTGAAAGTCAGCATGCACTGACAATCATTAGCAAACAAAAAGGAAATCTTTTTTGTCAGTAAGCACAAGCGTGCGGAGCAAATCTTTTAAGTAGCTATATGGACACGTACACGTGTCTTATGTTGCATGGACGTGTACACGTGCACGTCTATGTTACAGGTATACAAGGTCTTGAGGCATTTGAACTGTACATGCAATAAATCTGAACTATACACAATAAGTTCTTATTAAGTTTCCTTTATGCTTTTTTATTTCTCTTTTCTAATAATTTATCACTTTCATTAATTGGGTTGGCAGTCTTGAAACAGCCTATTTATAAAAATGACAGACTGTCCTAACCACAGCCACATCCACACTAAGCGGGGTAGGTAAATACACCTGTGTTAGAAGTGCTGTATTCTTTTGTTCTTGCTTGAATCTGTGTCATTTTTTTCCCCCCTATTTCACAGAGATATGACATGGATACCAAGCTTCACCAACTTCAAGAGAATCCTTCCTTTTCTCTGGCTAGATCACTGTTAAAAATCATTGCCCTTGCCTTTCCCCAGGACTGGACCTGAATTCTCAAAATACAGCCTTGGGAAAAAAACATTACTCCGAGTACCAGAAATATCCATTAGTCTAGATTTTGGGGGGACGGTGCAATTAAGTTTCTGTACTTTATTCTGTCACGTGTTTCATGCATAACTAAACCATTTAAGGGGGGTGATGTTGTTTTCCAAGCAGCAGCATTTTTTTAAGCGAACTTACTCCCTCTTAGAAAGACCTTCACCAGAGAACACCTTGTTTAGGAGGCATTTTTTTCATTTTATAATCACACCAAATGATTAACAGGAAGAGGGAATAATCTAATTCACATTATTATGCTTCCACACTGAGTAACACGTTCCATCAATGTACTTTTTCAACTGCCCACAGATTTTAAAGAATCCACAAGGGGTAAGAAATTACGAAATTACATCAACCAAGATGGCATAATTTAATTATCATGCCTCAAAAACTCACCTTGCCTGCGGGCCTAGAAATCCACCTGGACAAATGGAACCAAACCCTCTCTAAAAACACTTGATTTCCAAAGGATTTAATATTGGCAGTACTGATGCCTTGATTCAATTGGACAATTCTGAAATACCCTTGCCAACATGAAGTGATGTAAGGCTGTTTCCTAGTGTAAGGGCACAGAATGGGGTTATTTAAGAAATATTAATTTTAATATCGCTGATCACGTCCAGGTACAACAGGAAGCTTTATTTTTCGATGCCTCTCTCTGGTAACATCCCCGAGCTTCAATAACCCCGTTATAATACCAGATCTATAGTTCATAGTTACCTTATTTTCCATTCGACACGCAAGGGAACCAGCGAGCCCTACAGAAACCACTTCAGGTGTAATAAAACCCCCCAAAATCCCCTCAGCGAGAGCCGGGAAAGCCAAGAAGCAGCACTCGCCGCTCCCCCTCCCACCTGTGGCAGCGGGCGAGGAGGAGGAGGAGGAGGAGGAGGAGGAGGAGGAGGAGGAGGAAGGGAACGGCCGGCCCGTACCTGTCGGTCTCCCTCAGCGCCCGCCGCCATTTCGCCTCCTCCAGCGCCGGCCCCGCCGCCGCCGCCGCCGCCACCCCCGTTACGGCCGCGCGGCCCCGCCCCCCGCGCGCGACGCTCTCGCGACGCTTCCCCCTCCCCCCCCCCCCCAGCCTCACCGGGGAGTCGGGCGGGGGTCACGTGGGGCTCCCCCCGCCTTTCCCATTGGCTGCGGTCGGGCACCTCGGAGGGAGGGAGGGGCTGTGAGGGGGCGCGCGCCGCCTCCGGGCCTTGGGGCCGTTACGGCCGTTACGCGCCCGTAGGGGGCGGGGCTGTGCCCGGAGGGGCGCTAGTCTCCTGCCGGGAGGGAACTAATGGGGAGGTTCCTCGAGCAGTACACAATGGTTAATGTTCCTCGAGCGATGCACAATGGTTAATCCGACACTAATGACGCTGTCCCTCCCCAAAAGGCTCCCAGTGCCCAGCCAGGTTTAGCTGAGGCTTGGCGTACCGGGGTGCCACTGTGTCTACAGTGGCAAGTTGGTTGTGACAACCTCTGGAAGACGTGAAGGAAACAGTCCCCAGACTTGTTCTCAGCAAGAATCCAAAACTTAGACAGTGCAGGCAGGAGGTGGAAAAGAAAATATTAATTAAAAAAAAAAATAGCCCTGTAGCTTTTTTATTGAGGATTTCAAAGTGTGACTTACAGACAGACAGAGACTGCCTTGAGTTATCATCTGCATTTCTTTCTTCTTTCCAGCACCATCTGAGCCCTATGGAAGGGCTGTGGGAATTTTTGCTAGTAGATCTCCATAACTTTTCCACATAATTCCTGTTTCTAGTTTTACTTAAGCTGTTACCTTCCTATTTAGTCCTTGATCACAGGCCATTTCGGGTTGTATAATCGTTTTTAGACACTTTAGAAGTCAGAGGATACATATTCAATTGCTCATTTTGCCAACAGATAGAGCAACTACATTTTAATTTACCCTGAAAACTAATAAGCTATGGGGCAAAGCCTGCAAACCATGCACAAATGAGGATAAAAGAAACAAAGAACTACTGGTCCTAAAGTATGTCACAGTGTTAGCTAAGTGGGACAAATAAAAGGTCTCTCATATTCCCAGCAACTGCACGTCCCTGTGGGGTGGGGAAAAAGTAAATGAATAATTGAATCAAATTTAACTCAAGTTTGTCATCATTTCAATGTCCATCGAGACCATCCTGGTTTGGAAATGTATTCTTTTGAGTAAAGAAATTGTTACAGTTTTGCAGATCTTTGGTTAACCCAAAAATACCTCTTTTTGACCAACAATCCAAATACCCTTCAGTTTTCATGAAAAGTAAATGGTCTGTAAGAGGGGTTTGTTGTTCTTCATATATCAAGACTTACAGTTGGTAAACATTTACCAAAACAAAATATATCTGGAAGTAATGTAAACATGAGAAAGCAGGCTTTAAAAATAAATTCAAGCTTTTTATTCCCTTTGTTCTATAATTCCCCTTAGACTATTCAGAATAATGAGTTCCTATGGCTTCCTGCCAAACCCTTAAAAAACATCAAGATTTACCCTCATCAGGAAACTATGAAACAAAACCCACAGCACGCCATTGTTGGTCAGAAAAAAAAAATGTTTTTTATACAATAATAAAAATGGAGATAGCTTTGAAATTATCTTTTCTTTTTTTCAACTGATTTAAGGTCTGCCTATGTAAATGCACAGGAAACTTGGCTGGTCAGCCAACGCTTCTTAAATGTAGATTAATTATGAAGAAATAGAGTATTTCTGGGCTCCAATATTTTGTGTCCTGTACAGCACATTTTGTACAGCTTAGTTTTATGTTTTTCAGAGCTGGGCCTCCCCAGCGGGGGCCTGTCCCATTGCCCCCAGCCAGGAGGATGGGCAAGCTGGGAACAGCCCCAGCCCAGAGCATCAGGCTCTTCTGTGGGGACAGAAATGGGTCGAGGCCATGCAGGATGTCAGTCCATACATGGGGGACAGGATCAGGCCTGGGGAGGGGAATCACAGCCAGCCACAGCCCCAGGACATCAGCCCACAGGTTAGGATCAGGCCCAGAAAGGAGCTAGCATCAGGTGAAGCTGGCTGGAGAGAGCAATGCATCTGTAGTGTCTTCTGTCTGCTCTTCCTGTATCAACAACGTGTATCTGTAGAATGTTTTTGTCAGAAATATTATGTCATTGGCACTATCCTAAGTCACCATCTAAACCTGTCTTTTAAGCTTGATGTTTTCAAGATCACTGGCTTGGAGCGACTTTTTGAAGGACCGTCTCAGTCTGACTTGTATGTCATCCTGCAAAGGTATTCAAGGTGAGTTTTGTAAAAGGAGATGAAGGATTAGTTGGTGATTTTATGGTAGTTTTTCATCTGTTTTCTTACTAGTCCCTTACTAAGATTTCTTCCTCTGTACATGACTTCTACACAGCTGCATAATTGTATCAGTGGCTTGTTAGTTTTTGTTGTTGTTGTTTGGTTTTGGATGATACTACCTGTAAAACATGTCCCTCTATAACTAAAGCTTTTTTAAGTCCAGGCAAGACATTAAATTACATCCTATAAACTATGCTGATGTAATTAATAATAAGAAGAATTTCTTTCTCAAAGGCAGATAGATAATTTATAGTCTTGCTATTCCTACTTTAATTTGAGATAGAAGCACTTTTAGTCTGAAAACCTGGGTAAGCCTTTCCACTGATGCCCTTGCAGTAGGCTGGGAAGGATCTGCCGTTCTTGATACTACTCTCAAAATAAATAAATAAATAATAAGATAAAATCTAAGGCTTATTTAATGTGAACTAATGATATAATTTCATGAATGATTTTGGGTGGCTTATCTGTTTATAACATAAGTTTCTGCTTCCCAGCCCAGCTACCTAACTGCTTTTACATCTGAACTGCTTCTGGACTGTGCCAGCATGAACATTTGTGAAATCAAGCAGTAAATGAGATTGAACTGAGAAGACTAAAAAACAACCTGCTTTCCTTCCTTTTTGCTGATCCAGTTCACCAACATAATAAATGTGTCAGCATCGCACTGGGGATAGCACAGAGACGACCGCGTACAGAAACAGCTTAAATTGGCTTGTTCTGCCACCAAATGCATACCCATGTGATGACTTGCATTGCCCTTTAAACCCTGCTCGATGTCGCTTTGAAAACATTCTTGACACACCTACCAACTCCAAAACTGGAACTCTTCATCTGAGTGCGTTGTTTCATTACTCATCCTGTCAGGAATCTTTCATGTGTGTTGTGCCATGGCATTTGTCTCTGACAAATGGTTCAGTTTCGGGCATTATGGCATAATGGTTTCTTTAGGCTGTCTCACTAATCTGTTGTTTCCAGTGACATCTCTGAGAAGTAATTTTTATTTGCATGTTTTTAGATTTTTTTTATGTCTTTTTTTTTTTTACAGTGAAACTAATAATCTTTATATATAACTATGTTGCACTATTATTATTTTTTTTCTTTCCCAGGAGTTTGAGCTGTAACTTACATAAATCATCTCCCAAAACAATTTGCATGAAAGACATAATCCACAGACTATATTCAGAATTCATCACTCAGTTCACCAGTTATGTCCTGCTGACAAATGGCTTCTCAGAGCCAACCTATTAGGCCTTTTAATACAAAATGGAAAGCGTTGCAAAATAACTTTATAAAGAGATGTATTGTGCTGCATAAAGACGGCTTCAGATGCTATGAGATTCTTATCCAAGGACTCTCTGGAGTCACATCCTTTCTGTGCATTGTGTTTACTTAAAGGATGCGATAACACCGTCACTACGTTACACAAGGGTGTACAATAATAACAAGAGCTGGCTGGGAAGTGAAATTTTTATTCTACAGGAAATTCCAGCTTGTCAATATTTTGTTTCATCGAGTACTGCAACAAAACACGTTGGCTCTGCAGCCTTTCTGGCAAAAATGGAACAATCTATTTCTTTGCCTGCTGACATGCCTGGGGAGCCAAGAAACCAACTGAGCAGTCGGCGTATTGCCAAGGAGAGAGAGGGCCAGTCAGCTGAGCTAAAGTAAACAGCCCTCTTGGGTGGACTTCTGTCCAGCTGCCACAGCCATGTCATGGCTTTAGCTTCTCTCAAAAGCTGTGATGGAACCAGTACTATCCAACTTTTCCAGTGCCAATCTGTTCAATCAGAAAGTGCACAAACACCCTCCCAAAAACTGACTGCTGTCAGAAAGGAATGAAACTGTACTTCACTTTTGATTCCTTATGGACTTCTTCAGCTTTGTCTTGTGATCTATGCACCTGTTGTTTGTTTGCTTGTTTGTTTTCCCCACTAGTGTGAGTTTATGACATCAACAAATCTTTCCTTAGAGATCACAGATGATACTTGAGCCCAGAAGGGAGTTTTTAGGGTGTCCTTCATTGCTAGTTTTGTGACTATTGTTACTCAAATGTTGTTATGTGCCAGGAATACCTAATAATATCTGTTTGCATATGCCCACTATCCAGAAGGTACTGTTATGATAGACCATTAGATTGAAATCAACTCATGTCTGTTATCAAATATATGTCTCAATGTCTTCAGTCTATATTTATGGATGAATCTAAGTTACAATGAGCTTGTCAAAGTGCAGTCATGAGGCAAATACATCTGAACTAGGTAAAAGATTGTGATCTTTACACCATACTGTGTAATTGGTAATGTCAAGGTCAACACTAATACAGAGAGCCCTCTTCATTTTCTGAACCAGCAGTGCATAAGTGCTAAGTTTGCTGAAGACAGCCTTAGAAATTATTGCAGAATCCTGGAATTGTTGGAATTACCTTTCTGTTTCAATGTTTTTGGAAAAGGTATTGGAAAAGTTTGTTAACAAGTACATCTTTGCCTTCCTGCAGTTTAGGATTATAGTATCAGCATAGAAGTCATAAGCTGCTTTTTAAAATGTTTGTATCATCTCTGTTTGAGAATAAATCTCATCATTTTTAAAATCTGCAGATACTGTATACGCTGCAAGAAGGTTTCTACAAGAAATCTCTCAGTTATTGCCAACCACTTGCTGCATATATTTGCTCTTTAAAGCCAAGAGATGTCATATACCATCATTATTTCAGCTGTGGTAACACCAGGGGATAATGAATTCCCTCGTAAAAGTTTAGCGATAATTAAATTTTCTGCAACTTCATCTATTTAAGTAGTCTCTTACATTCCTGCTGTGAAATCAGAGGAACAACAGATGCTTTGCTGAGCTATATTTCAAATCTTGTTCCTTCTACTTGTAAATAAACCTGACTCTTATTTTTGTGTCCTCTCATTCAACTACAGTGGAGGTGCTACAGCATTCGTGGTGAATCCCATCCTGTTACCATCTGGTTTCCAAATTATTTTTATGGTGGTTGCTTTGCTTTTCATTGACCTTTGTCCTTTGTCTTTCCTATGCATGTCCCACTTTATTGCTGTTTTTACAGAGTATATGCTCAAACTGGAAATAATTTGTGTTGTGAGCCTTTTCCCACACTGAAGATAGTCTAATGTGCAGTTCATGGTGTATTTTCTTCTTCATTCCTGGTGGATTTGTTATGCAGTTTGCTGTGCACTGCTGCAACATATGTTAAAATGTGCTCTTTCTCTCAGATGGTACAATAACTTCAGCATAAGTTTAAGGTTTAAGTCAGTCTCAGTCAATATGTCCATTTGGATTACCCAATTTTATATTCCATGCACAAATAAGTGCTGCTGTGAATCATTTAAGTCTCTCTGATTCTTAACTTCCTCAATTGTACCACGTACTCAGAAATTGTTTCATTTCCTCCCTCATTTGATACATAAAAGAAGAAATGCTCTTTAAACATCAGTGCATTTAAATGCATTTTACTGTCTTCTCTGTCAAAATATTGAAGGGAAACTGACAAGTTCTCACACTGCTTGGTGACACCTTTTCAGCAATAACAGGAGTATCGGTAGCTTCTCAAAAAATCATTTTCACTTCTCTTAAAAAAAAAAAAAGAAACTAGGAGTGACAAGGAAGAAATCAGACAATCTAGGAGTGTCATGACTAGGAGTGTCAGACTAAGACAGACTAGGAGTGTCACGCTCCTGCATGTATGTGGTTGTATAAAAGCTCATCATGATGCAAAGAATCCCTAAATCTTTATGCCACAGAAAGGCAATTATTATCCCAACGGCTACCGTTGTGAAAATTGGCCACTGAAAGCTCTGGTCCAAGGACCTCTTTGCAAATCATGGTTTGGAGACCAAAAATCTCGGCCAGAATGAGACAAAGAATAGAAATGCCTGAAAGAAATACTGATAGTTGTTCCCTACTGTAGTAAGATTCCTGAATGACTGTTTCTGAGCTACGTTTACTGAATGCTATGTCATTTTCCCAATGAAGATTTCCCAGGAAAATTTCTGAGCTCAGAAATGCTACATTTACACAGCCTATTTAGAGTCAAATACATTTAATTTTTCAACTGTCACAGGAGCAGATCAGAGCAGAAATGTGGAATGTAAACAAGTAAGACTGAAATGTATTTCCAGAACAAATCTAGTTTACCTACAGAATTGGAGTGATGGTTACCGCATGTACTCCTGATATCTAAAAATAGCTTTGTCGTACACAGTAACTGTGGGCTAAAAACTGTAAGGAAGACAGGATCTGAAGTCTATTGTGCCAGCGATGCAATGGGCAGGGTAATGTTAAACTATGCCAAAGTAAATAGGAATGACTTTAAAATTTTCTGCATCTAGAGACATAAAGATAATGACCACAGTAATGTCTATAATATTCTGTCATTGAGTCAAGGTGCAGCTTGACAAAGAGCAAAGAAGCAGCTCCATGATTTTAGTTTGGCCAGGAAGACTGCAGGTGAATGGAACAAACTAGAATCTAAGAACAAGTCTCTGCATTTCTTTGTGGCTAAAATGTGATATGCAGAAAATAGAGTATCAGCTGCAGAGCAGCAAAAATATTCAGAAGCATTTTCAGTAGTTTCTCTTATTGCTCAGTTGACTGTGACAGTAAATTGAGTTTTCTGAGATTCAGAAATAGTGTAAAATTATACATCCTAGTAAGGCCATTTGTTGTTATATTGGACATTGTACTAATGATGTATTAGTCATTCTTTTAATTTAAAAAATATTTTCTAAAAAATGTTTTTCATTGGTTGAAAGGGGAATAAGCAATGATCTCTTTGGTCATTTGCAAGAAACTGTGTTAGGAATATTTGGAAATGTAAACAATAATAATCATAAAAGTATATTAAAATCAACTTGTTTGAACTTTAACAGTGTATCATCATTTTCATCTGATAAGACACTGTTCTATCTATAAGTGAATAGAAAATGAGAAATGGTATTTGCTTTCAAATGATTGCCCAGGCCACATGCTACATAATAAAACAGATGTGCTATAGATAAGTCATACTTTGATCCTGAAAGCTGTGTTGTAAAAAGCATTACATCATTTTTTTCCTTATCTGCAGAAAAGTTTCCAGAATTACCAGCAGCTTTTCCTTTCATTGGCTTTGAAGATGTGGAAATATTGAGGCTTGTCCCTGCAAGATGGTTATCAGGAAAGACTGCAGTCAGAAGGTTTCCTAATAATTTTCCTGCTACTAGAAGTGAAATAACGATTGACAAATTGCAATTTTGGGGGTTTTAGGGGCAATAAAGTTGTGGTACAGGAAATAAATTAGTGGCTGAAGCCTCTATAATACTCGTGTTTATTCCCCTTTATGCTAAAAAGTATACAGTAGTCATAAACAGAATTATGTGATCCTTCATGAGGATTGTATATTTGTATAATAAAGTCACTGAAAGGTAAGTTATAATAATGTACAGATGATGGATTCTGTAGTAATATAACATTTAAATGCATCATACTAAAGGAGGAAAAAAAAAAAAAAAAGAGAAGAAAAAAGAAATGGATTTCATTTCTCCTACAGGCCTAACTTTACCATTTTTATATCCAAAAGCAAAGTTACGTTAATCTAATTTAGTTACTTCATTGGCAAAATTATGTTGATTTTCCAGGGCTTTGAAAACATTTTTTGTTTCTGAAAATTGATTGATAAGAATAGCTTGTGTGAAGAATGCTGAGAACATCAAGGTTTGGGAAGAATCATTGCAGAGTTTGCACACATCCTTTGTCAGGAAATAGCCAAATGTTTTGTCTTTGGATCCTAATTCTCTCAGGCTCTGGCAAGGCAGGTTTGCCTGAAGATATACTTTCTCATCCTGCCTCCTTCGTCATTCACAGAAAGGAAACCCTTTGGAGCATTGCAGTTCCTCCTATTCTGGCTGGCTGATTTTCCTTATCACAGAAAATAGAGGATATTTAATGAGGTACAGCATTAGAACACACAAGTCCAGTCCTCGTAGTTGGTATGTGGTGCAGGAAGAGCCAAACCTGAGAAATGGAAAATGTGCCAGGATCCATTGTAGAGATTATAGCCTTGTTTGCTTGTTTGTTTGTTTTTAATTCAGGGCATTTATTTTGTCCCCTTGTACCTAAGATGTCCAAGGAAAGGATAATTTTCTACATAGCTGCACTTGAAAAGAGAGAAGAAACCTGATCTGTATTGATTGTGTTAAGGCTGAGTTTCTAGGCAAAATGAATGTCAGTTTTATAGCTGACAAGTTTTAAGATATCATTTAAAAATTCGAATTACAGTTATTTCTGTAACAGTGTTCTCTGTAGCAATCCTGAAGTGCTCTATGGCTCTTTGTAAAATATGTCTTGATTCATGATTCTATGATTCTATAATTAGAAAGAAAAACCTAATTTAAAATATTAATGTGCTGTGTGTACATAAAGACTGACATTTCTTGGACTACGTTCATTACATAAAAATCTCTCTGACATTCAGCTGAAGTGTGATCGTGCACACCTCTTTTTTCATTCAACAGTCTTTCACCATTCAAAATTAATGAGCAGTGAACCCAAGTCAAAAGTAAAATTCTGCGAAAGGGAAAAAAAAAATGAGGAGCACTGTTACAGAACTGATGTCCATCTATGCACATACTATTTTACCAAGGACAAAATATTCAGTCAATTTGATATAACAGATTTCCTTTGACATAGCTGACAAACAGCTGCACAAAGTATGCATGCAGTACTGTATCATACACATCATCTTGCCCCATCTCTCTTGAAGAACAGTCTTCTTTACAATTCAGAATGTTTCTGTAATTTTCTGAAATTTATGACCAAAAGAAGCTCATTTAGACTTGATCTCCTGTTAAATTTCCTATCACAGCAGAAATGGCATAATCTCCATGTCAGATCCAAGAACCCGGTCTATACACCAGTAATTAACAAAAGACATGTTAAATGAAGGTGCAGTAACTCCATTATCTGATTTAGGTCAAATATAGAAAGCATTTGTTTATAACTTCTGACATTTAATCATTTTTTTGAAGCATTACACTCTGAGACATAGGATTTCTACAAATGTTCTTGTTAGTAATATGGATCTGATCCCCTAACTAGTGGTTGTGTTGGTTTTTTGTTTGTTTATTTTGTTGTTGCTGTTTGTTTAAGTAAAAGCTTTGCACTTCTTCAAAAGCCAACCAGAATGAGGAATTTCTGATCTTTCACAAAATGGAAACAGAATTGTACCTGAAAGGCTGAACTTACGAAAAAAAGGAGAATGTTGTCAAATGCATTGGCAGCCACATAGGGCTGACTTTAGCTATGCTATACCATGTGCAAGGCTGAATAGTTCAGTATTTACAGTTCTTACACATGCATTAAAAAAAATAATAATAATAATAATAACAACTCACCTCTCACTTGAGATCACTGAGATAATTTTGCTAAGGTGGAGAAGATTTATCCAACGCGAAAATCGGATTGACCATTACCAGAATTCAGACACACCATGGAAAGGACCATGGCATCTTTAATGACCACAAATGGTTGTTTTTTTTTCTGCTTCTGTTTCACTGGGAGGAGGAAGGAAAGCTCCAGCAAAATGCTGGCTTGAAGTCTCTTCCCTGGACGCTGGTTACAACAGTAACTATCATCAGCAACTAATCAGGCAGCTACAGAATTAGCAACATCATTTCAAGCTATGCTTTTCACCTTTCTTTGGAGATGTCACATTCCCGTATGGAAACTGCTTAGCTCATGATTTTTTAATAGCACTTGTAAAGGACTGGGGCCTTCTTCCTCGCCTCTAATAGCAGCTCGGTGACATTCTGGAGAAGAAGGAGTTGTCAGTGTTTCTGCTGTAATTTGATTTAGCTCATTAACCCAGCAGATCCCTACCGTGTTGTTATGGTCATTGCCTGTTCTTGACCATGTTAGGGAGTTACACTAGTTGGCAAAGAGGCCTGACAGAAAACAGTGCTGGGGCTCAGAAAATAGCAGAGAGCAAGGCAGGGAACGGGCAAGATCCGTTGATGTGAAATCACAACCCAAAATGTCCACTCTTTAAATTTTGTTATGACGTAACTCATAGTATGTGTTGAAAAAGAGCAAGCAGCTTCGTGGTTTAAATGGAGTGCAAAACAGTGAGTAAAACAAGCTGTCTGCAGTGGGTTTTTCACTGTGATGTAGCTCTGTAGGCACTAGGTGGCCTACTTTTAAAGGAAATTACAAATCACCTCTAGTTCAGTAGGCAAGAGAAGATTAAAAAGTGCCATTTGCTCAAGTTATGTAAGTATTTTATAAATCACGTTATTCTGTGAAGAATTCAGGGAATATTAGTTGCTATTTATTGCAGTGCAGTGGAATCACAGAATATTGTACTCCATAAATATTTGAGGTGATTTATCAGATTGTTTAGACACAGGATCAAGTTAATAAATGAAAATATCTGTATGCAGGCTCTTGCTGTACCTTAGTTTAAATTTCTTTCACAGAGGATGAAGTTGAATTACTTCTAACTTGCTGCGACAGATGCAGAGTTACCACAACTCAGCTGAGGTCATTTCCTGTGACATAATCATAAGCATGAGCCATTGGAGACCATACTTACAACTCAACAAACAGCAATGACAGCAATTAAGGAAGAATTCTGTACACTAAAACAACATCATTTGTATTTTCAGAGGTGTATTTCCCCGTTCCCGGACTCCATCCAATAAAAAGTCTTCAACTCCTCTGTAAAAGGATACTCATATGCTTGAAGGAAGAGTCACCACCAATGTTGGTGTTAGACACCTTCAAAGCTACCGACAGGCAAAGGAGAAGGGAAGGTGGGAAATGCAGCTGCCCTGCAAAGTGTGGTGTTGCCAACTGTCTTTTTGCTCCAGTTTTATATTTGACTGTCAGAAAGGAAGCATGAGAGAAAAAGTAAAGATGTGATTCAAAAAGAGAAACTGCATTTTGGCTGAGGTACATGAATGTCTTCTGGGAAAGCCCACAGAATGGGTCTTGATAGGAGATGTAACTTGTGTACCTCTAAAAGAGAGTATCTTCTACTCTAGGGCAGTTAAAAAAAAAAAAAATCATCGCAAAGAAACAATTCACCTTTTTTTGTAGATGTCTTGAACCACTAAGTATATATATATATTTTTTTTCAGTGAATATCGAAAGCAGACCAAGCTGTGATATAACAGTAAAAGACTCTAACAAGAAGTTACAGTAGAATCATTATACATCCCTCATGTTCAAGGATGTTGTAGGTACCAGGATCACCTCATACTCAAGGCAAGGCTGCAGCAGCTTCTAGCATGTCATGGACCTTAACACTCTCATTTTTATCTGTTTAATATAGGAGGTGGGAACCTGACAGCAGCAACAAGTGAGTCTGGCAGCTGCAATAGGTACGTTAACAGCTTGGTGAAATGTCATGTAACAGCTTTCCAGGGGTGCTTCCTGGGGTTTCTCCCAGACAGACCTCTACCACCGACACAGAGATAGCTTAAGGGCCAAGTTGCTACAAGTCATGAAGCAAGTAGGTCTACTGAGGCTAGGTGTGCTCCTTAAATTAATGAGAAATATTTTCTCTTTCCACTTCCCCAGGAGTTAGTCTGGATATCAAAAACTAGGTACTAGATTAACAGATATAAAAGAATCACAAAGGTTGATGTTACAGATTTTTCTCCATTTAATCCATCAAGGGAAAAAATCTTTAATAATATTCTAGATTGACTGGCGACCTAAGAAAACACAGGACATTGAATCTTGTTTTCAAAATACATACATTTTGAGACAGAATTCATGTTGAGTAAATAAGACGACCTATTGTTTATCCTGCTGACAAATAATACGGGTTAATTTAACTTCTATTTAAAAGAATGTACTTCATCAAACCTTAACTGAGCTTAGTCAGCCATTAGCTATGGTTCTTATTGACTGAGAAATAAATGGTGATTGATTGTCCTGACATAATTAATGGTTATTGTATTTTTCAGGAATTTAGGCTCATTTGCCCAGGCTACTCTTTCTATAGTGTTTGGAAGATTTAATTAATATTCCTATCAATATTTTAAATAGGCTTAAGATTCTGGGAATTACACAGTAATCATTTTCATGGCTGAGTGGCCACAGGGAGATGCAATTATATTGAAAATGTAATACTGAAGACATTTGATTTGTAAAGCACTATTTACCTTCCTAATACAATTTAGGGAAGGTTTTGTACTAAAACTGTAAAACTTACACTGTTCATTTCTAGGTGCTGTGGTGGAGCAGGGCTGGCACAAGTATTGTCTACTCCATCTCCCCTTGTTTAGCTAATTCCTTTATAAATTCTTTAAGAAACATATTTGATTTTTATTCATATATAAACTTGTTTATTTTCTTCTGGTAAGTAAGAAAACAAATGACAGATTTGACTAACTGCCACCTGGAAAAACGTTTTCAGATTTCAACTGGATTTTATGAGGCAGTCAATGCTGTCTGATGCTCTTCTATCTCTTATGTCCAGTATTCCATACGTGCAAACATTTCCTTGGGTTTATGGCATTCTCCTCCAAACTTGAACTATGGATCAAATGTGGGTTTGACCCCAGAACTCACCTGCTCCTTTCAGTGTTTGTAAAAGCTGGGAAAGACTGGCTAGAAAGCATTACCTACTGAGCTCTTTTTGCAGATATTCTGAAGTCACTTGTGAACCTACTGTGCTTAAATTTGCAGCTTCCCCTAGTCCAAACAGTGTTTTGGAAACAGCTCCATGACATCTTCAACCACTTCCAAACTTCCTTCCTTCTTATTCATCTGAAAATATTAACCTAATGTTTCTGGTTGATTGACTGAATACATGCTTTTAGACAAACAGTTATCAGGGAAGTAAGTCATCAAGCATAAATTAGAAGGACGTACTCTGATACTGTGTGAGATTCACCAGCTGCTTGCAGGCTCCTGTGCAAAAACTTGCTGACTTGACCTCCAGAGAACTGAATGCTCCCACAGAGGGTCAAAGAAGCTGATCCCAGAAAATCACAGCAAAGCGAAGTTCCCTCAGCATGCGAGAAAACATGTTGTTTGTTACAATATTAGCAGGTTATTATTACCAGGGACAGTGTGTTAGGGATTCAGAGGTGTTAAATGTTTGATTTTTTATTAATGAACTGAGTTACTCAGAGGACAGCATGATTGCCAGGAGAATGTATATCTGCTGTCACACTGAAGTAGACAGTCAGCAGATAGATTTTTTTTGGAATGAAATTGAAGAAAGGAAATTGCACTTGGAAAACCTAAATTGGGAAATGACAGTAGGTACCTGAGAACAACTGAAAGCTTTGAGACATGGGAGAAGCAAATAACAGCTAAAGGTCAGAGTGGAGGCATGAGTTCAGAGGGGTAACTGCAGGCACAGCTCTGGGCTGCTGCCAGGAGAAAAAAAAAAAAAAAAAAAAAAGGGAAATGGAAAGTAAAGCCCCAGCAGAAATCCTGACGTTCCAGGATGTCCCATTTCATCACTGTGAAATCTGTGAGCCTCTCCCCCTATAAAAGTAAGATGAACTTCCGTGTAGATCCTCTTAGTTCTTATCTAAAAGAAGAGGACCTGGGTCAGCTGCTGCTCTCACTCATATGTTGTGCACTTGGCTGGGTCAGAAAATACTGCGTCTCCTTTATGTTCTCATGCCTAGCATACAAGTTTGATCCATGAAGTCTTCCTGCCATTAGATGACTGTGGGGTGAACAAGGCCATAGTTCTCTTGCCCTGGATTATTTTATTTCCTAAACATGTGCTTATAAATATGATCTGAACTGCAATTATGTAATTCAAAACCAACATGTAGTAACTCCAAAGGAAACAGTACGACTCAACCAGACAGTTTGGGCTAACACCATACTCCTACCTCTGTTTCCAGGACAAGGGCAGATTTTAATCTAAACACAGACTTCCAGTGGCTTGAATGGCATCATCTTAAAATAGCTTTCTTTTCCACTTTTTACCACATGCATCTATGTGCATGACTAACAGACTAACGTGAAGTGAGGGAGCTGTTGATGATAGCTGCTGAGTTTTACTTTTCCTTCTGTAGCCTGTCACTCCATGCCCACTAAAACTCTTCAAAAAGAATCATAGAATCACTTAGGTTGGAAAAGACCCTTAAGATCATCAAAGCCAACCACCACCTTACACGATGAAGTCCACTGCTGAACCATGTCCCTAAGCACCACGTCCATACACCTCTTAAATACATTGAGGGGTGGCAACACCACCACTTCCCTGGGCAGGCTGTTCCACTGCCTAACCACTCTTCCAATGAAGAAATATTTCATAATGTCCGATCTAAACCTCCACTGGCACAACTTGAGACCATCTCCTCATGTTCTATCATGTGTTACCTGAGAAAAGAGATCAACACCTTCCTCACTGCAAACTTTTTCAGGTAGTTGTAGAGAGTGATGATGTCTCCCCTCAGCCTCCTGTCCTCCAGACTAAACAACCTCAGTTCCCTCAGCCGCTCCTCATAAGTCTCAATTTCTGGTCCCTTCACCAGCTTTATTGCACTTGTCTGCACACACCTGAACAGTTCGATATTCTTCTTGTAGGGAGGGGCCCAAATATGAACACAATATTTGAGGTGCAGTCTCATCAGTGCTGCACACAAAGGGACAATCACTTCCCTAGTCGATTTCTGATGCAGACCAGGATATCTTTGGTCTTCTTGGCCACCTGGGCATACTGAGGGCTCATGTTAAACCAGTTGTTGACCAGCAGTCCCAAGTCCTTTTTTGCTGGGCAGCTTCCCAGATGCACTTCCCCAAGCCACTGCATTGGGTAGTTGACCCACACGCAGCACCTGACATTTAGCCTTGCTGAATGCCATACAAGTGGATGCGGCCCATTGATCTAACCCATTCAGATTCCTCTGCAGAGCTCTACTACTCGCAAGCAGATCGACAGTCACAGCTAACTCGGTGTCACCTGCAAACCTACTGAGGGTGCGCTCGATCCCCTCATCCAGATCATTGATAAAGATACTGAAGAGAAGTGGCCCCAGTACTGAGCCCTGGGGGACTAGTGACCGGCCTCCAGCTGGATCTAACTCCATTCACCACGACTCTTTGGGCGCAGCCATCCAGCCAGTTTTTACTCAGTGAACAGTGCATCCAAGCCATTAGCAGCCAGTTTCTCCAGGTGAATGCTGTGGCAAACAGTATCAAATCCTTTGCTAAAATCCAAGTAAACAACGCCCACAGCCTTTCCATCATCTACTAAGCATGACATCTTATCGCAGAAGGGGATCAGGTTAGTCAGGCAGGACCTGCCTTTGATAAACCCATGCTGACTGGGCTTGATCACCTGGTTGCCCTGTATGTGCTGTGTGCTGGCAGTCAAGATGATCTGCTTCATGATATTCCCTGGCATCAAGGGAATCTCTATTTGATTTCACGTTTTAGACATGACATCTATATGGCCCTTTTTGATAAATTTTCCAGGCAAGAATTCTATTAGATTTGCTTCTAGGAGTTTCATGCCTTCAGGAGTTCTGATTTAAACTCTGACATGTCTATCACCTCTTGTTTTCAGAGGTGATAGACATGTCAGATAAATTCTGTCATGGGGGTTAAAAGCCCAATTTCAAAGGATTTATCATCAGGTATTCAGTGTCATTGGCATTAACAAATTGATTATACACAAGTACTAAAATATACATTGTGGTAGGAAGTTCATCCGTTTAACCAGAATCTTTTTAATGTAATTAAAAACTTCCTTAAGTACATATCCCAAGTTAAAGTTTATAACAAAACCACTTTTTCAACACTTTGAATTCTTAGTCACATAAATCTAACATACAGACACGATGAACTACATGAAACCTATTTGTGTTGTATCTTATTGCCAGAAGCAATTCTAGAGAATTCATGGTGTCAATGCACCATCATGTTCAGTCTCCTCATACACTGCAGAGCCACCCCAGAAGCATCCCCTACTTTAGCTCATTGGCTATTTTTCCTAATACAGCCTGTCATTTATTCCATGGCTGTGATTATCACAACCAACCATTTAGGATTTATTAAAGAAATGGAATACGCACAAAACACCCCTAAAATTAAAGTACAAGCTTTGATCCTACAAGATTTATAAGCACCTGGAGTTCACTGTTTGCTAAAACCACCAGCTCTGACCTTTAAACAATACAGGTTATCCATAAAAATGCCTCTCACATATACACTCACATCAGGACAACAGGAACCTGGCTCCCTAATCAACTGGCTTGAGCTCACGTACACTGTACTTTGTCTTCTGCATATGCCATTGATCGTAGTTACTTTCACATCACGTCTTGTGTTAAGCGCTAGCCTAGTAGCTCACTGACCCACAACACAGCAGATGATCGTTGCCTGCAGAATTGCCCTCTGTCTTCAGCTCTTGGCATGGAATCAGCTCCAGTGACTGTTTACCTGGGTTGGAGTTATAGAGGTTCAGCATATACTACCAGGAAAAAATGTGTTTGTTTTACTGCCACTGACCTCGGAGAAATGTATATTATGTTTTAACAACTGTTGTTACTATGGATGCAAGTGTAAATCTATTTTTACAGTTAATACGCTGTATGCCGGCAAGACCTAGCGGAAGATCCCTGCAAATGTAAACACCTACATGCACAGTGACCTACTTACTAGTTACATGGGGACTCGCACGTAGCCATATAAAGGATTTTCAAAAGCTGCATTCAAAGCCTGCAATTTAAAACAATTTTAGTGCAACGTTTGGCAGACTGAATAGAAATGATGCTTGATAGTCATTCATCCACATTTTATTTAGCTTTAACATACAGAGTTTTCTTTTAAATTACAAAGGCTTACAGCGTGCCAAGAACTTAATATTGTATTGATTTCAATGGGGAATTTTGTTTTAGATTTGATGACATTGCTACCAGCCCACATTTTGAGTGGATAACATCTAAAATTCAGTGTAATGGTGTTGAAGGATCTCCATCAATTTCCAGACACAGAAAGAATTCAAGGACTTACATACATCGAATGTATTCTGTTTATTTGAGAAGGAAGATCTCATATGAGCGCCCATTATACAAGGCATCTCTTATCATGTACAATAAAATCAACCATTGCTTCCAGCAGAATACAAAAATACACATCTCAGTGACTTCCATACAATAATAAATATGTAATCATGCATTCAACAATAAAAAGGCACGGAAAACTGGTCACTTAGTAGTCATAAAAATTACTAACTATATTAACAAAGCCACCCAAATTATCTGTACAAGGAAATGTAACAATATATTCCAAAGGTGAAAACACATAAAACATCTTTAAAATAGTATATGCAATAAATACCTCAATTGTTTTAATATATTAAAAATAAAACTGTGCCATTGTAAACAGTATGTAAACAAACAAAATTCACTGTTCCTTACCATTATTACAAGTAAATAAAGCCAAAAGTTACACCCCTGCTCTGTTAGATATACTTCATTGGCAAGTTTTGTCAGGCAGTTTAAAGTTTTACTCTTTTCTGCAGCAAACAGAGCCCACTATGTGTGTAATTGTAAGTACAATAGCAATTGCTAAGCTTCAAAACTGACTACCCAGAATGTAGTAGGTCATTAAATAGTCAGAACAGAAACCAGAAAAAGCAATTATTTTTTTTTTTTGCAGTGTTACGGACAAATTAATTTATTTATACTACATACAACAGTGTCAGTAAAACTTAGCCACTCGTAGACCACCACTCATCTATAGGTCTCGGGGGCTGTTCAGGCTGGTAAGCATCCTTCCTGCCTCAGGCAGAGCCAGCAAGGCATACCGAGGGTAACCAACTTGCCCCCAGTCCTATCAACCTAGCATCAGGAAACCAAAAGCAGAACCCTGACCTCCAGCCCCTGCCTCCTCATTTCCTCTGATATCCTGTACTCGTCATGGCCTTTCAGACAAATAACGTCGAGTCCTGAACCCCATTCCTGATTACAATTACAGAAAGACAACACACATGCAAAAGGAAAGCTATCTGCTCACTTGGGCACCCACCTGCTCCCACTAATAACCATGGAGACTGACCACAGAGGGAGCGCAATGGGAGCTTTTATCCCAAATCTGCAGTCAGATCCCCATTACCAGACCAGCGAGCCCAGGCAGAGCCCTGTGTATCCTTCGTAAGCCACTGCTGATCATTCTTTTGAGGTTTCTATAGCCAACAGAGACAAAATCCTGGAAAGTTCAACCAGCGTGCATACTTCCTTCCTTATTAGCAAGGGGAAGAGTGTGAATCGGAATATTATCCTTTCTTAAACAAAGTTACAGCAAAAGAAGCCTAGGGGTGGGCATTCTGTACAGATGTCTTCAGAGAGAGCCTCACAGGGGAATAAGGCTGGCTCCCTACTTCTTCAGCTTCTGATAACATTTGGTAACGTTGCTGATAACTACCTCATTTTCCAAGTCCTACTGTATCCCCAGAATGGCTACCTACAATGAATGCAAACTTACCTGTTCCAGACACATATATTTCAAAGTGCACAATAGCTCTTGTTTGAAAACAAAATTTTTAGCCTCAGATGAAAAAAAAAGTAATAATAATTTGTATTTATTAGGCTGTTACACAGCCTTCTGTCTCTTTACAGGAAGAATATACTTGGAGCATACAGAATTAAAAGATACCCTGGAAGGGGATTTAGGAAGCACTGCATTACAGTATTTTTCCTCCCTGGTGCTAGAAGAACTGATCCTTCTGTCTCTTAATAAGTGCTTTCTTTAATGTCAAGCAGTTGTCTAACTTACCCTACCACTTAGTATTTGCATAATTGTATTCACTCATGAAATATTAAAAGAATAATTCTACAGACTGGCTCTGAAGATACCTCCATGTCTTGATTAGAAGTTTAAAACACTATATAATATACAGTTGGGTTGTTTTTTTGTTTGTTTAGATAAGGTACTTTTGGACAAGGTTCTTTATGTTTCATTCCAGATCAGCAGAGCCAGGTGAACTGTATAAATAATTCTTCACCTTCACTTACTACACTGCATGCCATCTTTGTGGAGAAAGATATGAAAAATGACCTATTTTAGAAGATTCTATATTAAATCTTACAAAAGTTATTTTAGAAGCTATTTTCTTAGACATATTCAAGGACCAGAACAATGAAAAAGTCTGTACATTCAATGAGGCATGTATTCCCACCTGTGTTGTATTTTGCAGGTTCTGTAAAAAAAATCCAAATAGCAACTGCAGATTTCACATTGGGAAAAATAAATACATTTCAATCATTCAAAAAAAAAAAAATCACAGTAGGAAAATAGCCAGTAAACAATAGATTCAGAGGGGTTTAATCTTGGCCCCAGTGAGATCAATAGGAGTTTTGCCAAGGATTTCAACAAAGCCAAAATTTCACCCAGAATCTTGTACAATTCTTTAGCTGACAACAATCAAACATCCTGCCACTCCATTGTATAAGTTAAATATTAATAAGCATCTGTAAACATCCTGCAATTCATCTGATATAAAAATATTATAATAAAAACAATGCAGCATCTCAAGCATTGTATATATTTAAGTTTTTTGGCTCTACACATAAGTTGGCGTCATTATACTGGGCAAAACCAGGGTATATATATACATATATATGTACAGGTGTGCGTGCACACGCTACCAACTAGATACTGCATATATACACACATGCACACGCAAATACTGGCAAGAGAACAACATTCATAGGTATGGCATTCAGAAGTCTACCAATGATCAGTCTGATGATGACTTTCATGAGAAGAACAATTTCTACCTATCCAAATCTCTTGTAGGCTTACACGTCAATGCTAAAACTAAAATACATGAGCAATCTCGAAGGGGGACTAAAGTGCTGTTTGAAGCCAAGCACACGTGTAAGTGCCAACAGTCTGTGGCCTTAGTCTGCATATTTGCAAAGACAACGAATTTCCCTGTGGGGTAAGCAGGACCAAGGGGAAATGAACAGCAGAAGCTACTGAGCACACAGGTTGGACAAGATGACCTCCACAGCTCCTTTACAACCTAAACTATCCTTTGATTTTGTGATTTTTATTTTTTTTTCCACCTGACTAGAACAGTACAAACTACGTTATGTATTTTCATCTTCTAATCGATGAAAGTAGAAAAAAAAAGCGGAAAAGCAGAAATTGCTTATTTCAGCTTTTTGCTTCAGAATATATTCAGACCCAAACATATGAGCTATGTAGAAAACTATAGTGTCACATCTCTGAATGGGATGCATCCAGCAACATTTACATGTGTACTTTACGCATTTACTCAAGCAAATAAGTGAATGTTATTGCAGAACTAATGGCTGCACTTGGCTGGAATACTACTTTAAGAGACAAGCCTGGCTAATAAGAGAAACCTCATGTTGTGCTAGGATCCTCTCAGTACCTCTGGAATACCCTTAGAAGAAATTAGCTTTTTGAAAATGCCAGAACATCCACAGCAATTCCATAGCACTCAGATTTAAAGATAACCTACTCTGGACATCCTATGGAAACTTTCTACCCTTCCCAAATGAAGAATACCAATGAATGTATTCTGAAAAAATAACTGTCAGTGGAGAGAGAGAAAGCAAGTGCTTACTTATACTCTGAATTTTACTGGTATTTAAGACACTATATGTTTATCCTTTGGATTTTACTGGTATGTAAGACACTATTTGTTTATTAAGATAGTTGATATGCATGTGAGTTATGGTACAACATAAAGAATATTGAAATACCTACTTCAATAGAGAGAGATGGCATCTTGTGAGAGGACAGTGCCACTGGAAACCTTCTGGGAGAGTGTTTCCACATCTATGTACTCATCATAAACATTCACAAATCATCTGAGAAGAAGCTCTGATATCTTAAAAATCTCACTAAGACCCCCCCATGTCATATCTTGTCAGCACGTGTATTATCCCTCACAGAAGAAACAAAACCAAGCAGCTTCTAAGAGTTTTCCTCAACCTCTATATTCACATAATAATTGACCACAGCTGCAATAAGAAGCAGTCCCATGCCAAGCTTACTGCAACTAATGCAGGGAGGGAGAAAAACATAGTATTACCTATAACCCTTTCCCTGTTAAAGTCATTATCAGGTTATTAATAACTAAAAAGTTTCCAATCTAATTATTCTAGTTGACTAAAAGTAGGATTTACAATGCTAATTCCCTTCAAATGTTCATAGTTGGGAATTGGAGCATTGTGGAGGTCTTTATTTGGTAAAAAATAAATAAAATGGCTTTAAGCTTTGTACCATATTTTACTTTCAGTTTCTTTTCAATCCTATCACTAATCTTTCAGTCATACTACAGTATTTTTCCAAAGTATTTGTTCTGTAGAATTATCAGTTGCATACCTGTCCTACTAATAGCTATCGTAAGTTTTAGTAGTTTCAAAAATCTGACAGAGTTGATGAAGTTACCCAAGCACTTCTCTTTCAAAGGGCATTCAAGTAGATAGTGTTAATTGTTAGCGCGATGGCAAACCAAATCACGCTTTCAGCAGAGATTGCAGGAGTACAACCTGGAGGATTTTAGCTCACTATGGCTATAGGAGACTTAGAGGCCTGAAGCCTTGGTCAGTCTAGGAGACGTCCTGGAGCATCCTGCAGATCTTTCCTAGCCTGCCTGTCCAGCTATTCTGAATGGAAAGTGGGGGAGACGTGTGAGGGTCTCATCTTGCCAAGCAGCCGGGAAGTTATCCAGGCACAGGAGCTGGGAAGCAGTGCGGGAACATGAGTACAGACACGACCTGTGTTAAACACAAATTACACACCGGCTTCTTCTGCCCTTGCTAATATAAGCAAAAGGTTACATGAACATGAACTCAAAATCCCACCCAAACGCTTACATAAAAAGTGTGTGTCAACTGGGAAACAATGTCTTCAACTATTTGAATGAGATTTTTATCGTTCTACCATGTAAATATATGAATTTTCCCTTGGCTGCTCTGAAGGTGGTAGCTCTTTAAGCACTGCAGCTAAATTCATTACAGTTTGTCCAGGGATACCCCCAGGTCGGTAATTGCCAGCATTTTGCTAGTTTGCTAAAGTGTTAACAGTGCTAATATATATATACATACATACATATATATATATATATACACACACACTTTTACAGATAATGAAAGGATCACGTTTTGAGTTTAGTTCTACATATTTAAAGAAAAATTCAAATGAATTTTTTTGATTATAAAATTGCGGGCAATCAATTTAAGCCTACAAAAGTTACTGTGAATGGTGGTATTAGCTCCAACTGGCAGCAGGAATACTCCTGGAACAATCCAGATGGTTTCCAAATGGAATACAATTTCTGAGAAACAGACTGGGCTTCTGTATGGCAGAAATGAGCATTTCAAGTACATAAGCTAACCATTAACAGAGCTATTAAACCTAATGCAACAGTAGTAGAAAAGAACTAGAAAATTTTTTTTTCTTTTTGTAGAAAAGATCAAGTTCCACACTATGCTCTATATATAAATACATGAATTTATACAACCAGTAAAGATCTTCTATTGATAATTACCACATGATGCTTTATCAATCCTACTGACACTATCATTCAGCTCTGAAGAGGCAGCAGACAGATTTATAGTCCTGTCCAAACTCCTCAGCTTCCTTGCGTCATCAAAAACTCCTCCTTTTACCTAAGACAGCAATACAGTCATTTACAGTTCCTGCAAACATCAAATCTTTGCAGTTAGCATAAGCAGCATCAAACCTTGATGATATGAAAATCATACCACAAAACATACAATCTATGAAAACAATCAAAAAATGGGAGAGCCCATGGTATAAATGCAACACTCAGGACATGGCAGTTGAGAGGTATGTTGGGGTGAAAAAATAAAAACAAAATTAATACAGTTTTCTGGGGCTCTCAGTGACAAGATGATTTCCTGGTTGTACACTAAATATATTGCTCCAGCTCAGTTATCCTTAACAACATACATTGCTTGCAACTTTCACAAATACACTTTACACTGCTAATTATTAGTTACCAGAACTCTCAAACTTGTATTCAAGAACTTAATACTCAGGGGCACAGATAGAGCAATGGAGAAAAAGCAGCAAACATTAGTAATGCAATCATTAATAGCAAGCATCAAGCAAAACGGAATCACTGTGGGTTTTGTTGTTGTTGTTTTTCTTGTATGTCCTTTGTGAAATTATCTATATATAATATGTAGTTTTAAATTTATTTTAAAAGTAACACTGCTATACTTCCTCTCCTAGTTGGTTTAAATATTACTTTTCCATTACATGTGAAGGTTTCCTGTCTAGATGCAATGAAAAATGCTGATTATTTTAGCCTTGCAACAAGATCTGTGCATTATCAGGGCATAATGAAATTTTCATTAAGTGAATGAGCATCACTGAGTTCAACTAAAAAGTAAAAACTGTCAGATTTTGTATTTCTCTACAAAAAAAAAAAAAAAGGAATATATGAAATAGGACATTATAAAAAATAAAATAAAATAAAATAAATAAATTCCTCTTACTTTAATTACTGTTACAAACATTACAGCCTGAATTTCCTTGGGCAGGGATGGAGATAGAAAGATGTTTTCTATTTATTATTTATAGGGCCAAGGATATTTACTCCAGTCCCAAAGTAAGAAATACTGGATTAAAATTGTCTGGGAAGGTTTTTGATCACATGCTTTATCTTTTACTGTTCTTCCAGAGGTTTAAAATATTTTTCTTTGAAAGAAAGAGGTGTTTAGGAGAAGAAATAAAACATACTGAAATGAGAAATACACAAAAACGTATCATAAAGAAAATTTGCAGTCGCCATCATAGTAAAAAAATCATTTTTGAACAAGTTTTTTTCTTTGAAGTATTGTAAAAAATAAATAAATAAAACCATGAGCTTGCCTGACTTCATTCAGTTTCTAAAAAGATAAAAAGAAGGCGTTACGTATTACCAAGGCAATACATGCATCACCCAAATCAGAGGCTGCTATAACAATTGAACACAAAAAGCCGGAAAAAAAATCTACTTGAAAATGACAAAACATAAACACGTGCTAAGAGATCTACTGTCATTTAAAAACCTTCTCTTCCACTTTCTGAAGCACAGCACATTAATCTACATGAATACCATCCGCTTCAAAAAATGTTGATTGCTTGGCATTGCCTTCACAGATTTTAAGGTATGCTGACTGACCACAGAGGTTAAGTATATCGGACTATTGGGAAAAGAAAAATTAATCCAGTAAACACTATACAGTGTTTTTTGTCTTCATGAATCTAGCATGTTGAAGCAGGCTCCACAAAAGCTACTGGGATTAACTAGTTTTCTAGAAAATTAACTACTTCTAGGGAATTGGCTTATCTTATTTGTAATGAAATATTAGGAAGTATGCTTTAAAGCCCTTTAAACATTGGGATTAAATTATAAAGAATTCTGTTTGCTAACATACAATCTATGTATGTCTTTCAGTTCTAGGAGCTGAGATTTTGACAGTGCTAAGGAAAAAAACAATACTTGGAAATCTGCAATAATCATGAGATAGTTAACACTGTGTTCAAAAATCTTTCCTTAGAAAAGCCACGTCACATAAGACAGTTATAACCCATGACCTCAGTAGCAAAATCCCATAAAATATTTTGAGTCTCCTTATCAAATGCATTTGGAATTGATATTCAAAACTATTCTAAGGCATAGAGCTGCATAAAACGTGCTCTCCTGGGCATACAGATCATGCTATTAAATATAGCATAACTGATACTTAAAATACTTTTTCTATTTGCACGTTTTAAAAAAAAACCTTTGCTTTAGGACAATCAAAGTTGAATTCTTTGGTGGTCACTTAAAAAAATGGAACTTTGCAAAGACAAGTTGTCCTATACTGAGGTAATCTAAGAGTGTCATAAGAAAATCGCATTACAAAACAACACTTGGTCATTCTCCCTGCCTAAAAGCACCTCTGATTTTTTAATATACTCATTTTGGCCTCTATAGCCATCATCATGTTGCCTTAAGATATCCTGCTCTATAGCCCATCTTACCACATTGCATATAGCAAGACTGAAAGTTGTGGAGAGGGTGAATCCTACAATCAGGAAAGCAAAGAAGGTTCTTTTATGAATTACATCCTTGACTTCACCAGGAATACTAACTACATCGTCTACCATAACATCGACATATTAGAATGCTGCTGCACATTAAAACATATCACAGCTTACAGAGAAAGAAAAAAAAAAAAAAGAGAAGAGGAAATACAACTTGTGAAGACTTGACAGATGCCATCTGAACATCATTAAAGGGGTCAACGTCAAGTACATTAAAAAATATATCTTTCCGTTGTTTGCATAACTTTCCATTGTTTACATATGCTTTTAATACAACAGCATGAAAATAATGTCACTTGACAAGCAGCTTTTGTGTTGTTTTTTACTGAAAACCTAATGGAACATAGCCCTTTACTTTTGTTTGTTGACCAGAACAATCGATTATGTCCACAAAGCTCCCAGAGTGGTGCTGGTTTAACCTACAGCAGCAAGAGCACATACTACTCCAACTGGATATAAACGAAGACTGTTTTACTGCTTTTTAACATCGCTTGTGATAAAACAATGAAGGGAACACATCTGATTTTCCAAGGGATGATTCCCATCATCCTCATGAGAAAAGGATGACAAAACCAGGATGTGGTACGTGACGTTGTCCCCTTTAAATGGGGAAAAGCTTTTGACCAAGCAAATGAAACCTTACTCTATTGTCTACTAGGAAAACAGAAATACATATTAGCATACTCCTTAACCTGTAAGAATCAACAGAGATATTTGATAAAGCATAAGTCAAGTGTTCCTCTGGTGGGAATGCCACGTTGATCAGAACAGCAAGGAGACAAAGGTTCTGGGCGAGTTCTCTGGCCTGTGATGCAATTATCATCTCATCTCAAACATTTAAGTAGGTTTTTTTGTGTCTTAACCCCTAGATATATTTCATATTTATATAAAATATAAAGCACATTATTTTTCTACTGGATTAATACTTTGTGAGAAATTAACCAGGAAATTCAATTATGAAGCTATGTTTTGTTTAAGTAAACTGTAAATAACCTTATAAACTCTAGTCTAATGCAATTACTAAACAAAGATGTTTTTCATTTTTTAACCTGTTTACACTCATAGATTATTGGCTTGCATGTGATTCATCTTTGCATGCATAGTGTAAAACTTTAGAGTTTTTAAATTTTTTTATGATCTACTGATGTAGGAGTGCTGACAAGAAACAAATTGATGCCTCTGTAAAGAAATGCATACATAGAAATTTTTAAATTAATAGTAAATTAGTAATGAGTAAAAGCTTTTACCCCACAAAAATCAAATCAGATGCTACATTTTAACACTTTTCTTACTTATGATAAATACTTTAAATTTTCCCATAAAAATTTTCATTAATCTTTCAACCTGCTTTTAGAACAATAGAATAAATAAAACCATTAGTTCCTACAAGTTCAAATAAGCTACAGATGTTTAAGATAACTGAATAACTATATTAAATGCACCATGAGAAAATTCTTTATAATTTTCCATGCAGGAAGCCAATTGATATTTTTGTGAGGTACCGGTCTTTCAAAAATACTCATAAGTTAGTTACCTGATACACCTTCTGTACATGGTATATTTAAAAATCTAACTGTACAGTGTTTCAATCATATATAATGCATATAATTTGCTGAATATGGCACAAATGCTAAGTTTCCACACCCACACATCCTTTGCCATAGAACACATTTAGGAATAACACAACACTGAAGAATAGAAAAGTGCCTGAAACCAAAAAAAGGACACTCAAGTAGTAATAAATTAAATCTCATTCAAACCGATATAAAAGTTGTTCAAGTGTTTAAAGTATCAGAAGTGTCATGCAACGGAACGACAGACAATTCAGGCAGGCACACCATGCATTACAGTTTGCATTCATGGTATAACAAGGTATCTTTCCCCGTCCTGCGTGGCCCGTGAGTGCGAGGTACCTGAGGCATTGCTAGACTCGCGTGTTGAACCTCGAAAGCGGCCACCTCTCAGTCTCCTGCACGGGAGGTTTTATGGAAGCCATGCCTGGAAAGGACTACCAGACAACCTCATGCTGTACGGTGGCATCTTGCTGCGTCGTAAAGAGAGGCATACTGAGCTGCATGTAAGCAAAGCGATCATTTCTCGATTATATTTTCCAGTCAGTGCAGTTCACCGTCAACCAACTGATTTACCAAAATGTGCTTATCTGAACTGGCCAAGTTTGAACACCAAGAAAATGCCTTCATGGAACGTATAACCTTTTCCTTTTTTTTTTCTTTTTTTTTTTTTTTTGGCACAAATCCTTTTTTGCTCTTGCAACAAGCTGTTCACCATACAATCATTCAGAGACACTAGCCTGTACAAATACACCAGTGCTTATTCTTCCATACAGTATACAAAGACAGCTAAGTGCCTGCAACAGCTCTGCTTCTCCAGCAACTATCCCTCTCTCTCTCAGGAGAGTACCAGCATAATTACACGTCAGACAAAGGGGTGTTCTTGCCGAGCTCTTTAATTCCCTGGAGAATTCGCTTCATATGACCCACTTTCGTTATCCCCAGGTCCTACAGAAATTAAGAAAAAAAGAAAAAAAAAAAGAGAGAGAGAAAAAAAAAAGAAAAAGAAGAAAGTTTATTTACAAAAATGAAAAAAAGGCAACAGTTATGATCTAGCCATGCAACAGATGTCTAGAAATGTGCTAACTGCAAACAACATTAACTGGAAAAGATTCTATGGCACTAGCAAGTGTTGCTTAACAAAAACAATCCAATAACAACAAATGCTTAGAGCATACAATGAATGCCTCTCTGTCTGGCAGATGGAAAAATACTTACCTGCAACAATCATAACCCAAAACACTGCAATATCTTTCAAAAACATATTTTGCTTGACTTCTAAGTACAAATCCTTTCACAGTTTCTGGAGAAAAAGAACAATCTCCCCCTCCTCTCTAATACAGCAATCAAATGCTCAGTAGGATGTGATGGATTAGAGCTTCTGTGCAGCAACATCACTTGATCTGTGGCCCTATGATGCCTGTCTTAATCAACAAGCACACACATCCCCAGTTTCTCAAGGGAAAGTGGAAATAACATCTACAGGCATGTAGGACAACTTCCCTTTAGAGAGCAATAGAAAACGTAAGCATTTGTTTTTCACTCTAAAAAGGTTCAGTCTCCTAATGTGGATATCCATGATGACTAGAGAGCTGGGAGAAATATTCTCAGAGAGATGACAGTCACATCCCAAAGGAAAATATAAAAAGCAGAAATGCAAATCTCTTTGTAGCCACCACTGAAGCAATCCTATCAGTTGAAATATTTCTAATACTTTTTTTTTTTTGGACCCAGCTCTGTGTGAGTGACAACAGACAAGAAATTTTTGCAGTAAAACTCTTCCAGCATTAATAACAGCTTTAACAACATCCTTTTTCAATTTTTACTGGTCCAATGGTCAGAGGAGCAGAATGGAATGCCCAGCTGTGCTAATGATCCCCAACTGCACTAATGAATTTTCATCTCCGTTTGGTGGAAATCTTCTTCTTTTATCTGTAAAATCCAGCTTTGAAAAACTCTAAAATCCTTGTGTTGGTCATGCTGAGCAAGTGGCATACTCAAATAGCAGTCCTTTGTAGAATAAACATTATATAAATACATTGTGATTAAATAAAAGTCTTAGCAAAATTTGCTATCTATTCCTCTGAAATAAGAATCCTTTCATTTTATTAGGAAAATGTTCCATTATGAAGACATAGAAAAGAGTGGAATTAAGCAGCTTGAAATAATTATTTTTATACAGATTGAAAAATGAAACCATATATAACATTCTGTGCACACTTTTCACAAAGGCTACATCTACCTTTCTACAGCCACAGAAACCTCAGAAAATCTGCACTGCATATTATTTGAAAGTGTTAGTATGAAATTCATTTGTCATTTCTCCAAAACAAGAAGGGGTTGGTAAGATGGGCATGAATTATTTTAGAGTAAATGCACGGATTGAACAGGTGGATTAATTTTCAGAGTCAAGATTGAATTCTCGTTATGTCAGAAATGAAAAAAATGGCTAGTTTTTAGTAGAAAACCAACAATACTACAATACGTCACCATCTTTTACTGAACTTTGGTACAAAAATGTCAACTTTTCAGTGAACTTTTCAGTTCACAATGTGCTCAAGAAAGTCCCCAAACCAAGTGCTATTCATAAACCTATCAGAAAAAAAAAATGATTCTTTTCACATCACATCCATTTATATCTAGTTTCCGCTAATGAGTGGTCATCTAAGTTAAAAAAAAAAAAAAAATAAAAAAGTAATACTAATTTTTCAGTTAAGAGACTTGATGTGGGCAGACTGGTTAAATTCATCCAACAATGTTGTTAACCTTTTTCATTATAGATTTGTACTTGGAAAATCTTTTCTTATTTATGTCAAACTTAATTTTCCAATTAAACAAAATTATGCATGACTATTGAAACTACTGAAATATCCCAGATGCTCTGTGGCAGAAATTCTACCTAAAAAAAACCCTGTATGATACTTTCCAAACCAGGAGAAATCATGTGTTAAACTTTAAGAACTTCCTCTTTTTTTTCAGAAAACAAAACAAACAAAAAAAAAACCAACACATTTTTCATGAGTAGAACTGCTGGATAAGCAACATAGTGAGGTACTGTCAGACTTCAAAGATAAGAAGAAAGAATCATACTAGGAAAGTCCCAAAAAACTTTGCCACTTTTTCCACCAACCTTTATAAACTATCATCAACACTAAAATTTTAGTTTTAGTTCCATCCTGAGTGACATTCAGAGACTTACTGAAATCCTGGGGACCCTTTTTTTAAATCCTACCACACTATAAATACATAAATAACCATGCTTGTGTAACAGCCTGATTTGAAGGAAATTAAGAGTTATACATTTCTGACAATAGATACTATCTAGTATTCCCAGTTTACTACTGGAAAGTCTGCAGAAGTTCTCTCATCTCAGACTAAAAGGCAAGATGTAGCAGTAGGCTGCTACAGCAGCCTACCATGCATCATTCCCAAAGTTATCTCCAACAATCTCAGTTTTGAAGACAAGACTATAGCCGGAGTTTGAGGAAGAAAACAGCCTTTTTTTTTTCTTTTCCCAACTATGGCCTTAAAACTACAGGATCACCACTCCTTATGCTCTCCCTACAAACTTTGGCATTTTTATGCCTTCAGCAGATAAGACTCAAAAAAAAAAATATAGGGCAAGAAGAAGATGATGAAAATTCTTGCAACAACTTTCAGGAGTTCTTCACCTGCATTACACAACTGTGATTAGCCCCATCTGCTTAGTCAACAATACATTTATTTGAGGTTCGCCCCACAGATTTTGCTAAAATGTACCACGAGTGTAAAACTACCAAGCAGTTTATATAAACATTCCTTAATACTAACATCTTCCAGATTAGAAATCTACACTACTTGCATTTCCAGTGTCAAAAGAAATCATGCGTGCCTGAAGTCTAGCAAATCTTACAAACCAATTTCCATGCAAGACCTTTTCCAAAACGCACTACTACTAAAGACAGAGATGAAATGTCAGTCCTCAGCACAGATTTCAGCTTAACACTCACTCCTCCTTAAGCTGGCAAGAGACATGGAAAACCTTCAAGGAAACCAAGGTTGCTCTGGAGTTCTAAGGAGACATCACCCTAGTCCTACCAAATGTGTTGCAGTTCCAGTTATTGCCAAGTTACATGTATAGGGGCAAGCTTGTTCAGTGCTAAGTACAACAGCATTTATTTCAGAAAAATCAGAGTCTAGTTTTCAGTTAGTTGCCTTGTTAAAGAAGGTTAAAGAAAATCACAACAAGCCTTCTTTCTGTAGTTTCTACAGCACCGCTCACAATTGACTAGCCAAACTTTCATCAAGGGAAAGAAAATCACATGGATGTAAAAGTCTAAGATTCCCTTAACTAAAATCAAGCACAGGATGCTGGAGAAAGGGCATTACTGGACGGGTTGGATGGAGATAGGTATCTGGTTCCGCCTGGATATGTCCTCCATTTGCCATCTACCATTAAAAAAGAGCTAACTCAGAATAGGATCCACGAGCTATGCAGCCATGTAACAACAGTCTTGGGACCGGTGCTGTTTAATATCTTTATCAGTGACACAGACAATGGGATCAAGTGCACCCTCAGCAAGTTTCCAGATGACACCAAGCTGAATGGTGCAGTTGATACAAAAGAAAGAAGGAATGCCATCCAGAGGGACCTGGGCAGGCTTGAGAAGTGGCCCCATGTGAACCTAATGAGGTTCAACTAGGCCAAGTGCAAGGTGCAGCACCTGGGTTGGGGCAATCCCAGCCACGAGCACAGACTGGGAGAAGAGCTCACTGAGAGCAGCCCTGCAGAGAAGGACTTGGGGTTCTGGTGGACAAAAAACTCGACACAAGCCAGCAGCGTGTGCCCGGAAGGCCAACTGCGTCCTGGGCTGCACCAGCAGAGGGGTGGGCAGCAGGGGAGGGAGGGCATTGTGCCCCTCTGCTCTGCCCTCGTGAGGCCCCACCTGGAGTGCTGCGTCCAGGGCTGGGCCCAGCACAAGGAGGGTGTGGGGCTGTGAGAGCGGGGCCAGAGGAGGGCCGTGAGGGTGGTCAGGGGGCTGGAGCACCTCTCCTGGGAAGAAAGGCTGAGAGAGCTGGGCATGTGCAGCCTGGAGAAGAGAAGGCTCCAGGGAGACCCCCTTTTTCAATACTTAAAGGGGGCTTATTATAAAGAGATGGAGAGCAACTTCTTGCTCAGGCAGACAATGACAGGACAAGGGTGAATGGTTTTAAACTAAAAGAGGGGAGATTTAGATGAGATATTAGGAAGAAATTCTTCACTGTGAGGGTGGTGAGGCCCTGGCACAGGTTGCCCAGAGAAGCTGTGGCTGCCCCATCCCTGGAGGTGCTCAAGGCCAGGCTGGATGGGGCTTTGGGCAACCTGGTCTGGTGGGAGGTGTCCCTGCCCATGGCAGGGGGACTGGAATTAGATGAACTCTAAGGTCCCTTCCAACCCAAGCCATTCTGTGATTCTCTGATTCTGTGATCTAGTTCTTCATCTAGTTCAGTGATGCATGCAAAGGAAGAGAGTTTCATCACATCCTTCTCCTTACTGCTTTTTATCTCTACATTTGACCATAGAAAAGCGGGCCCAGAGGATTCAATTCAAATCAGAGAATCACTGAATTGAAAATGGGCAACTGTTTTTCCTGTTGTACACCTGAGAGGTCATAGAGGTAACTATAGCACATGGATTAAGAGACTGAATCAATGACTATGCCATTTAGTCTGGCAGGAAGCACAAGCCTTGCACTGGAGGAGAAGCTCTAGACAGATTATCACTCACAAAAGCACTGAAGACTCATCTGCACATCTCAATAGCCAAACACAGGACAAATTAGCAGGGCAGCTTGTGATATGTTCCTCATTTTCTATGTATCACATTATACGTCTTGACACCAGCTCAGGTCACTGGGCAGAAAACTGCAGGGTCCCTGAGCCATCCTTAATTAGCTACCTGCAGAGATCAGGCCCCAGATGTAATGAACAAGATGAGTGGTCAACTCTGCTATTTAAATTTCGTGTTGCTACATGGAGTGCAAACCACACTTAGCCAAAAGCCTGGCCTACCTTACAAAAAGCACTACTTTGGAAGTTTTCAGCTCTGATAACAACCAGAAGGGACAATTTTAGTGCAAGACTTCTGCTAGCCCAGATATGCAGAGCAATTAAAACCTGCATAAATGATTCAAGACAGTCGAAGTCTTTCTCTGTTTAGGCTCTAAGACAGATATTTCAGGGTGTTAGCCTTTGTGATGGGGTTTTCTTTAGTCTGAATCCACACCTGTCCTAGCAACAGAGAGAACAGTTTGATGATTACACTGCTGCAGTTATTTACTTGGTTGAAGTGCCAGTCTTCTGGGTATGCAGTCAAATTGGTACCTATTAGGTGCCTCAAACCATGCCTAGTTTAGCACTGGTATTACTGACCATCTTTGGCAGTTGAACTTGATGATCTTTGTAGGTCCCTCTCAACTGAACTGTTCTATTTATTCCAACAAATTTGGCATCTTATTTTTATTGATTCCTTAACATTTTAGCAAAACTTTTTGTTGTATGTTGCAGAATCTCCCAGTCAAGCTTTAAATTTGTTCAGTGACCATTCAGAACAAGAACTTGCAAAATCCATCATTGGAATGTTGTGGTGGGTTGCTTGGGAAGTTGCTTACATGGAGGGACTGCACTATCCTGAAAGAAAGGAATTTAACTTCCATGGAAAGAAGCTTAGGCGACTTAAGGATTTAAGGATTTCAAACTATATAAGAAACTTTATGAAAAATGGCACATGTATATGAAAGTATTGCCCATATCAGAAGACTACTGCACTGTGGTTAGAGCAATGACCTGCACTCTAAACATAAATGTTTGCGATTTATACAATATCCTATTTCGTCTCTTATGTGCTAAAAGCAGTTGCAAAACACATTATCAAGAACTCATTACCACTGAGTTCCTGGAAAAAACTAATGTAATGAATCCCCAAAGATGTAGCCTCTATTACATATAATGGATGCACTTAAGTCATTCTTGAAAAAGACCAGCAAGCTCAAATAACAATCTCAGACTGCTACGTAACATTTCTCCCTGCAAAACTTACAATCTGACCTCAGAGGAAGAAAGTTTTAGGATATTTGAGACAGTCAGAAAGACAAAATAAAATGTTCTTTTTTAAGTCTATATAGTTAAAATCAGGCAGAGATTGGCTGGGGATGAGAAAACCTACTGGGAAAGTCTACTTTGACATAAAAATACCAATACCATTTAAGTCCAACACCACAGTTTATTAAGCTGCTCATCTCTCTCACATCAACTTTATCCAGTATGTATACAACAAATCACTGGAAACAGGTGAGCTGTTTGCAGCTGCTGACCTTGCAGGAGATATATTCAAAATTGTTATCACCAGCTTAATAAACTGATCCATACCGATCCTGTTTAATGGAAACAGTGATCTCTTGAAGATAACATTATATTACACTGATGTCAGTAAGATATCAAACATGCTTTTCCTATGCCTTCTGACATAAACTATAATGCTATCATTCTACATAAGGTGCAAAAAAGGAAACTTCTGATAACACAGATATTTTTGGTAGCGAGTACAATTCAGCACTTAAGAAATTCAGGCCAAAGGACAGCGCATATTAGTTTATTGCATATTTGCACAGTGTAAGCCAAGCTACAAGCACATAACAAGTGCAGGGAAAGAAGAAAAGTTGGTTGTTGTTTTGTCAAAGAAAATGGTCAATAGCAGAAAAGTAGCACAAAGGAAATACCTTAAGATCTCGCCTTTCCAGATGTAAAAGCTCAGAGCCTCGGATGTCATGGCTGATGAAGATTTCTTTGTACTCTCCCAAACTGAGCAGATCCAGCCAAGCAGCAACTTCATCTGTGCCCCATTTTTGAACTACCAAAGTTAAGAGCAAAACCCCCTTAATTTCTACATGCTCAAATGCATTACAAGCAAAGGTTAGGCCAAAGAGAGTGGAAAACAGAGTAGAATTGCCGTGCTAGCAAAGGGAAAGGTTAGAGGTGTCATTTCCAGAAAAAACGACAATTTCCTTTATACATGCAGGTTACAGGTTAGCAGTTAACATGAGAAAGTATCTAAACAAAGTTGGGGTTCTTTGCTTTGCAGCCATGCTTTCAGCTTTACTACAGTTTCTTCAGTAAAGCCTTTAAAACCTCATGTCCCAACAAATTCACATTAAACAATCTTAGGATCAGTGACGCAAAGTCTAATGTTCTACTTTATACCATTAATTTATTAGTAGTCATCCAGGAAGAGGAAAAGCCTTCAAAAACTAATCAACATGTAAAATTAATATATAAACCATACCTCAGATATAGCAATGGCAGCAAGCAAGTCCAGTTTTAATCAACAATTTCTAGTATTAATTAATGCTACAAGTATTCTTTAAACTATTGTGTTACATGGGTCATTAATAAGCTCTCTGTACAACATTGTTCTCTAAGGTTAGTTGCCCACATTAGTCCTAATAAGAGCACATTTATTGAAAAAAAATAAAAAGCTATGCTACTTATTGCTATAATTTTGCAACTTCATTCAATGCTGCTTTAGTTTTAAAGTGAAGTCAATCTGAAGTCTAATCTGAAACTAAAGTCTAATCAACAATGGCAAGATTTTGCAGATTGTCCATTAAAAACACAAAGATGTAGAAACAGTTTTAGGGCCATCTGATCACTGATTAACTCCTGGACATAATATTAAGGAAGTAAGTTCATGGATAATGGTGGGAAGAGAGGAGAGTGGAGTTTGTTCAAATTCTACTAATTAAAAGATCAATATTGACTATCGTGGCTTTTTGTTTGACTTGCCTAAATCACTGAACTTGAAAACCACCTGAAATTTAAGACTAACTGGTTAATTAAACGAGTGTGATAAAGGTATTGCACAGCTTCTGAAACTAACTTGAAAAACCTGAATTGGAGCTTCACAGGGAAATTGTGGGTCTACATATGGCTTGTATTGCTATGAGTTAATCAACTGCAACCACCAGCAAAGACACAGGTCCTGTTTCATGATAAAACAGTAGCTATCTATATATTTTTGCAGTTCACCTTTGGTTCCCCTGGAAGTCATGGGGTCCTACTGAATGCTTTCTAAACGCATTAAAGGAATGTTCATCCTAATAAAGGTGCCAACTAGTTCAGTTGCCTCTCAGTTTATCAGGGTCAGGACTTTACTCTTAGGTAGAGCATATAATTGCAACTCTTACTAAAAATACGAAAAAAACAAACAGAAAAACCAACCAGCCCACAGACAAACACAAAATCACATTTTCCCCAAATGTTATTATTTTTCTTGTAATTTCAAAACACATACCAGGCTGAGGGCTGGTCTTATGCTTCTGAATTTTTTCTTTTTTAAACTTTGGCACTATGCGAAACACTGTACTTCTGTTGTTTCTTTTAGCATAATCCAAAGGAGGATCCTGCATGAAAGAAAGACATAGTTACCTTTAATTAACAGAAAACAACAGTTAAATTACATACTTCAGTTGGTTTTACTTCTGTAAAGAATTATGTAAGGATTTAACTCCATACAAGTTTAATTTGCTAAATAACCATTTGAAGCCTTTTAAAATCATAAGAGGGAACAGAAAAAAAAAAAGTGCCCTAAGCTTTGAGGCTTGCTCACAGCAGACAGAAATGATCTAGCATCATTACTGGAATTGCCTCTCCACATTATGAGTCTAACTTACTCTTCCCTCTTAAAAATAAAGTTTAATTAGAAACAGAAAGTATTAATCAAACTCACCTCATCATCATTTGGTTGAAAAACATAATAAAGCCAAGGTATCTCAGCAAGTTTTCTCAACTCTGTCTCCACGCTGTGCAAAGCATCAGACAGCAGCTCTTCATGGGGAGCTTCTAACTGCTGTTTACAAATAGGCCAGAAAAATAGTACTTTTAGATTTGTTACCATATAAGTTTTTATATCCGGATATGTTGTTACCACACACAAACAGATGACTACATTTCAGCAAATGTAAACGAACGGTGAAAACAAATATTCTTACCAACTTAAATTTTCCTTCAGTGGCATTTCAGACCACCCTGACATGACATTTAGTATAGACCCATTCACCACACTCATGAGCCTTCATAGAACAGAAGTTATCTGATATCACCAACACTAGACCACAACATTGAAAATGGTAATTTCCAGCACAAGTGAGTAAAAAACTGACCAGAAGGACAATAGCCTGGAAAGTCTTTGTATGAAACGTGATGTTAAAAAAAAAAAAAAGTAGATGGTAGTAAGCCCAAGTTATTATTTGCAGATTTCTTTATATGATAGAACACTCATACATGGTCAGGTAAGAGGAAATGGATCTTGCGCCATGGATCTCTAAGACATGCTTGCATCATGGATCTCTAAGACACTCAAGGATCTCTTGGAATGGATTTCCAAGGCATTCCATTCCCAAAGACATCCCATTCCCAAAGGCATTCCAGTGGTGATACGAGATCTGAACTACCCCTTCTTAATAGGTGAGACATGGAGCCACTTCAGCCACTGCTACTGGCTGAAGGTGTGAAGGAACAGGCACCAGGCATGGAAGGGGAACAGGACTGCAGCCTCTGAGGGGAGACAAAAAGCCAAAGTGAAAGCCAAAGAGGAAATGAAAGTATAAAAAGCTTGGGACTTACTGACCTATAGGAATTTGGCTCTATCAACACTTTGAGAATCCTATGGATGTATCAGTTTTCCTCCGAACCTTGGTCAGAAAACCACGTTCTGCAGCTGTTGTGTGAGTGAAATTTGTGTGGAAAGGATAAGGCAAACAGCTCATCCAAGGCAAAGCTGTTTTGGGCTTATCTGGGGTTGCTGAAGCACCATTTTGAGATAAAGTGTTGAATACTGGAACGAGTTGTTTGGAATCACTAAGTAAGCAATCTGAACATCCATTTTTCTCTTTGAAGTAAAAGTAGGCCCAAAGCAGTTCAGATCTTTTTGAAAAGATCTAATGAAGTTATGTACAAATTAATATATTTTTTTAAATGGATTTGTAAGAGCATCTTTGATCTCCAGTGCCAGAAAAAGATTTTGACTTTTTAGGTTTTTGGAGATAAATTACAAGTCCCCACTAATTTTTCCTACCTAACAGAAACATTTTTCTTTTCCTTCAATAGTTTGCTTATATTACCACTTTTCAGAGCAGAGACCATCATTAGTAAGATATCACTGTTTAGTATAGTTATATTGGAAATATTAGTTCCTTCTTGCTATAGCGTTCTTTTCTCTTCTGAAGTCCATAGTACTTGGGGAGAGAATTCAATCCCTATAAGCAGACTGATCTTTCTTTTGCCTTACATTTTTTTCAGTTTGAATGTTTAGATGATTTTGAGGATGACACTTGTCTTTGAGGAAGTTACAAATTTTCTTGTGTTTTCATTTTTAAAAATTATTTACAAAGTCTTGTATTTTTATATAAATGGCTGAAGTTCTCTCTCAATAAGCACTTATCTAGTTGCTTGATTCTCAAAGGGAAATGTTTTGCTTAGGGCCAAGAAACTCTCACTCGATGGTGAGAAAGTTTATGCATTAGTAATATTACTCAAAAAAAAAAAGGAAAAAAAATAAAAACAACCTACAGTGCAATTCTGGTAAAGGAGTCATCAAATTTAGGGTAAATTCTCCTGCTAGAACATCTAGAAAAAGCTTCTTATATCCAAGTTGAAAATTAGCACTACAAATTAGATGTTTAAAATAAAGGATTTTTCAGTTTCTTCCCAAATAAAATTTTTTATATGATGATATTTGATTTCAGTGAGTTCAGATCCTTTCATTCAACTGAAATGAATGTAATACTTACCCCTTAGTATATTCTAAAATAGTGCTCTGTTCCAAATTGGAAATGCTTTTAAAAAAGTAAAAAGCGAAACGGTGCATTCATCTACCTGGAGGTCTTTAAAGTCTTTGACCTGGTCCCAATACGACATTCTTTTCTCTAAATTGGTGAGATATGGATTTGAAGGGTGGACAAGGAATAGGCTGAATGGCTGTAGTCAGAGTTGCAGTCAACAGCTCAATGCCCAGGTGGAGGCCAGTGATGAGTGGTGTCCCTCAGGGGGCTGTCTTAGGACCGGTGCTGTTTAGTATCTTTATCACATGGGTGACAGGCAGACAATGTTAAGCAATGACAGAACAAGGGGGAATGGTTTTAAACTAAAAGAGGGGAGATTTAGATTAGATGTTAGGAGGAAAGTCTTCACTCAGAGGGTGGTGAGGCACTGGAACAGGTTGTCCAGAGAAGTTGTGGATGCTCCACATCTGGAATTGTTTAAGGCCAAGTTCGAAAAGACTCTGGGCAACCTAATGTAGTGGGTGGTATCCCCACCGTAGCAGAGGGGTTGGAACTAGATGATCTTTAAGGTCCTTTCCAACCCAAGCCATTCTAATGATTTGGTAGATATCTGGTCAAAACATAACTACATTTCTTTTTTTTTTCCAAACCGTATTCCAGCCATAACTATCTGTGAGATTCCACAAATCAGCTAATCAGCTTCGTTGTCCCATCTTTTCATTTAACTAAAAATGGTATTTATATCTAATTCACCCTTTGATGTCACCCAGCTAATACTGTCATATGAAATTGGTTAATGTTATCTTAGAGGAGGTGACAAGAATCACAGTCTCTTTGTGTATGCATTTACATTTCTTGTCTCCTTATAATGGAAATACTCAGAGCTGGTAAACAGCAATCAGAGAAAAAGCTTACCAAGTAGCATATGCAAGGGAGGCATCAATTGACAGCTATAGGGAGCTTTGATCACAGATGAGAGGGTGGGGGATTATTGAAAAAAAAAAAAAAGATATTAAAGAAAATGTCTATCTTTGTCACGGGAGAAAGACTGGAGAACAGTGTATGATAGAACAGCAGAAGATAGAACAAGCAACACCTTACACTTCCTCTGTTTCTAATCAAAGTGAGGAACCAACATACATGCAGCTTTGGCATTTATAAAATATGTGCCAATAAGGCTACAACGGTGCCTTGTTATTGGAACTGTGGAATACTATTCTGAGTAAGAAAAGTAAGAATGCTGTCAAATCAGTGTAATGGACATTTCTGGAAGACACCTACGTAACTTCCAAACAACCTTTTTATTAAAAAAATATCTTTGATGTAGACCCATGAAGACATATGCATAGACCATAATGAGAAATAGAAATAAAATATGCAAAAATCAGACACAGCCAAATGAATCAAATTAAGTTTAGGAGTTTGAACACTGGATCAGCTCAACAACACAATGAGAGGTAATGTTTCAGTTGGAAAGTTTCCATAATAACATTATTCCTAGATTGTCTTGATAAATTACACTAGTCCTAGTACTGCATCAGCAACTTAAACTTTTTCCTCTAATTCCTCTTCTCAAACTATTTTAAAAAATAAACAATTTTCTCTGTTGATTCCTCATTCAATCTCAAATGGGGAATTAGTAATAGCTATCTGGAGAAAAAAAAAAAAAAGAAAGAAAAACACCAGTAGATATTTTTCCTATGTCTTGAACAAAATCAACTAATGAATATTTTTCCCTTTCAAAACTTCATAAAATAGATCATATGAGCCTAACCTTTAACTATTTTATTAAATGGGGAGGTGCTCTTGACTCTCTGGACAGACAAGAGACCTTGCAGAGGGATCTAGATAGGCTGGAACATTGAACAATCATCAACATCATCAAGTTCGGCAAAGTAGGGTGATGGTTGGACCAGGTGATCTTGGAGGTCTTTTCCAACCCTAATGATTCTATGATTGGAAAATGTGAGATTCTGCACCTGAGACAGACTAATACTGGACATAGGTACAGACTGGGAGACGAGTGGCTGGAAAGAAGCTGTGCAGAAGCTAGGGTTGCTGGTCGACAGTTGGCTTAACGCGAGCCAGCAGTGTGCCCTGGCAAACCAGGAGGGCAAAAATGGTCAAAAGAGGTGATTATCCCACAGTAATTGGCATTGTCACAGCCTCACCTTCAATATTGTGTGCAGTTCTGGGCTACACAATATAAAAAGGGTGTTAGGGTCCTTGAATGTCCAAAGGAGGGCAACAAAGCTGGTAAAAGGGCTGGAAGGCATGAGCTGTGAGGAGAGTCTGAGGATACCTGGGGTGTCTAGTCTGGAGAAAAAGAGGCTAAGAGGCAAGATCATCGCTCCCTACAACTTCCTGAGGAGGGGAGATGGAGAGGGAGGTGCCCATCTCTTCTCTCCAGTAGCCAATGATAGGACGTATGGGAACAGCAAAAAGCTGCACCAGGGGAGGTTCAGACTGGACATTAGGAAACATTTATTTACTGTGAGGGTGATCAGACAATGGAACAGGCTTCCTAGAGAGGTGGTTAATGTCCCATGCCTGTAAGTGTTCAAGAACCCTTTGGGTAATGCCCTTAATAACATGCTTTAACTCTCGGTTAGCCCTGAAGTGGTCAGGCCTTCATGGCCTTTGTAGGTCCCTTCCAATTAACCTATTCTATTGTATTTCTAGAACTTGTGTGTTTATTATAGTGGTTATTATCCTTTAGGCCATATACTAACCCTTGTTACTGTAGAATGGACTTGTACCATTTTTCGCATGTAAAAAGGTATCCGAACCTGCCCCAATATTTTTCACACTTGAACTCAGACGAATTGGAATATTCTTATTGATATCCATTTTTAATTACAACATTCAAATCAACAGTAAGGTACCGGTACATCTGTTTCCGAATCCAAAGAAAATATATCTGTTCCTACTCAGTAATCTTGTTACTGTAAAACTGGACCAGCATAGAAAACCTGACATCTTTCTTCTCTTCACAATTTCAGATAAATGAATTTTCTAATTATGTATCCAACTACAGCAATTCTTAAGTAGTCTTCTTCATTTTAGGGACAGAAACACTAGCCAAAAGAGATGAAGCAAAGTCTTTAAGTACCATCAGAGGTCTCTTGAACACTTATCAGTTAAAGGTTATAAAATAACTCTTCCTAGGTATTAGAACAAAGGTGAGATTTACTTTACCAGATTAGATCTGTAGAAGGTGAATGTATGAGTCTGAATAGCTGTCACCCCCAGTTCTATTTAAACTCTGAAAATAGTCCATAATAGAACTCCAGAAGTTTTCTTAAATGCTAAACCTCCAGAAGATGATTTATCTTTTTCTAAGATAAGTCTCCAAGACATCTGGGGGTGAATCAGCCTCAACAGATATATTTATTTCTCTCCACTGACTACTGAAAAAAGCAGCCCAGGCAATGACTTTTAGATATGTCAAGTGAGGAAAGATGGACACCAACCTAGGACAAGAATTTGTAACTCATTCTGCGTCCAGCCACAAATGCAGCGTACTATCTTCCATTCGGCCTTACAGAGCTGCTTATAGCACATCTTAAATTCCGTGTTAGTATTCTAAATCAAAGAACAGATCATATCAAGCATGAGGGAATAAAATAATGTATTTTGTCATCTTACCAAAGGAACTCTTCCTACTAGCAGGGATTCAGTTTCATTATGTAAGGCCTTCACATTGACAGCTATCTCCATGGCAGTGTTTCTGGTAAGGCTCTGGGGAATAAGAAGCATAAAAATTATTTGATAGGATGCTACTTGGTCTGAGAATAAGTACTTTGGGCTTACAGCATATACTGTGTATTCTTCTAGGAGAAATACATCAATTTAGCTCTACATTGACAACTTCTTCAGCACTGAGATCACAAAAATATATATATACTATTTATTTATTGTCTTTTCCCCAACTTTATTAAATATGATCTTATACAATCCTAAAGGTCCAGTGATAAGACACCTGTGAGAAGAATCCATGACTTTTATGGATGGCAAAGGCCAACAGAGAAGTTGTGGGCCTCTTTTAACAAACCATTGACACAACTCATTCACCTTAATCTTAGCAGAAGTAAACTGCTAGTCATATTTTAAGGAGCACAGGTTAACGAACATATTTACCACAGGTAAGCTTAGGTCAGTTAAAATTATATAGATAGACTCTACCTAATTAATCATCTTTGGCTCCAACCCCTGAAAACACACAGGTTGCCTAGTAAGAAGAGAGACTCAGTGTCCCTTCTCCCCTCTCTGCATTCTCTGCATAACGTTTGGATAACAATTAAGTGTGAAAATTTCTATGAAAACATTCATGAGAATTGACCTGTGTGTAGTAATATCATTTGTTGAGCCTTCAACATGCCTCTACTCTGTGTCTGGAGATATGCCTACACTGTTTTCTGCAAGTAGTTGCCATCTTACTTTGGCTATTGTTTTTGCTATTTGCTGACACGAGTTTGATTTACTTGTGCTCAGAACTACAAGAGCACACCATCTTGCTTGACTAATATACGCATTGCTGCATCACTTCAGGATGAATGCCCCTCGCTGTGGATTTCTACTGCAGATGGAGTGAATTCTTGACTGCTTCCAAAAGACAACAGACATACTTTCACCATGCCCTTCATCCAATCTTCCTTTTGGTTACTCCCACACCACAACAAAACTCAGATGCTCCACGTATTCAGTCATTAATGTCCCTTTCCAACATCCAGTAATCACAAAAGGGAACATCAACTGGGGAGGACAATGATGAATGCAGAAACTACATCATCTATTTCCTCAGATATCACATTGATCTAAGATCAGGAGGGGACTTTTCTCCCTCTTCTGTAGGAAGACAGTTTTTCTAACTCATATTCCCAGTATTATTAAGAAATTTCAGAATCTTTGAGCATTATCTCTCCCAAATTTATCAGCTATGGGGTGTTTCCTTAAGCATGTGAAGAGCTAAGACTTCCTGCAGCTGTGCAGACCAGCACCTTCAGAATTGGAAGTAACTTTCCTTTTATTTTCACCTTAGAAAAAGTGACAAAAAAGGGGAGTCAATACAGCTCTGTTCGTCTGTTAAGCAATTTCATTTTAAACTTGAGTATGTGTATGTGTATCTAGGAGTCTTGTTTATAAAAACTTTAAGAATTATCACCCAACTTGTTGCAATACGGGAGCAGGGAGTACAATGCAGATCCTATGTCACAACCTTATGCCTACAGACATTATAATGCATTTACTTATACATAAATGTCTGTTCTTCCTTTACCTCAGGAAACCTTGGGTTCGCTTTATTTAATGCATGTGAACATGCATTAACAGCATGAGCAAGCTCCTGCTCCAAGAGGCCATGTATTTTTGCTGCTTCACAGATTCTACAAAAATAGGAAAAAGAGAAAAATATTTCTTACCTCCTATAAAGAGTAATTCTTAAGACTACACAATATTATCATGTGAGAAAATAAAAAAAGTTCACAAAACATTTGAGAAACATAGTCCTTTAAAACAAAAGTTCTAATATAAGCATCACTTTAAGCAACACAGAAACTCATATAAATGATATCCATAACACAGAAGATTTATTCTGCTATGAAATAGAGACACATTATCTGCCTTAGAACACAAATGTTATGCAAGACTTGTACCAAAAAAATGTGCTATTAACTCAAACAAACCACAAAGGAAAACTCTCACATATTAAGATAACTCGTCACGAAATTATCTTAAAATTATCTTAAAAAATATTATATGTATTCCACAAAGCATATCACAAAAAGCTTGAGAACTCCTTTAGACATGACATTCAAATTGTCATCATTAGAGATTATCTGAAGTCCAGCTGTAATTATAAACTCAGGACCATCTGCAGAACAGTAAAGAAGTTTTAAGCTGTCTCAGCTACATTTCCCTCCAGGTAAACTATAATCTAAGCCATTTTTTTTATGTCTACTTAAGTCACCAGCACAATATAAAAAGCATTGAAGAACTACAAATAATTGTAGTTCTTGTGCTGCTAAACAGGGGCTCCAAGAATTAGTTTTGGTTACTTTTCTCCTATCAAGACAGGCTGAGAGAGCTGGGATTGTTCAGCCTGGAGAAGAGAAGGCTCTGGGGAGACCTTACAATGGCCTTCCAGTACCTAACGGGAGCCTACAGGAAAGTTGGGGGGGGACTCTTTGTCAGGGAGTGGAGTGACAGGACAAGGAGTAGTGGATTTAAACTAAAAAGTGGTAGATTCAGATTAGATATAAGGAAGAAATTCTTTACTCAGAGAGTGGTGGGGCCCTGGAACAGAATATTAACAGAATTTAATCTGGCAATGTGGGTCCATTGAATGTTGTTTTGTTAATTGCTTTCTTCTGATATACTTTAAGAAAACTTTCTTATTTACTGAAAAGTGCTCGTCTTTTTTTTAAAACATGAATAACAAGGTTTTATGGAGAAATATAAATGGATGAGGAAGCAGTGACAGTGGAACTGAAAGTCAAGAAAAGAAAAGATTTGGATGGTCAGAGACTCCTGGAACAGGAAAATATTTTATATACTCATAAAAAACCTACAAAGATTCAAACACCTGAGAATGATCTGTCCACAGTTATGAGACATGAGCAATGTAGATGCCTATACTTGCTGTAGTCTCTCCTGTTATACCCAATGGAGAGAAATTCCAGGACAGAGGCACCTGTTGTAGAAGGTGCATCTAAAAACAGATTCAGATGCATGGAGTTCTAACATATCTGTTAATTGACTAGCTAGGTGATGTATCTTCACTGTTGACTTCTAAAGTAGATTTCCAATGTGTTTATTTGTTTTTTCTTTTTCCCCAAAAAATACATTTTTAGTTTTGATTAAAAAAAAAATCAAGTCTCTCCACAAAAAAACTTTCCAGTTTTATGTTTCCATTGCTTCTTCAAAAAGTCAGTTTTCACAAGACAATAAATTCTGAAGTGACATATATTAACAAGCTAAGCCTTAAGAATAGTTAAAAATAGTAATAAAAATAATAAATAAAAATAAATCAAAAGACTGATAACAGTGGTAACTAAACATTAAACAAAAGACAGGGAAAAAAGGTGTGGCCAGCAGGTAAGGGAGGGGATTGTGCCCCTCTGCTCTGCCCTCGTGAGGCCCCACCTGGAGTGCTGCGTCCAGGGCTGGGCCCAGCACAAGGAGGGTGTGGGGCTGTGAGAGCGGGGCCAGAGGAGGGCCGTGAGGGTGGTCAGGGGGCTGGAGCACCTCTCCTGTGAAGAAAGGCTGAGAGAGCTGGGCATGTGCAGCCTGGAGAAGGCTCCGGGGAGACCTAATTGCAGCTTTTCAGTAGTTGAAGGGGGCTTAAAAAAAGATGGAGAGCAACTTTTTCCTTGGGCAGACAGTGACAGGACAAGGGGCAACGGTTTTAAACTAAAAGAGGGGAGATTTAGATTAGATGTTAGGAGGAAAGTCTTCACTGTGAGGGTGGTGAGGCTCTGGCACAGGCTGCCCAGAGAAGCTGTGGATGCCCCATCCCTGGGGGTGTTCAAGGCCAGGCTGGATGGGGCTTTGGGCAACCTGGTCTGGTGGGAGGTGTCCCTGCCCATGGCAGGGGGGTTGGAACTAGATGATCTGTAAGGTCCCTTCCAACCCAAGCCATTCTATGATCCTGTGAAAATACATACTACTAAATCTATGTATGCACTCACATGAATAATTCAGTCTTGGTGTATAGGTTACCAATCCAAACTTACTAATTCTATTGTACCTGGTAATAAGTTCTTCTGCAGCTTGTGAACAAAGCTGTATCTGAGTGACTTCTTCTTCTGTAGCCAACTCAACAGCCTGTTGAGGGTACAAGGGAGATCGAATGACAGGTTTGCAGGAATCATACTTCTGTTTGTCTTCCCAAGACTTCAGGGTGTTTTCAAAGGCCTGATCAAAATGAATTATACAGTCAGTTCACAGCACTTGTGGTATTTTTGTCGATATATGTAAAAGCTTATGGAATGACACACAATTTTATATAAATAGTACTAGCTCTCTAAATAATGAAGTGATATTTATTTGTTTAAAACTTAGTATAGAGAATAATCTGATTCTCTATAAAATAGAGAAGATAATAATTCAGTTCTGAAAGATATCTCTCTCCCTCTTATTCTCAACAAATGTCTTCCAAAATTGTAAGAATATGAAGGCAATAATAATGTAAGCATATTTTGCGAGGACGGTAGGATCCAAATCTCAAAGTAATAGAAATATCAACCCTAAACGAATGGCAGAAAAAAAAAGTTAACAAACTTAATAAAATACAATTCCAATGCTATGAATTCCACACTAGATTCAACATCCAGCTAGTGGCCAGAGAACTGAGGGACAATAACGCCTTTTGCATGGTAATCCTAGACAAGCATGAACTCTCTAGTGGCTTTGTGACTAGAGTATGATTGTGTTTCTTCTTTCCGAGACTGTGTCTAGTGGAAGATGGAGAATTAGTAGGACAGAGGGATGAGAGAAATCTGCACAAATTATGCCGAAAAATAGACATTATAGAACTTCATTATATCTGCAACCTGTTAAAATTTCCAGTATATGATTGTGTATACATTTAGTGCCTCAAAGAAAAAAAAAAGAAAAAAAAGAAAAAAAAAGAAAAAAAGAAGAAAATTTTGAGCATTCTTCCTCTTAGTATATATTAAATAAGAACACGGGAATAGCACTAAGATAGCTGAAAAAAGCTAGTAAAGAGCTGTGTTACTTATACAAAAGAACACTTCTCTATCCAGCTTATTACGGAAATTAGATAACTGCAAGTAATTACTTAAGTAATATAAATAGTTATAAAACATTTTTGTAAGCACTATTTTTTCCTGTTGTAACTAAATCAAATTACTACAGAAAACAATTTTAGCAAAGGTATCTTATAACACGCTTTCTTCAACATACTCTGTCTCGTGTTAGCATCTGAGCTCTGTTTTTATGTACAATTTTAATAACTCCCGGGGGCTGGATCCATGCCTCTCCATCGACTTGCACTGGAACCCCTTCATCACCAAGTATGGTGATCTTTACTGACCGACACTGGAAAAGAACAAACATGTTATTTTACAGAGCAATAAATATTAATCAAACTGACGGACCACCTGAAATATGTTGATTACTAGGAGCTGTGGCTTTCCTCCAGATTTGCCTCAAGGGTGAAGCGCTTTTATACTTCATCCATCATTTAAGACAATTTGTTACCCACTAACATTAAAACAATGTCAGTGCTTTATTAATGTATAGGGCAGTGGTCATCTAGAGTACCACCACTCTCCAGCATCCCAAACCGATGCCAACTTTGTCATGTGCTTTCCACCAAGAAACAGACCTGAGCTATCCGGTGGTGTTGCAGTTTGATAACTCTTGAAACTGCCATCTGCATGCTGCCAAATACTGCCACAACTTCTAAGATTTTATCATCAAAAGATGGGGCCCCAAATATCTGAAAGAGAAATAAAATATTCCATTTTACATGGTACATTTTGTTCTTAGAGTGCATGACCAATGAAGCACAAATTCAGCCTTCTTTTCTGTAGGTTCACTTACAGATTCACTTTCAACATTTAAATGCATCTAAATGCTTTAGAATAACTACATTGTCCCTGTAAATATTATAGGAATGAGATACCACAGACAGCAGGCAAATGCTATGTTAAAACAGCAATGACAACAGCATTTCAAATATCTGAATGACAGGGCATATCCTTATATATACAAAGGCATGTTCCATGACTAAGAAATGCTTTTCAATGCAAAATGAAAGGCCAGTTTAAACCTCCACTTGGTTAAGGTACTTAATATCTAAGTGGTTCTTGAAGTTAAGCGGAGCAATGGTGCTTTTTTCTCAGAAGTGCTTATGTTCCTATAATTCTCTGGAAACCAACATCTGATCCACTCTCAGCTTTGATAAATGATGCTTGAATGATGCATACTGAGGAGAATCTTGTTTGAAGTGTATATAATTATCTGCCATAAACATTAAAAAAAAAAAGTCTAATAAATGTCCTTATCCAGCCAAGACTTTGAATTCCCATGAGCTTAGAAAAGTGCATGAAGTGGAGCGTGTGCCATTGCCACCTGGTGTCCTGGAGGAGAACTTGGCAGTGTTGGGGGGAAGTCTTAGGCCAGAGTTCAGTTGGTTCAAGGGGCCCAGAAGACACCGTAAGCCCTATGGTCACTTGAAGCTTGATCATTTCATACTGATATGGAATAGGGAGCAGCAAGGGAGAAAAGTCAGCAGGAGGTATCACTCCAGTAAGATTATAATGGGTAAATAGTGGGTAAATTTCTCTGAGCGGTACTCAAAAAACCTCACTTGGTGAAGTAAGCTACATTGTACACCAGAGAACAGACGAGAAAATCCTGGAAAGGAGCCCAAAAGACACAACTGCCCCCTGAGAATGGAGGTGCCTCCTTCCTGGAGGTGGAGAATAAGACGGTGAAGATCCAGGACTGCACAGTCCAGGTAGTGGCTGCGGTGATGCCTTAGTGAGGAAGAGGATGGGAAACAGGGGGAGGAACTTTGGTCCTTGCTGCCCATCACAAGCCAATGGGAGCCTTCACCCCAGTGCAGTGAGTGGGGCTTTGACCTGGAGTCTGAGGAAGTCATCTCAGGGAAAGGGCTGCACAGCACAGTTGCCATAGTCTGCCCTCAGTTGCCATAGTTTGCCACAGTTGCAGCGCTTGCCCTCAGAGCATCCCAGGATTGCATAGGTGAGTCTTGAATAAATCAGTGTCAAAGAATGAAAATGCAATTTTACTTGGCCTAGTGTGTTCTAAACCAAAAGTTTTCACTGATAGATTTTTTTCATTTACTATGGGTAAGTGAACTGCTTGAAAAGATCCAAAACAGAATTTCTGGTTTTCCAAGGTAAAAAGGTATGGACAGTCCCTGATCCAGCTTTAATAACTGACATCTACAGGGCTATCTCAGCAGTGGTTAAGAAAAGTAGTTCCAAGACTTCATTTATTTTGTGCTTCCATTTTAGAAAAAGAATGGACAAACCACAGCCTAATCTACTGTGTCTCTCCACAAGGAAAACATATCTGCACTGAAAAAAAACCATGTATATATATAATTGTTTTTTCAAATGAAACCAAACAAATCCTTACAGATCAATGCTCAGGAAACAATTCCCTCCTTTCCTGTTGCATCTCACCACAGGTCATGTTTCCAGCTTGTCTTTTGGACACCAAAGCAACATGCTTAAAGAAGCCCTACTCAACTCAATGTGCAGCTGCCCTCTTTGGCTCACCAGTAATGTTTCAGAAATACTTGCAGCCATCAAGGCAACATCTTTGTTTAGTTCAGATAAGCAGAAGTGACAGCATTTCAGACCACCACCATCTCTGACCATCGGTCTCTCAAGATTGCAGTAAAGCAGTGACTTACGTTCCTAACTTTGTCGAGAGCAAACATGTCACTTTGCTGGCAGTTCTGATCACTAGATGACTAAAAATATCAATAAAACTGCTCCAAGACATACACATTTGCTGTATGCCAGTATGACAGCTAGGACAGATATTCTCTCTCAGTCAGGCGGCCCAGGGAGAAAAATAAACTCCCGAATAGGAGCTGAGCAGACGTTAGAGATGCTTTCAAGCTATGAATGTGAACATGGAGAATATCAAAACATTAGATATCTGCAGCCAAATATAAACATAACTGCCATTCTCCAACATATATCAAAAAAAAAAAAAGGATATCGAAACATGTTGAAATACTTGTTCTGACTTTAAAATATGTATAAAAACTGAGCATAGTAAGCCACAAGAAAGCAAAAGCATTTTGGTGAAAAAGTCCTAGATTGTCGAGATTAAAACCACAATCTAATTGGCGAGTACAGTTTTAGGTGTGTCAGACCTCACAGTAAATCAGGATATTCAGAACTGGGATAGCCTGCAAGCAATTACAATGGTTGTACTGTGCATGAAGTAGACAACATGAAACAGTCTTAGTGCTGCTGTAAGACGTTCAGGCATCTGTGTAGTGCAACATTTCTTAGAAGATATGAGGAGGAAGGTAAAAAAAGATATTGTTACAAAATTTTTAAGAAGCTCATTGAAAATAATGTTTAAAAACCAGTTACTATCCCCACTAAATTATGAGTCATTAAATTTTCTCAATGACCATCCCTTAGTCCAAAGCTGTTTGTAGAACAGGAGGAAAATTCAAGTATAAACTGTGTGAGTGATTATCTTTGTCCATCTTCCTTATTATTAGAATATAACAGAGGAATCTATGCTTTGAGAAACTGTTTTACAACTGCTGCAAATAATATGTAGAGAAACTAGTAGTGTCTTTAAAATTATATTCTAAAAATATAATTTCATAGAGCTGCTTTTTTCTTTTTTAATCATTAAGCCTTATTGTGAAAATTTTGCTGGAATGTAAAGGAAATGACAGAAGACAATAGACAATGCGTAACCATGGTATATATTTTCCATTTAAAAAAAAATCAAATACAAGACAACACAGTTTAAACTCAAGCAACCTCCCTGAATAAGAGTTGTTATCCAGACTGCACCATTAAAATTAAACAAGAACAGCATTTCATGGGATTTATTGTAGGTTTTGCCCAGAAGGTTATTTCTCTTCAGTATTACTCACATCATCTTCCTTGGTTCCACCCCAGAAATTAGTCCCACCAGCATAACTGGGAATGTTTAGCACAGCTATGCCCTGCAGACTTGGAAGGGGGATGTACTGTCCGTCACACTGTAATGGATAAAAGCTCATTCAGTATATAAATAATGTGATAAAAGTAGTCAGCCGTTTTTAATACATGAAGCCTCAACGGAGCTGGCAGGGGAGGACAGAGTCATTAATAGGTTGACACAAGCCTATTCCACCCACACTGCGAAGCAGCTCTAATACAAACTTTTCCTCCCTAATCTCAGCACCAATTTTTGCAGCGATGACAAAACCTGAGCATCTACAGCAGAGGTCTTCTGTGACTCTTCCAAGAAGCATTTTCACATCCCTACCTGTGAAATTTCTCACGCACTTAAACCATGCTCTCCCTATCAAGGATTAGAAGTCTTCTAGCAATGAAAAAAGCTAATTCCCTGGGTGTACACATTAAGCCAGCAATGTTCATTGATGTTACAAAAAGCTTGATTTGCCCACCCTGTTTCTGCATTCCCAAAGTTGCAATACATTTGTTATTTAGGTAAGCCTATTAAGTGGGGGAAAAAAAAATAATAAAAAAAGAATGTTTCTAGCATTGCCACAAGTGTACTTAAATTCGAGTGTTGTTAGTACTTGTACAGCTGGCTTCCTGCGGAAATAATTCACTCTCCTTCCAGAAGTGCAAAGGCAAATCTAGGACTCACTGTTATGTTATCTTGGCTGTGGCTAAAATTTGAGGGTTTTTTTTGCAGGTAAGAGGTTGGTCCTCTTTATCCTCCAAAAAACATAAGCAACAACTAGTGCTACTCAACACAACCAAGTAATCATGTCAGGTCAACCTTACCTTGATAATGACCAGAGTAAATTTACAGTGAAATCACTCTTGATTTACAGCAGTACAACTGCACAGGTGAGCCAAATAATCTCAAACCATTGAACTGGGAGTCAGAAGTACAGTCCTGCAGCAGGGCCACAATGTGTATTTGAAGCAAGTAGGACATGTAAGGTCATAAATGCTGGATTCAGGTGTCACTTTGGGGATCATCAGTTTGCAAGTAAAGTTTTCTTCAAAGAACGTTGCTAAATTACTGAGTTACTAGTCCCGTCAAAGTATCTTATAATTATACAAATCATAGAATCACAGAATGGCTTGGGTTGGAATGGACCTTAAGGATCACCTAATTCCACCCCCCTGCCATGGGCAGGGACACCTCCCCCCAGACCAGGTTGCCCAAAGCCCCATCCAGCCTGGCCTTGAGCACCTCCAGGGATGGGGCAGCCACAGCTTCTCTGGGCAACCTGTCCCAGCACCTCACCACCCTCTGAGGGAAGAATTTCTTCCTAACATCTAATCTAAATCTCCCATTATTTAGTTTAAAGCCATTCCCCCTTGTCCTATCACTCCACTCCCTGACAAAGAATCCCTTCCCAGTTTTCCTGTAGGCCCCCTTTAGGTACTAGAAAGCTGCTGTAAGGTCTCCCCAGAGCCTTCTCTTCTCCAGGCTGAACAACCCCAAGTCCCTCAGCCTGTCTTTGTAGGAGAGGTGCTCCAGCCCTCTGACCATCCTCACGGCCCTCCTCTGGACTGCCTCTAATAGGTCCATGAGGAAATCTTCAGCAATTGTATCAGGAGGAGAAAGAGATGCAAAGCATTTCCGGAATATGCTTAGCACTTTCTTTTTATGATTTAATCTCAGCAACAAGACACAATTTAACATTTTAATCAAAATATGACAGTATCCAACATGTGCTCTGATATTAATAAATGCTACACAGCCATTTGCATTATAGTAGAGGTTTGCCTCCAATTCCTGAAATTGATCATTTTAATTTTTCAGTGCTGAGCTCCTCATCACAAGTTTTTGCATAAGGCTGATATTATGCAAGGCAACACTAAATACGAAATTTCTACTTGTTGGTTTACTTCCAGATATATTCAAAAATAATTATGGAAAGGTCAGATATGAATGCCTTATTGAATCTTATTTGAATCGTATTCAGATATCCTTAAATTAGAATTCTATCTGCAGCATACATAATGTTCTTTCCTGTCATTATATTCACTAACTACTGTATAATTCCATGATAATTATTCAATCCTTTGATAACAGCAATCTGCCTCTACCGTACAAATTCCTCCTAAAGCTCAGTGAAGAGAAAGAGTTCCAGTAAATTAAAATTATTCTTTTATCTTATAAAATATCTTCATATACATATCATGAACTTCCATATTAAATACTTAAAATGAAGAAAAAAGAGAAAACATTTAGGTTCTCTTTCAAACTCCAGCCTAGATATTCTTCAGGTGAGCACAGCTGTAACCATCCCATAGTCTTTTTCTGCATTTGGTAACCATTTATATCATCTCCTTTAAGTTCCTAGTATTGTGAAGACGACTCAGATTTGGTGCTAGAGCTTAAAAGAAAAAAACTCTTTATGTTCAGATAATTACCATTGATTGCATTTGTTGTTGCTGTGGTAATACTTTGGTTTCTCTGTGTGACTTTCTTGAACACCTATTTGAGAAAGTCTCTGTAGGTGTAGCTAAGCTTCTTGTGATGTACACTCAGAATCTCTCCTCTTGTCAGGATTTTTTTTTTGTAAGACCATCTGTGTGCTCTCTTTATATGTGTAATCAAGCTGTCAGAAAGTTTAAAGTGAACCTGAAGGATTAAGACTCCTTATCCCTTTCCTCCTGTTTAGTGTAAGTATATTTCTGTTATTATCCTTAAAACCCGGTCTCCCAATTTAATGTAATAGACATTAAGAATATCTTTTATATATTTTCTATACTGTTATTTTTTTAATAAAACAGAACAAAACAGCAATTACAAGAAATGGGAAACCTGATATTTTGGGATATTTAAATACTGATATTTTCTCCAAGAAATCACTTGGGAAATCACCTCTTACATAACACATTCTTAGACAGTGCATATGAGGACAGGATTTTATCAGCTTAGGCTGACACAAGAACTCTGAAAGGTTTCAAGAGGAACACTGAATTCTTCACTACATAATGCGGAAGCAAAAAACGTCATTCTACCCATGAATAAAAATTACCTCAAGTTGAACTTTTTGTTCTAAGTTCTTGTAAGTTCTCTGCAGCAGCTCTTTTGTGCCAAGAACTCCATACCACATCATGTTTTTTGTCCGACTTCTGAAAATAGAAGAAAAACAGATTCACATACTGAAACACATATTATTATGTTTTGCATTTATAGGAAAAAGAAAAAGTGAAGAACTTCAAATAAAGACATAAGGAAAATAAAACTTATGGAAATGTCTTGGCTCTGTCACTGACAATTACCTGCACTTTTCAGGGTGCTCTTCTCGCTTGTTATTAAATTCAAGTGAAATTTTTGCATCTAACCCAATTCCAAAATAGTTGTTCATGACACATTTTTCTGAATATCCCTCCCTGTTAGAAGAAGAGATAATTAGGTGCACATTTTTACAGTTCCTGGACACACAGAACTTTGACCAAGATTGTGGTTGGTCTCAGAGCAGATACATCAGCAAGACATCACAAGATGGTTCCTCTGAGCCTCCCTGAGGAAATCTAATGGTAGTTGAAGAGACAGATTGGCTGTTGTCTCCTTAGCAAGTGCAAGCAGCTTCCCATAGGACAAAGAAGAAACTCTAACATACCCCACTATCTCCACCATACCCAAAATAACAGTGGCATACAAGGCAAGAGCTGCCCTTGGCACAGCTGAGACAGCAGCACCAAAGCGGGATACATTTAGGCACGCTGGCGCTGGATGTTTGGCTGATGCTGTTAGCGCAGCAGTGCTTTGTTTTAGGGCTTCCATATAGGGCTACAGCCTACAAGACAGATGATATCCATAAGACTCTGTCACTGCTACACCCTAGGATGCAGAGACAACTTAGGACACAAATTTTCCACTTCACTGTCCCAGTCCTTAGGAGGACACTCTTTGCTGTCCTCCACTTCAATACCCCACTTCAACATATTGCTGGCAGCTTAGCTTGTGTTCAGACCAGCAGTTCAGGCAGGAAAACCCAGTTCTGATGTACTGCTCTCCTTGTCTTCTCACAGCCAGGGTGCAAGGAATAAGTGAGCAGATGTCTTCCATTGTTTCTGCTGCTTGCAAGACAATTCTGCACTAATAATAACTAAGGGCTTATTCTAAAATGGCACAATCCAACGTGTTTTCAGACCTTAAAATCTACTGAAAAATGATTGCAAAACAGAATTTTATAATGAAAAGGAAATACGACAAGCTTAAAAGGATTAAGTAAAGCAAACTAAAGCAAAACAACAAATTTGAAAAAAAAGAAAAATCTTACAGTGAATCTGGATCCGGGTCAATAAATGGTGTAGCACCAAATGGATCGATGTTTGCTAGCAACATTTTACTAATAATTGAACTTCCTGCAATAGAAGCAGCTAGGCCAGCCCTTAAACCTGATAAAAAGAAAACAAACAAATACGAAAAAATAAACAATTTTGGTTTGTTAAACAGAGAAACATATATTGTCATAATATAAACCACAAAATTTTGAGAGAGAAAATATTAATCAAATCCATGTATGGAGGGACTGAGTTTCAATCTCAACTTTTACCCATACTGTTTGTCTTTTCAGGTCTCTGGCTCTCTTGAACAGAAAGACAGGTATGCTGAAGTGTGGTGGCTAAATTTTCAGGTATCACCACCATAAAAAGAAAAAGAAGAAAATTCAAGATTTCAGGCCGAATTTCACTGGCTGGCAAACGATAACCAAATGAGTTATCCGATATTCAGAAACATTATTAGAGCTTTTTACTCAGTCTAATCTTCATCACCAATCTGATCATAATTTTCTTTTGGTCTTGCCCTTTAGAAGACAACTGTCATAAGATCGACAGTCATGTGGCTGGTTCTGCAACTAGCCAACTATCCTTCAGTGAATGCTTAAATATTCAGCTTGGTAAGTACAAGCTGAATGGAAGGCTCTTGAAGAATTAATGTCTTCAGAAGAAATGAGGAAAGGACAGATATCAAGACAAGATTAGGAGAAAAGCAGACAGAAAAAAAAAGCATAGAACAAGGCAGGAATGTAAAAAACAAAACAAAACAAACAAACTAGAGAACAAATTGCAGTTGGGTAGGCCTGGTCCAAAGGAGACTGAAAAATGTAAAGAAAACAGAATGAGTAACATGAAAATAACTGATAGCTTAAGGAAGGTAAATGGCATGGTAAGAAATACACTTACCATTTTCAGAACTGGAAAAGTCATACTTTGATTGACTTAATTTAATTAGTTGAGTGGTCACAGCCTTGCCATGCCTACTTTGACTAATATGGAATTCATGACACAAAACACTGTGTAACGCATGTAAACAAAGAGAAGTACTTTATACAAGCTTTCACCTAAATTGACCTAAAGAAAAATGTAAGTTCAGTTCCATTATGTTTTAACTATACCAATTAAGTTAATTAAAATAGTGCTTTACTGGAGTCCCCTAATATTAATTGCATTTGGATAGGAAGAAATTTTTTCCCACTGTTTTCACCACACAGCAGCTTTGTGTAGTTTCAGTTATACATTTCCTGAGAGCTGTCTATAGACATCTCTTATCCAGAAGGTTGATCCTTACATGGTTCTGTCCACCGGTTAGGAGGAATGATAGAAGATTCTGAATTTTGTTTTTCATCCTCCAGAATCAAACGCAACACTTGCTATATCTGGTGCTGTGCCAAACGATCAGGAATATTTTACATTACTTTGCACTTCCTACTATATGATCCAACACAAAGATGAGTGTATCAGTTTAGACAAATTTGGAACTTTCTATGGCATTTCCAGGTAGAGCCCCTGGCATGATGTAAAAATTGTTATTTGACAGTAAGAAGGGGAACTATTAACATAGTGTAAGGAACGGCGAATTTCAAAATCATAATTACCTGGGCAGATAATCCTAGTGTTAAGCACAGGGAGGTTTTCTTTACTGGCAGCCAAAGCCGGAGCAGAGAACGAGCCTGTCTGGGAATGAATACCTCGACTTGTACGTCGATCTGGAGATCTTGGTGCAGTTTTAACTGTGCAGAAGACATAAAAGTAAGAGCACTAATTAGAGCTATTATGGCAATACCAAATACACATATTTTTTTAAAGTCCTGAAAATATTTCAAACTCATTAGTTTAATCTGCTCCCCTTTAGTGAGAAATGTCCTTCCCCTCACAGTATACTTTTTCTTCTAAACACAGGAAAGAAAACTCAGAAATAAAGTTAAGTGACAAACACAAATAAAAATGAGTGAGTGTGCACGGCATTTAGTGTGAGGATTTCTTAACTTATGCTTCAAGACACTAGCAAGAAAATAAATTATATTCACCTTAAAATGCAATAGTATTTAATACTGCAGTAAGTTTCTGATAAACCTAACACCAGGTTTCACAAAAATGCAGACGTGAGAAAAAAAAAGAAAAACAATTATTAATAAAGGATAAATGTAAATAAATTAATATGAACTTAAACTTAATTTCAACATAAGTTTAATTATATATACCTAGGTATATATACCTAGGTGTAATATAGGTATATGAGATATATTATAGAGTTCATTATTATTTAAAACAATTTTAATATGAATAGTTGTACTATTCAAAGGCCCAAATTAGGCCACCCGATCAAGAGCCAACTATTTGCTTTAAGGAACTAAAATTGACACTCTGCCTGCATCAGGTTTCCAAAAACATCAGTCAACTCTGACATCTTTATCTACAGCCAAACTGAAAACTGCAAGGGAAGGGAAAGCCATGTTCAGACATTTTTGTCTTCTGTAGTTAGAGAGATCATGGGGGAGATCAGTTTACCATCATCTTTTCCTTTTCACAAAAAGCAGGAATTCCCAAAATAATAGAAATAACTTATTTGTTAAAATTCTACAGAATATGGATCAATAAAACCTTAAGACACACCGCAAAATTTAGTAGCTGATCAAATTGTTGGTGACAAAGGCAGGTAACAGCTCAGGAAAAAGAAGGGGGAAGACAAGGGGCAAGAGAAGATATTGACAAAAAGGAAATACTAGCTTGGTGAGGCCAGCTATCCCCAGGGGCTGCCTCTGTAGGTAATGGAAAAGGACAGGCTTTTCAGAGGGCTGACTTCAGGTGCTTTCCAGTTTCATACTGACTGACAGAATATCCCAGTGCCTACTCCAGCCTAGGGAAGCTAATCTTCATGAAAGTCAGCCCCATCCACAGAATCTGGTGCCCCAGGGAAGAGAGTTTGTGTATCATTGAACACTTTGCCACAGCATTTCCATGGGCATGCAGAAAGCTTTTGCACACAAGGTGATCATAGGCAGATATTCCTTGTCTACTTCTGCTCCAAATTATCTCACACATAAAAATACTTCAGCTTAGGACAACTTCAACATTGACCAGCTGAAACCACTCAAAAAATGAAATGATTTCAAGGTGATCTGAAATTTTCCTCTCAACACCTGAAAACTAATTCAGCAAAAAAGAAAAGATTAGGACTAGCCCCAAAATTACCACCAGGAAGTGGTGTGAAGGGGAAATATATAACCTTTTTCTTTGTGACAGAAGGGGGACAGATCAGCTTATGTCAATCATGATAACTCAGCCTGAGAGTAATGTAAGTATTCTGTATATCAATAGAAAGAAAATTCACATCAGGAAAATCTAAAGACAAAGGTAATGACATGAACCAGGGGTTATAAATTATATTCAAATCAGTTCAGGCCATAATTTGGCCATTCATTTTTTTTTCCTTTTTTTTTTTTTTTTTTTTAAATAAAGGTTATCTAGCATGGAACAGTCAATGAAATTGTAAATTCTTCATCTTCTTGTATCTCAGGAATAAGATTACACATCTTTCTGGATGACTTGCAAGCAGAAATTATTAGACACAGGACTGAGATGAGTAGGTAAAATATTTTGGGTTGTTTTATATAGGTCTGACCAAGGGGTCTAACAGTGCCTTCTGACCTTAACACCTTTAAACTAGCCTTAGCGATTTTCACAAAATGCTGTAGTATTGCATGATAACAATATAGCACAACTATTTGTATATGGGCAAGATAAAACACTGTAATATAATGTTAAAAAAATAAATTAAAATGGCTAGTTAGCTCTAACCAGAGTTATTAAATATTTAGATGAAGGTAATTAACATACGGAAAAATATTATTTCTGGTCATTTGATGAATGTAATCTCAGAGGATAAAATATAATATTCAGAACACAATTAACTTCAATTTTTCATAATGCTACTGAAAAATTCACAATGTTATTCATACAGACTGTTCTATCTGTACTTGGGAACAAAGCGGTTATATTAAATAGGAAAATCAACAGAGCAGCTGCTCTTTATTTGACAGCTCAGACTCATGGGGATAACTGCAATAAAGATAAACTTTTGCTGTTCATGCTCCGATAAAAACAACAGAGCCCTAATGAGTAAAACTGATGTTTCATTGTGGATAATTGAATTCATGTTTCATGCTTTCTCCCTAAACACCTATTTCCCATTGACAGCATTAATATACACTTTATTTCACACATTTCAGATGTATGAAGTATAACACACCTCCCCAATAAGCACAGAAGTTGTATCACAAGAAACTTTTTTTTTATATATTTATATAAATGTATGTACAAACATATATTTTTATTTTATTTTACATTAATGGCAGTAGGACCAGATTATCCTTAGCGCCAGCATCCTCTGTGAGCTGCTGCTGAAACTGGACAACCAACACACACTGATTTCTATAACAAAGGTTAGAGGAAAGAGAACTATGAAGAGACAACCATTGGACAAAGTCTAAAATCCATTCCTGGAGATAAGGAAATATGAGATTTTGAATCAACAGAAGCCCCAAGGAACTAATGATGCATTTCTAAGGTAGAAGCTATGGACACAGGCACCAGCTTCAGTGCAGAGCCTCAGGAAGACATCACATCTTGGCAATTTGGTGTGGCTTTGAGCAATAGAAAGAGAGGTAAATTCCAGATAACTTTGCTGGCAGCTTATTTTGCCACAGGAATTTGCTCACTAAATATCTACAGGTTGACTTTTGCTGTACACCAGCTGGCACTGCTTCTCCATGACTCTCAGGTTCTCTCCTGAAACCTCACATGCAGTGCGACACTGCCCACTTTGGTAATGTGGCAGACTGAATTTTCCATCCCTAGCAAAAAACAGGTTTCCTGAAATTATTATGCAGCTTGAGACTCTTGAATAACCTTGGTACACGAACACAAAAAGCAGTATTGAAATTAGTGATGGGCAACTTCCAAATACAACCTCTGGGTGGTTCTGCTAGATGCCAAAACCAAGCAGAAGAAGAGGCATCACAGACAAATTGCTCTTTCTTCTTTCACTGCAGTCACTTGTTGGCAGATTTTGTAAATGAAACATGAAAGAGAGATTTTTTTCCCTATCATTTGAATGTGGGAATTATTACTATTCTATTTCAGGAGATAAGTGAAAATACTATTCTGTAAAAACTATTTCACACACAGCAACCAAACTCTATGCAACAAAATAGGCTATTACTTTTATGAAAATGCTGCCTTCCAAGAAAGTTGTTTTGGACTCAGATCACTCAATATTCCAATTGCTTTGTACAATTATTGATAATTTTACATAAAATAATACACGTGGGTTACTTTGAATTGCAATTTAAAACCCAGCATGGGCTACGCACACATAAATGCTGTCTTCCTTTTTTGAAAATCACCTACAAAGCCCCACGGTGAGGACACATGATGCTCCTACTGGAAAGCAGGAACACCTGGGCATGAATAGCTGATACAGTTCATTTGAACACGGACAGAGCAGGTAAGGGGCTGTCCAGCTTGGAAAGCAAGCATAGCTTGGTATAGTGACTTGCTATACAGCAGCCAATAGCCACAAGGAACTAGCTGGACTAACAACTTTGTTTGGGAATGAGGACCCAAGGGTTTTTTTTTAATGAAAAGGATCCCTAGTAACTTCCACACAATCACTGAATGGTTAAGGTTGGAAGGGACCTTTGGAGGTCTTCTGGTCCAACCCCCCTGCTCAAGCAGGGACAGCTAGAGCAGGTTGCTGAGGATCATGTCCAAGTGGCTTTTGAAGATCTCCAAGGAGGGAGGCTCCACAACCTCTTTGGGCAACCTGTGCCACTGCTCCATCACCAATACAGTAAAGAAGTGCTTCCTGATGTTCAGATGGAAACTTCTTTCCCTTTTTGAAGATAGGAGTGACATTTACTTTCCTTCAGTCTTCAGGCACTTCTTCCGTTTGCCATAATTGAGCAAAGACTATAGAGAGTTGCCTCATAATCCCATCTGCTAGCTCCCTCAGCATCTCTGGGTGCATCCCATCAGGGCCCATGGACTTGCGAACGTTCGGTTTGCTCAAGTATTCTCTGACCCAATCCTCTTCCACCAAAGGCACATCTTCCTTGCCCCAGCCTTTCAGCCAGGCCTTTGGGACCTGCAATTCCTGAAGGCCAGTCTTGCTGGTAAAGGCTGAGGCAAAGAAAGGATTCAGTGCCTCGGCCTTTTCAGTGTCTTGGGTAACCAGGTCCCCTGTTTCCTTCAGGAGAGGGTCCACATTTCCAACAGTCTTCCTTTTGTCACTGAGGTACTTGTAAAAGCCCTTCTTTGACAGTGATCCTCTGCCTATGGAAGAAGCTGTGAAAGTTGCAAAAGTGTAGGTACTTAAAGATGATAGCACAGACTACCTAGAAAGATTAATAAGATCGGGCTATTTTTCTTCATTTTCCTGATTCTTTGGCCAGTCCATTTCTAAATGACTTAACTTAGTTAATTTCTGAAAGTATTTTGTAATGGGTATTGCTGAACTATTTACGTCTGCTCCTCTGAAGGAGGATCCAGACAGTAATAAGTCATTTAATAAAAATGAAATTAAATTCTTCACTTGTTATAATTTAAACTACCTTTTAACATCCGTAACCATCCTAGCCTTGCTGCCTGGAGCTGCTCAACAAACACAACAGGAACAGTGTTCCATGTTATCCTTTTTTTTTTTAGTTTTCTAATTGAAACTGAATGAATGCAGGAACTCTACTATTATTTTTTAATGGTTCAATCTTGAGCAAAAGATGCATGAAGAAGAGGTAGTGACTGTAATATTACTTGCCAGACAAGCCAGAAGGTTGGACACACCAAGGACGTTAAAGACTTGGTTTCATATCTCTGCTTTGGATTAGACAACTAGAGGGAATGACCTTCATACTTCCACTTCTCAGGAGGCTTCCATGTTTCTATTATATTCTTTCCTGCTTTAAGCTGTTCTACTTCACATAAAATACTTAAATATGCATTCTCTCAGTTCCAAAAAACTCTGTTTCAAGGTGAGTTCCCAGCTGAGAATCGCAGTTTTGTTGTCAGTACAATGAATAAGTATGTCAGTTTTGCACAATTTGAAGCACTTTCAACAGAAATGACTGACAGAAATTCCTGTAATATGCCCTAAAATGCCTGTGACTGAGACATGCTATTGCCACTCTTCTATAGGTTCTAGTCGTGGCTCAGGTTCATATAAAAAGATGAGTACAAACACTGGATTAAATGCAGGCACCTCTCTCCCCAACAAGTAACCTTTTCAGCTTTGCAAATGTGTTCCAAAAGACTGTTCATCTTCTCTGGCATTTTTCCTTCAACTGTTATTTATCCAAATCTAAAAGTTTGCGACTAGCTTCCAGTGTAACAACATGCCAGTATCTGGCAAATAATATATTCATGGAAAAATATTCTCTCAGACCAATTAGAAAGGACAATCATAGCTGTAAGCTTTCACACAAGTTCTATTCTCCTACTGCATGCAATGCAAGGCGTTCCAACAACCAGAAACATTTTATAAACAAAGAAGATATTTTTCAGAAAGTGATATAAAAACAATAGAAATAATCAAACTGGTTTTAATTATGCAACCAACTATGCTGGTTTTGTAGGAAGACTACATAATTTAAAATGATTTTATTACTAATTTACTCACTTGACTGGGACTCATATTCCTTTGTATCTTCGTCTTTTTCCTCTTCTTTGGATTCATCCAATTCTTTGCTATATTCTACAGGGGACTGGTTCACTTGTTCTTCACTATGAGCATTCTGCTCATCCACAACTGCTTATTTAAAAAAAAAAATATGACAGAAAGGTTAATGATCTTTAATGAAAATCTGAGTAAATGGAATATGAGCTTCTTTTTTTCCTAGCTATAAGTTTTAAAACATTAAAAAATATGGTTCTATTGCCATTTTAGTGGAAAAGATTCTAGTAATTGCCTTTGCCTATTGATGTTTTTCTGCCAGAAATTTTCATTTTTTGGAGAATAATAGTTACCAAAGAAACACACTTGTATATGGGCACACGCACGCACAAATATATAATCATATATACAGATTGTCATCAGCATCTAAAACAAAACACATTTCTTGTCTTTGCAACTTGTAATAGGCATATGATTTTATCGATGCAAGAATTCAGAAATCAAGATTAATTATTAAAATTCATGGAGGGGAGGGGAGAGGAAGGGAGGGGAGGGGAGGAAAAAGCATCATAATCAGTAAAGATGAATGCGCACCTTTTTCTGCTTGTTCAATGATCTGCCTCACAGCCTTCTTCAAGCTGTTTGCCCGGAGCATTAACTGTTCTCTTGGTTTGAAGAGTTTCTGGGTGGAAGACTTTGCAACACACTCTGCTAATTGCTCTTTACTTTCAGACAAGGATTCCTCACTTGAAAACTCCTCTCCTTCCTCTTCCACAATGTGGGGAGTGATGCCTGGGAGAATAGGAGCAGCCTGGGCTTCTGTGTGAAGAGCTTGGAGCAACAGGTCTAGCTTCTCATTTAACTCTGAACACTAAGACAAAGTGGAAGAGAACATACATACACCAAATAGCAGTGAACGTCAACATTTTGAGGAAATTAAGTACCATGTTATAGGGACGGATCTAAATTCTCCATGTGGTATGATTTAAAGTTGTATCTACATGTCTACATAACTGTGTAAAATCCAAACTCAGGTTCAACATTTTGTATATCAAATTATGAGTCAGTTTGCATGATTTTTTGTAGACAGACCCTGCAACACCCAGCCAGTTTGCAGCAATTATAACCACAAAAGCTACACTCTGACTAAAATAACACATCGTGCTAAACTCAGCCTGCCTCTTAATTAGGGTGCGGATTAGATCTTACTCCTCTTTGGAAGTCCAACACTACAGACAGAACTACCACAGATTTCTCCATACCAAGCAATATAACAAATTATGGACGTTCAGTACTCAAATTTGGACAAATGATGGGGACATGCCCAGTAGGTAGACTGAGAATACATACTATTGTTTTTTTGTTGTTGTTGTTATTGTTGTTGTTTTGCTACACACCTGTACATTTAAGCAAGTGAATTGGCACTGAGCAAACACTGTCAAACATCTCTACCCCTCACCAAGCAGTACCTCTCTGTAAGTACACTGGAAAAGAGGGAATTTGCTGTGCTTAAAAGAAAGGAAACCAATACTGTTTTGCCCTGGCAGAGTGAAAAAGAAGATAAATTTTCTAAAATGTACACAGAATAGTACAGAAACGAGACTCACGAAGTAATTGCCATTTGGCAAGTACATTTCCTGACTCTGGGATTATTAGTGATTTTGTTTTTTTCTTTTCTTTTCAGCTCTTATAAGCTTTGTGCCTCAAATCAGATCCCTTCTGTCTTTTTCAATGTTTTTGCAACGTGATCTCTACAACTTGCATCTTAATCTGTTATTTTTAACATTATAATTTCTCTTCCCTTCATTCTCCCAGCATACTCTTAGTCCACTGTTTTTCTGTAGGTAACTTAATCCCCTTCAGACAAAAAGTAAGAATCCTAACGCAAAATATTTCCATTTTTCTCTGTGTATGTTACTGTGTGTTTTATGAAGGCAAAAAAAATGTAACTAAAATTTATAGAGATCTTACATTGAAAAGATGGTTTGGAAATAACTGTTCTGTGCACTAAGAGAAGAATTTTACAGTCACTGACTGAAATGTAAGCCAAGCTGGGTGTCTTGAAGCCATTTGAAAATTAAACACCCATGGAAAACAAAACCTAAACAAACAAAAACAAACAAACAACCCACACCTTTAACCCTGAGAATAGTCATAGTCTTACTTTAATGGCCATGGCATCAGCTTCATCTGCATTTTCCACTGGTTTTTCGTAAGTCTTTCCTATTTTGGCAACAAAGTCCTTTACAGTTTCACATAATATTCTTGGCAATAATAGGAGAGAGGAGAAATCAAATCAGATAAAATAAATATGTTTTGAATATTAAATTCTTATGGCAATTGATTTATTTATATATAATTTATATTATACTATATATTTATATTATATATTTATATATAATTGTTTATACTGTTAAACACCATTCATGTTTTGAACTGTTTTCATACTTGCACAGTAAATGATACTCTTCTCCAAAGCTTGCAAAATCAAAGTGATAAAACAAAACCTTTCTCCCTTTATATTTAAGCCTTTGCACACATTGTATTTAAGTTAGTTTCTTATTTCTAAGAACTGAAATGAACATGACTATTATCAATTCCCATGCTTGTAAACCTTCCATACCAGAGTTGTTATCAAACTTGCATTCACTTTATTAACTTCAAACAGTCTTGCAAACTCCCATCTGAAGATGAAGCCTAGAATCCATGGAGAAAATCTAATGACTTTAATGGAGTACTTCTGAGATGAAAACGGATGGCCACACACATCCTACCGCCCAGCTCATGCTGGTGAACCACAGCTGACCCTGAGGCATGTCTACATAAACTACAGGGGCTGAAATGAATTTTCATTGTGTAAATCAGAGACAGACTCGGTTCTTATTACCTACACTGCAGACAGACTGCAACCTTACTAACAGTGTGGATAATTGGTTAGTACTGTTCATTTCGTTGAAATTTACTTTACATAATCTAAATAGTGAGATTTAACAAGATACAGACAGTTTATAATTTGGAGCAATAATAAAATTCTGCAGTTTAATTTTCAACATGCACTATGTATGATTTTTAAATGAAATTTTATTAACTTAATTAACTTAATAAAATTTTATTAACTTAAGCAGAAGGAAAAAAAATGTAATGGCAGATGTATTTTTGAAGATTCTAGGAGGAAGTACACACAGAATACTTCTGATTTCAGATGATATCCATGATTTGTAGAGCAATTCTCTCTAATTTTTAAGTGTTCTAGGTTGCAGAAAAAACACCCTGTTGTCTGAGACCACTGTTTATTGAATTGATACAGACCACTGTTTATTGAATTGATACAGACAGCTATAGCAAAGCGACCAATTTGAAATTCTGCTTCTCAATGGTGAAGTTGTTTGTCCTCTTAAGTATACAGATATGCATAAAACAAAACAGAAAAAAAATGTAACATGAAGTGGGTCACATATTTGAATTAGTAACAGTTTCATATTTAAGCTGCATGCTGATTTTGAGTGTATTAAAATAACTTTACATATATATATATTTTTAAACACTAACATGTTTAGTATTAAGATATCCATTACTATTGTACCATATAGAACTTTTGCAAAGAAAACATCCACTCAAAAGCATATAAATCGACATATATTAAGCCAAACCAGCTGGGCCAACCATGAGAAAATTGGACTTATACAGAAGGTTATTATGGCTGTAATGTTTCACAGGGATTCATCCCATACATTGTACATTAAAACAACCAACTCACTTGGCAGATGATATGACAACTGAGTGCTGATCAGAATTGAGAATTTTTGCAAGATGAGCAGCAACTGAATCCTCATAAGCAGATATCTGAAAACAGAGAGGAAAGAAGATTTCCATTTCCACACTTTTCAGCATTTTAACACCAACCAGTGAGTTAAAACACCTCCAAAAATAGCAGGATTTCCATGGCATAACTACAGCAAGGGCAAGCAGCTGGCAGTGCTGCTCCTATCTGCATACTATATTTTATATACCAAATTTTTAATATTCAAAATAACACTGTATCTGATAACCTGATTGACAACTCTTTTTCTCCTGTAGATGAAAGAGCAATTTATTTCTAGGCTAAAAATAGCCCATGAGATAGAAACAATCTACCTTCTTTTCAGATTTATAACATGCTATATTATTATAATTTAATTCCCCCTTTTTCCAAAACAAGCAATTTTTCCCTGAAACTAAGCAACTTGTCTAAGAAGAAGTCAAATATCTGTGCTTATAATCTTGAATTTTCTTTTTACTGTCAAATAGTAACTTACTTCCCACAGTAGCCCTACTGACAAAGGCTGCAAAGTGTTCGATGTTATCAAAGACAATCCTTTAATGGTTAATACTTAATTATTTTTTTACAAAACTGTTTGAGAGAACAAAATCTGTGCATTTTCCTTATCACCCACAAGAGTTAAGTTCTGTAATGCTAAAGAAAAGATTCAGAATGGATCAGAATCACATCCTCACACACTACTGTATCCTGCCTCAAAATAGGCATGGATCCAGATCTCATTTTTAAGAGAAAATTCCAACCACATTCCAGAGTTAAAGCTACAAATAACTCCAGTTCTGAAACCTTTTGATGGCTTCCTTTAAGAATCTCTTAAAATCTCATAGTGTTTTTTGCCCTTGATATGTATAGATATACGTCTCTTTTTTTATATTTACCAGGCAGATATATCAATCTTTTTTTTTCTTTTTTTTTCTCCTGAAAACACCCTTAGTTGTAGAATCAAGGGAGGAAAAACAATACCTAAACACCTAATCTCTAAGAACGAATATACTGATGTTTAAACAACAGTAGTCTTCTGTACCAAACCAAGTGAAAGAATTCTCTTGAAACTCAAGGAAAGAGAAGGAAAAGGATTGGATGTATATTTTTATTTGCTTTTTGAACCACATTTTAATACATTACATACTGTAAGGTTAATCATTATTTTCTGAAATATCATAAATCAATAAATTATGCAAAAAACATTAACATAGGAAACAAACAGGGTACTCAAAAGAAAACACCTTTCTCCAATTCAGATTAATAGATTGCAGAACCAATCTTCCAACAAGAGGTTTTGGATAACCATTTACTTCTATTTTCAGGAGGGGCTAAACATAATTTCAAAGCCGGAACAAATGAGAACATGTATTTTTTTTTCTTTTTTTGTACTTTACAAGATAAAGATACACTTGTAAATGTTAAGAGTCTTGCAACACTAGAGAAGATACAGCCTCAAATTCACATTGCTGACACTGTAAACAACCCACAACCACATTAGAATCACAGCCAGTAGAACCCCGGTCTTTTTGCATCTCTATATCCAGCAAGCTGTCAAAGGTTATAACCTCCCTGCCAATTAAAACAGCCTGAATCATTAAATTATTCACGAACTTGCTGATTAATTATTGCTTCTCAAGTACTTTTGAGCTAAAGTTGATATGCATTAAATTTCTCAGGAATATATTATTTTGTCATTTTTAATCAGTCTTTCTATGCCAATTAATTTGATTAAAGCATCTCGTTCTCCCTCAAAATCGAATCCTCATCAGATAGTACAAACACAAATCTAGTTTTAAAGACATACCAAGCTTTTCTTTGAGGTCGCACATGATTTCAAGCTCTCCAAAAGAACAAAGAGAACATTAGGTGGTATTGCCTGATCTAACTCACTTGTACAAGCTCTTTCTTTCTTACAACAGTTTCTTTCTTTCAGAATAACAATCACTGCCTTCAAAATGTTTTTCTCAAAGCTTACTCCAAATTCAAGGTAAATAGAAAACATTTTGCTTTTTCAGTACATGTCTACAGGAAGAAAATTTTTTTGACTTCTCTGCTGAGGACTCCGTTGCTTTGTTCTTTTTTCACAAATAATACAGAACTAGAAACCCTAATTATCTGATACACATGCAGTGCAGATATGAATTCAATTGAGTTAGCAGATCAGAAAATCTGTTTCTATTTTTTTACACAAGTACTTCAATTATATTTCAAATATTGCCATCCCAACAGCTCAAAGTTAAGTACACGAAGAAAAAATAATAATAATCAAAAGTAAAACTTCACCTGGCATTCCTCTGACTCCTCTTCTGCAGTGACTGAAGGAATAGAAGGCTTTGCTGGTAATTTCAGTTCGTATGACATTATACTCCACCTAAAAGGAACATAACAGCTTTTATGTTTCCAGATTATTGGAGTATTATCTTTTCTCCAACATATCAACAAAAAGCAAATTCATTGTCACACCACAGAATAACTTCTTAAAAAAAACAAACAAACAAACAAAAACTTACATTTTAGTTATAAGCTGAATGAACATGGGTATATTTATGGGAATATTTAAAACCAATGACAATTTATTACTCTTATTTTTTGTTAGTGATTTGATAATAAATCTTATTTGTGAAGAAATCATGGGACATTCAATGAAGCTAAAGGAGACTCCAGGAAAACATTTGCGGTATGAAAGAATTCATGCAAAATAACCATGGAAGTCAAAAGAAAATATATATGGCTCCTGCAGAAAAGGCTCTAACTTATCATCAGCTTTTCATCTCAACTATGGGGTGAAGGCATGAGAACAAAGCAAATGGTGAAGTATTTTCATTGACATATGTACTTTTTCCCCTGGTAAAGGACAGTACTCTACAGCATGGGTAGTATGAAACTACTAATATCAACATCCTTCTAAGCATGCTGAAAAAAAAAAAAAGAAATCACTGCAGACGGCCTTGGGAGCCAATCTACTAAAGTTAGAGCAAAAAAGAATGACACTAAGCACTTTTCAGTATAGAAGACAAACATGACTTAATCTATGTATACTCCAGAATGCCCAGGCCAATGATTATTTCTAAAGATCAGTTACAAGCACTTTATATATTTTGCTGTAAAATGATCTAATAGCCTGCAGAACTGCTTAAAATAAACAATGACTTGATTCTCTATTTAATTAAAAAAAATAAATAAACAATCATTTGATAAGACTCAAGTTTTTTGTAGCTAGAATAAGAACAGAAATACCCATGCAGGAAACTAACTGAGCAAAAGATACCAAACACATATGTGTGTACTCATCCCAAAAGCAAAGCATTACATCTCCATTAGAATGACATGACCACCAGCTTCTCAGACCTTTTTTTAAATCAGGATTGTTCCTTTGCTTTATAGATGGAAACAGATAGCCTGGAATTACCATACAAAACCAGGAGTGGGAAGATCACTTTTTTTTGACTAAGAAAATGCCACGACAAATAGAAATAGCAGCACTGGATCAAGCCAAAGATCTTCTTAGCCCAGGTTCTTGTCTACAGCTGCTAATGCCTCAGGCATACAAGAGTGAAGGCGCATCATGCGAATTGTCCTCACAACCAAGGAAACAAAGCTCAGGTATTTTCAAAATAAAGATGCTACCTTTAATAGTATTTAATAGCATGCAGGGAGTTGGTAAAACTGCCCACAATGGTTTTGAATCTATGCAATTTCTTAATGCTTATAAGTTCTACTAACAGACAGTTGTGCAGCTTCATCAGCTATATAAAAAAAATGTCTCTTTTTGTTCATCTTTGGGCAAAACACTTTTGAGTCTCATCAGCCACCCTCCCCCCTGACTTTTCGATTTGAAACAGACAGTGAAGATCTGTCCCAATTACTGTTTCAATCTCCCTCATCATTAGTATCTGTACCCTCATATAGAAAAGGACTTTTCAATATGGTCCTGGGCAAACTCAGTGTCGCTGCTTGAGCAGAAGACCAGAAGGACCAGAAGACCTCCAGAGGTCCCTTCTGACCTTAACCATTCTGTGCTTCTGTGATTAAGTTTCCATCCATTAGGATGGATATAGACCATCAGAAAACCAAACAAATATAATTTGAATCTCATGGTAAATCAGGTATATACACATTTCAGTTTACCTGTCTAACATTTTCGTGCTGGCTCGTTCCAATTTCTCCAAAATCTGAGGAAGTTGTGTATCATCATCACAGGATCCTCCCCAACCAAGGACACGAGCAAGGTCATTTCCAGTACCAAGGGGTAACACTCCTAACTGACACTGAAACACAACACAGGCACAAATCTACTATTGAAAACTAGAAAGAAGAAGTGCAAACTATTACAAATGGTTGTTATTTCAAGCAACCAATGTCAATTACATAGCTGATGTCTAAAGCCTGCAAATCAAAATGTGTAATCAAGGTAAAATTTACCCTGTTTACTTCCCAGAAAATTTTCATTTAACAGAACTGCTGAGTTTGGTCCATATAAACACGAGAATGAACCAAGTTAAGGAAGATTATGCATACAAAAGTATAGTGAGTATAGTGAAGGAAATAAGTATACACACTTGCCTGTTTGTGCAAGCTGAGTTTATCAATTTCTGACAACACCCAACCCACGCTTCCATCTCCACCACATACAAGAATCCGGAAGTTGTCGAACTTCTGAAATAACCGCAAACTGGAGAGAAAATGTGGCCTGTTAGAATCAGCTATGTTTGTTACCGACAGACCAATTATACTAATGAGCAACCATTAAATGAAAATAGGGTACATGGCACCTTTATGTTGAGTCTTGTATTGTTCTGAGGTATGTGGATACAACCAACTACTGTAATAAACATATCTGCATCCCATCTATCACTGTATCTTCCACTTCTACTGACGTTTCTGATAAATAACATGCAAAGTTTTACTTTAAAAAATTCCCTTGATATTGTTTTCAGGATTTTATTATTATTATTCAAAAAATTTCTAAGCTTTGAAATGACAGCTGCTCTGTGCTCCCCACTTAGGTCAGAAGCACAAGGCACCACCAGGAATTTTTCACAAGAAAAGGTTACGACACGACAACAGGATGTGCTCCACAATACAGGTGGGCTTTTGCCAACTTGTGACTAACAAAATGCAAGGACAGTTTGAGGCAATTATTACACACAAGGTGATGACAACAATGTAGAACAAAGAATACTGTATTTTATATTAGATCCTTAAAGCAGTATCCTGCTCTCACTTCCTATGGCTCATTCTGTTCTACAAAATACAATACTCTTCACCAGTACAGAAAACGAGGACAAGAAAGACAGAACAAGCAGAAAGGTGAGACACAGAGGAAAGGGGAATGAGATATGAAGAAACAGCCAAGAGGTAAAAACAACAGGGATTTAAACTTAAAATAAATAAATAAATAATAATAATCAAGAATTTGAAAGTGTTAAGTTTTAAAATAATAAAAATAAAGATGTTTATTTTTAATGCATGTTATTTTCCAGAACATGTATAATCCCAGAACTGTTTCTAAAAAGCAACATATTAAGATCACAAATTTTAGATGCAGTCGGATTTTTCTAAAGAAAATAACGTCTCTTGTACACGATAGGTAGATACCTATTCAGAACGAAAGATGCAGATATTCAAGGAAAGAATACAGATACCAGAATTTGTACTACCCCTGACAAAAGGGAGAAAGGCCCCTAGAAATATACTCTCTCAATGAATGCAACTATGCTTTTTTAGATCAACTAGAAAAAAAAGAAGACATCATTCAATCTGATAGAATAACTGCTAAGGACCTCTCTTTGGAAACTGATAGAGAAAAAATATTTAAAAGCAACCAATCTGACCTACAATTACTGTGCAAATCCAAAGTGAATGTCTTGAATCATACTAATTTCAGATAAAACTATATGAAGCAAGAGAGCTTTCAAACAGGCATATTTTTTCAGATTGTCTCTCAAAAACTCTCTCCAGTTAAGACAAGCCTTCCTTAGTTTTATGTGATTATAATTACATGTACATAATGTTAGCTGAAGGGGACTTAGATTAATCTCAAATTTAAATCATAATGAATTATAATGAAAAGAATATTACAACTTAGAGTTAATACATTTCCGTAACACAGTACTAACTATAAAAACCCACAGCTGTATTCCCCTATATTTGTATTATTTGCCCACTGCTTTAACTTAATTTTTTTCATTTACTATGTCTCAATTTTTATCATGCAAGCAAAATTCTGCATCTTTAAGATTACCAAAAATTGTGTTTCCAGTTGATGTTACTGGTATTAATAGGGCACTTAACCATAAGGCTACATCTGAGTGGAATTACATTAGCTAACAGAAAAATGTGCATGAATTTAATCTTCATGAATGTGCAAAGATGATTGGGTTGTGGCCACCACTCTGCAAATTTCACCCCTCTCTCCAGTGATCTACTTCTAGATTTTGTAGAATGCCTGATTGTTTTAATTGTGGTCTTACTCCAAATTTCGTGAGATGCTCATCTTCATGACCACTCACATATGTTGCCTAAATAATATTTTGAACATTGTTTTACAATGAAACAAGTTTAAGTATATTCACGATCACCCATTGCAGAAGAGTTTTTCTAAAGTGAAAACGTTATCCTGAAATCCCTTCAACCACCAGAATTCATACTAAGACTGTTATCTATTTCAAATTTTAAATAGGAAGATATTGGTGACAGAACTATAGCAATGAGGGGACAATACAATACTGTACTTTGCACTATATTCCTTTGCAGAAAGGATTGCTTGAGATTTCCGAGGTCATTACCCTAAGTGAGGTCCTCCATTCATTAAATCGAACACCTGAGCTGGATTTAACGACTGTTTGAATCGACGAAGAAACTTTACTCCCTGATTGTCTCCACTCTTTGAGTTAACAAAAACTAAAAGAGGACTGGCACAGGATGGCGGGCATGTGGCTTTCCAGAAACCTGTGAACATAGTTAGAAAGAATGAAATAAATAAGGCTTTCTAATATGAACAACACAAAAAGAAATCATGGGAAAGAGGAAGAAAGGAATGAAAGACAAAAGGAGTACATCTTATCATGCATTACATAAACACTAAACTGAAAAGTAGCCCTTTAAGGAAAACATAATTGCTCAAAATTTACCAGCTCATTTTTTCTCTCAAGTATTTTCAGTGCCTAGATTTAGTAAAATCCTGAAGACAATAGCTTTATTGTTTTTCTACAGTGAAAAAGGTTAGCTTTTTAGAATACTGCTCAAATCTCTTCTTCACAGATTATCACATAATTAAATACAAATTTCAGTTGGAAATGTTTGTTTTTTAATCTGATTTTTCTTTAACCTTACTGGGTTGAACTTGCTTATCCAAGTCTGAACTTTCTACGAATAAGTTATCATACTCAGTTGCTCTTTACATGAGATTTTTTTTTCAGGCTTAAGTTATACTATTGAATATAACAGAATTATTGAACAACAGACCTTCAGTTGTGATCCAAAGCTCATTAACGTCAATGAAGGTCTCAACTGATTATAGCAGGCTCTCTATAAGGCCCTCAGTAAATAGCACTAATGGACAATGCTGTCAGTAACATTACCACTTCATGGAAGTAGTGCTTTCTCATCAAAACCTGACATCATAGGTATAGGTGTTGACATTTACCTCAGGCAATATTAAAATAATTATGCCATTGTTATTGCCTAGAACAAATAGTAAAACTACATATAAAAATTGGTTTTAAAGGATGCTACTATAATTCCACATTATAATAATGCATAATTTAAAATAAGGTTTTTTTAATTTATTCAAGTGTGAGGAAAAATAATTTCACATATGAAACAATCTTCTTAGCATGAATGAGAGATAGCAGCATGATGCTCTGGTCTGAGACAGCGAAGAGCAAGTAAATAGAAAAGACCAAATATATACAGTATAAACAATGACTTTTATTAGCTTCATACAATAAAAGTCATTAAACTGTGTTAAAGTTGTTGGTCTACATTTGTCATCAACAGGAACTATAAAAAGAAAGCTGTTAGATTTCGTGATAGTCCATATTAATTCCACTCCCTGCCTTCAAATAAAGTCTCCCACTGCTCACGTATCTCTATCCTGAGCCACAAAAGAGCATGTCTGAGTTGTGAACATTTGCTGGGTTTCTTTATCAGTGTGTTGCAGGATTCTTACACTGCTTATATTTAAAAGAAATTCAGAGAGACTGTATAACCAATTCTGCTCTTTAGCCTGGTAAGACAGCTTTTGGATCTGAGCCATTCAGCTAGCTTACTTTAGCCAACATTTAGCATAAAGCAAAGTAATCCAGAATTTGAGAGCTCATTCTGCAAGTGATGCATGTCAGGCAGACATCAGACCACTTTGTCTAAAGACTCTGATCATTCAGTTGAAAAGTTTCCAAGAGTCATAAATAAAAATGGGAAAAAAAAAATAATCTAGTGGGGTAACTTGCAAAAGCATTTAAAAAATCTTGTTGGTTAAATTGCCCTCTAAAAAGCTATATGGAAAATTCTACTATTCTCTAAATTTGAAGACTGCATTCACCTGTTTAGCTGAGGGATTTTACGCTTGTTTAGTAATACAGATATCACTAGACACTGCAAGTCCAGAGCTACCACTGAACACACTACAATACTACGTACCATCAGAGTCTATACTGTTTAGTGCTGTTGGAGGTATGATCGATACCTTACATTGGCCGAGTGGACATTTACGAGGATACAGATCTTTACAGGCAGTGTGAACCTAAAAAAGAAAGGAAAAAATGATTTCCCTACCCTACAGTGGAATTTCTGGGTGAAACTATAACTTATACAATATCTATGTAATAACAACACATTTAACATTTAGGTGTAGACTGAAGAGTGGAACTACACAAAAACATATGAACATTCAACCACAGAGGCTGGTTACTCGTTCCACAAGATCTAACTTTGGAGAACTTCATCTTTGGCTACCCCTATAGCAGGTGTGAATTGTCCTTTCAAGGGAATCCCTTACCTCCATCCCCTGTCAAGGTATGACCAAATTCCCAGCAGCCAGCATCTGTGCTGAGGGGAGAAGGCACCCTGTACACATGCAAAGCTACAGTTCTATACTTGCCCAGTCCACCTGGATACTCAGAAAGATCTATTGCAGGAAAGCTAGCATACCTATCAAGCTAGGCAAACCAGCTGAAGGTACAGCTAGTGTCCCATAAACTATGTGTTGTATTGGCCTCTTCCGTAGTTACTAGAAAAACAGACACATGCAGAGGGTGCTGCACTTCACCTAAATTTCAAATCACCTGGATTTGAAACTCATCACTGGAGATTTCAATAACTTTCCGCTGCCTACACACAGAGATTTAGACATCTATACGCTGAAAGCCTCAACCATAAAAAGTCTGCTGGCTTTCCACTTCTATACTCTAGCATATATACGCTAACATATACTCTAGCATTCTTTTTAGACAAGCTAAAAAAAATAAAGAATAAAATATATTTTGGGGAAAGAGCAATTGTGCATTACAGAATTTCAATGAGCAACCTACGGACCATACTGAAGAAGAGAACTCCATGACTCCTGCAGTAATATTTTTAAAGATGAATGCAAATTATCCATTATAAAAGAGACATGAAAGTTAACATATGATTATCAAGCATATAGAACAGGCAGCAGAATCTTCAGTTATCAGTTAGGAGAAGGCAGAGAAACCACGTTGGATGTCAACACCTTTTAAAGAAAAGCTGCATCTGTGGGTGTATTAAAAACTAAACAAAGCAAGTACGACAGTCATGAGAAATGATGAACATTAGAGAGACCTGAGTTTGCACAAGCTGCCCGCTCCTACTTAATCCAAAAGCAAGGTTACGAAATGAAAAAGAAAAAAAAATGGCAAGGTATAAAGCTGGCAGAATCTTAGGCACTTGGATGTGGGTTCATTGCACCTACCATAGCTTTACACCAAAGGCACTTCCAATCTTGCAGGCGTAAAACACTGCCACAGGTCTTGTCGCAGACTGCACATTTGGCACTGACAGGCAAATTACCCTCTAACCACTGGTGAGGCATAGCTACCTGTGAAGAAGTAGTCATAAAAGTTAAACACTCAGAAATAGAAATTACAGGCTTTTGTGTCTCAATTACAGGTAGATTTTAACTGCTTCCCATAGCTCTTCCCTTTGATCAAAAAAGCAGGTACAGCAAACTAGCATGAGTTACACCAATTCTTGCAAGGCAACTGCTATCAAGATAGGCTATGGTGCTGTTTCACACGCTAGGCAGAAAATGTGACATCTGAAGAAGGGATAGACATCTCAACTATTCATGACACTGTGGTAGCAACTAACCACAAAACAGCACGACAGTTAAATCTAGAGACTCCCTAAAATAAATAAGTACCCATTCACTTAATGCTGATTACTTAGCACAAACCAATCAAAATAACTAAAACTCAGAATGGGCAGGACAGCAGAGTATATCTGTGGCTTTATGTACCACCTCAGTCATCCACAACTGGTATGTCACAGCTCTATAAGCAGTCCCTAAATTGAGTACGAAGCTTTTCTTAGTGCACTCACTGTAATAATTTATAGAGAATAGCTATCAATAAGGAGGACACAAAACAGATTGTCAAAAGAACCCAGTAATGGCATAAAATACCACTTTTGCATAAGAGCAATCAGAAATTCTCGGAGCAATTCTCCAGCTTCAGTTTCTCTGCATGTGGTCTTTGAAATCTTGTACCACAGGGACAATCAAGAGCCCACAAATACTAAACTTGTCTTGTAAGATAGAAATATAACTTTTTGTTTTAAATACCATGTTAATCTTTGAAAAGCGTTCAGGAATACATACCATTAACTTCAATGGGTCTCATGACAACATTTCTATGCTTAGCCATTTTTTTCCATTAAGAAGAAACAGCTGTTGGAAAGTACTGTAAATAACAGTAGTACTTACACCATCTTCATCTTCAATGATATCTTTTCCAATGGAGGCTAATGTAGTCCACTTGCAGTTATTTGTTGCTCTGACAGCACATCTTTTATGTGCTTTAAACTTACACACTGCAATACACACATAAACATGTAAACTGTTATTTGTTGTATTTCCTGATACATATCTTAGAAAAATAAATATATTCCGTAAAACAGCCAAGCACATGTTACTTAGTGTTGCACACAAACTAACTGAAAGAAAATTCAGCTTATAATCACTCCAGTTTAAAATCGATGAACTGGATTTAGGGGCAACAGATCCTGTATGCAGCCTTTGCAGTTTTTCATACACTCTTTGAAAGAGTTCAGCATTTGCAAACCACCGGGGCTTGAGTATCTCTGCAAACTTACAGCTGAGTGATTAGCCAGGCTAAGAGCATCTGCTAGAAAAACGGTTAGACAACTCAGCAGCTGAGAAATACCCTGTTTTGTTTGCTTAGCTGTAGCCCGTGTTAACCGTGTCCTCAAATTCACATCACTCCCCATTTTTCAAGTGCAATGCAATGTATAATATACCTCTAATATGCCTTTATGCTTTTACATTTTCTCTTCCTACAGTGACACAACTCAGATATCTGGTTTAAATTTACAGGATGCAATGGGGGAGTGTTTTAGAGATGAGTTTTGCTTCAAGAGCTCTGCTTCTTTGGTTAAAGTATCCCTTTTACACACTGTACTATGTTGGTTTTCCCAGACTCTGAGAAAGTGAAGGATTAGGTGATGATATATTTATTCAGGCAACTAGTGGTTACAGTATTTTCTGAGAAGTTACAGTAAGTGAGGAAGAGCCTGACTTCTTACAGGATTATTTATGAAAAATGCAGTAATCATAATAATCAACACAGACGTCTAATACAGGCAATCTAATAACTATTTGTATTTCGTTCAATTTAATTAGTATCACTATTTAATTATATCACCCTAAACCAAGCGGACTGACGCATACAACTGTGGGTATTTCTGTTATTGGAAGTGCATGAGATCATTCTATTTGGAGTGCATTATATAAATTACTTTGGCAAAGATCATTAAAGGTTTATGAGAACTAGCCAGCAGACCAGAAGTGGTAGTCTTTTTTTCAAACAAATATTTGACAGGAAACTATCAAAAGGTTTGGCCCATCGCTTGTCCGCCATTAAAAACATTAAGCCATGGTAGAAAAGGTCTTGTGAATCATAATTTTCTCATTTTAATTCCACTGATCCATTGCCAGATCAATTTAAAAAGGGAACAGAAACTATGGAAGCAACATTTGACAGCCATTATCTGTATTCTGGGAGATGTGTGACAGTATGTGTTTAGTTCAAAGAAAGAAAAGGAAACAGAAAAAGGAGTATTGCTGATTTACAGCAACTCCCCTGGTCATTTCAAAAAGCAGTGTTCACAGACTCCAAGTGTGCAAATATCCCATATTCCTCAACTAACAGGATAGGCTCGCATTTTCAAAATAGCTCAGCATCATATTGTTGTGAGTTTGCCAATGCAAGCTGGTTCCACGTGTCTAAAAACTCAGCTGTCAGAGAAGCATAGAAACAGAAGCTGTATTTTCAAATGTGTTGGGCCTTGAGCAGTTTTGCCACTTGAATGTTTTGGAGAAGACATGCTATCAAATTCAGCCTTGAACTCACAAATGATATGCATTTGTCTTTGCTGTGCAGATCAAAATAGAACACATCAGGAACGAGGGGCAGTAGGAAAATCCAAATGACTAAGGCATGCAAAAATAACAGAATTTTAAAATCCTCTTGAGCTACCCTTCAAATAGCTCTCAGTGCCCTGTATTCACCTTCTGCCCTCTCAGCCACAAAGGGATGTGAAGACCTGCAGCAAGCCACATTATGGACAATATTCTGGCAAGAGACAGCTAAAGTTCGCTTTGTGGGCACAATATAATTTAACAAATCTCAAACCAGACTTTCTGTAAGTCACCCCCTGCAGCCCCAATATCATCTAACAACAATTCAAATTATTTTGAGCATTGAACAAACATTACTAGAAACAACGATCTTAAGACACAAATGGAATTTTCCATCAAAACACACAGTGGAACAGAAAAGAGCGGTATAAGGGAAATTTTAAGTCAAATCTCAACCTTAGTTACCACTAGCCCCTAATGTCTTTTGTCTCAGATGATATTGGATTCCATTCGCAAATTTGTCTGATATCTGAAATCTTTTGGAAATATGCAAACATGTTGCTAAGCCACTACTTTGCCAATGAAATTTAAATTATGAGAAAAGAAAAAAAAAAACAAACAACAGCCAATCCAAATCTAGACTATTTGTAGAACATTATTTTAAATTTTAATTTCCTGTGTAAATGTTTCTAGCTGGAATATAAAGTTGATCTCTCTGAAAACCAACCGACAGAATGACTTAATTAGCAAACAGTTGTCAGAGTTACACCAACATCTGCTGTCAGAGAGTGATTAAATCTGCAGCTATTATTATCTACAATGGAGAAAAGTCAACATTATTGAATGTCATCAAATAAGCTCTTGCACTCAAAATATAGATCTTTGCTATAAAATACTTCTGCCTCAAAGGCCTTTCATTCTATCCACCCATCAATACGACTACATTGGGGAACAGACACTGAGTGTCCTGCCAACCTTACCACTCTAACACCTATTTTATGAGTACCGTCTTCTGCATTCTTCAAAGAACAAGACACTGAGGCTGTTCTTTTCCAACTTTAAAGGCCAAATCCAAAGTTTTGAAACTGATCTGACGACCCCTGAGTTTACGTTGTCCAGATAGAAGGATTTGTCTTGGGGTATTCCAAGAAACCTGCTGTTTTGTTTCCAAGAATATTGTCACACACAGGATTGACAAACCACAGTGAAAATGGAGTGACTTGAATGAAAACAGCAACCTAACTTCACTCCAATTTGCAGTCTATGCCTATGTTGTATAGGATAAAATTCAGTAGTTTCTTGGTAGCTTTTAGTATTTTCATTTCAGTAACTAAGTTAATTTATATTTCAGAGTGCTAAAAATACTTGTATTACAAAGATAAGGACTACAAAATCAAGTTAGTCATGCAACTTTAATTTAGTTTCCGTATGCATGTGTGGAATCTTCAGTTACTTGATAATACTCTTTTTGAGGAGAGGACCCGCATTGCCTCATGAATGGATGGTTCTTGATAAGTATGCACCTGTGCCATACTCTGATTCATAGTAATTTTCAACAGGTATTTGCCTCATTTACCAAAAGCTAGTGAAATACTGCTTTTTAGACACAAATATTCATTTCTTCCTGGTCTTTTTTTTTTTTTTTTTAAATTATTGTATTCAGCATGACTATTTTTGAAAAAATGCACCTTTGTTTTCTCTGTACTGGGCAAATGGGCAAATATGGGTTTGATTTAACACCCATTTTAACAAAGGGGTAAGTGAAGCATACAGAGATAAAGGACGATGTTGTCCACTAATTTTGTGTATCAAAAAGGCAATGAAGACCCGTTCATTCAATACTATATATCTTGTATCAGTCTCTTCAAAATGCAGCTTCAGTTGAGTTCTGCTGTTATAGAACACTCAGCACTTCCATAATATAGGCCCCAAATTATCAATCTAGGTGCCCAGAAAACAAACAAGTAACTACGGATTTGATCAGAAATATCAGTTAAATGGTTTTCCCAGGATTGCAAAGGGGTACAGTGTGATACAAAGTCCCAGAACACAGTTTTCTATAGTCTAATTTAACTACAAACATCCTTTCTCTTCCAAGTGGCTTCACTCACTATTCATTCTCCAGTCTTTGAAAAAAATGTGACAAAAATCCTGGAGACAATGAGTACCCAACCAGTGTATGTGCAATGCCCTGGGCAATGGGTAAGAGGATGAGAGTTTTGTGTGCAAAAAAACCAAAAAAGCAGTTGTAATGAAAAAAGATCAAGTGTACAAAGTGCATTTGCTGAGACAATTTAATCCTAGTATTTTCTTATTGCTTGACTTTATGATCCTAAACTGTTCTTTCAACATTGTTTTGTCTGTGCAATTCATCACAGTAGAAAGCATCTCATTTAAACTGCAATTTCCGTCTTATTAGGAATACTCAGTCATCAAGACTCAGTCATGATAACGAAAACACAACATAGAGAAATACATCTTCAAGAATAATCAAAAAGGCTGCATTCACTGTCAATGACTTGGATAGAAATGCAGTATTAATACAGGGAAATTGAGGCTAAAGAGCTTTGAAAGAGCTTCTGTAGATAGCGATCTGTAGATCTTTAGGATTCTTTGTCTAAATATTCAATATATCTCCATATTTCCTGACAACCTCTTAGGCTGATTCCTGAGCATATAGCAAGCTAAATTCCGAATAAGAGAAATATCTGAGGAGCATAAAGAACAAAAGCCTTACTTTATTCAGCTTGCTTGTGAAAATTTCCAAAGCAAGATAAAAATATGTAATTTCTCTGTCCTACTAAAGACTGTGGATGAATGTAGGGGAGATCATTCCTTTAGAGTTAGCTAGAGGAAAATCTTCATTTATCAACACCACACACAAAAACCACTTAAAAAGTACATTATCTTTTGAGAAGACACAGAAGAAGAAACCAGTGGGAGGAATAGCACTGTACAATTGCATACAATTAACTTTTTTAAAAGTCAACTGCTTTTTGAGCAGTAAAAAGAATGCAGCATGGTTTGATATGTATTTATGCCTTCATTTTGATATTTCATAGCGATTCTTTGACTTCTAAAGAGATGCAAGTTCACACTATAGTCTTTCCCCTAGTAAAGGCATTAACATGCCCCCAAAAAGAAGGCACCCAGCTTACTCCCAAAATAAATGAGGCTTGTGCTATCAGGCTAAAAAAACTGTTGTGTAGTACTATTGGAGACTAGCGGGTCTAAGAGAATAAAATATTACAGGAGTAATCTTCTAAAGTATTGTGAGCTGCAGAATATCAGCAAAGGGATTTATTTTTATTTTTGCCTACAGCTAGCAGTCCAGAATCAGACCACAAAGAGTACAAAGGCTCTAAGCTACTTTCAAGATAACTTGGTGTGCCAGTAACCCAAACCACTGAAAGGAGGAAGAGTTCCAATATCTCGTGAGAAGAAGCCTCTCATGCTTCTTAATACATGAGATAATAGAGAAGCTTGGGATCAACGACCACACAAATAATTGAATTTAGTATAGATACAAATGGATTCCCAGAGTAAAGCAGCACTAGAGGCTTCAGATGTCAGGCATGAATATTTAAACATTTTTTTTAAAGCTGCAATGAGAAAAAGTAGAACAGAACATGTCTAGGGAATGTGAAGACTCCATACCTACACTACATCATCTCTTAAAACAGTATATATTGCTAACTCAGGGTAAGTCAAAAAATAGATGGTAAAATGCATTGGAAGTGCAAATGACAGAAGCAAGTACATATGAACCCAGTCACATAAGAATTTCAGAGAAAGAACTTGTATCAAACCAATATACACTTTTTACATGAAGAAATTAAGGATGGTTACTGTGGCTTTCACAGAATGGGGGAAAAAGTAAGAGTATTTCAATACAAAAGTCAACCTGCAACTGGTTTAGATTAGATGCATAATTAAGGCGCTCCTTTTATTTTTTAAAAAATACTGAAGAGAAGAGAAGAGAAGAGAAGAGAAGAGAAGAGAAGAGAAGAGAAGAGAAGAGAAGAGAAGAGAAGAGAAGAGAAGAGAAGAGAAGAGAAGAGAAGAAAGAGAAGAGAAGAGAAGAGAAGAGAAGAGAAGAGAAGAGAAGAGAAGAGAAGAGAAGAGAAGAGAAGAGAAGAGAAGAGAAGAGAAGAGAAGAGAAGAGAAGAGAAGAGAAGAGAAGAGAAGAGAAGAGAAGAGAAGAGAAGAGAAGAGAAGAGAAGAGAAGAGAAGAGAAGAGAAGAGAAGAGAAGAGAAGAGAAGAGAAGAGAAGAGAAAAAAAAGAAAATACATGTAAGCTAGCAGCTAAAGAGTAAGAAGAGGCGAACTTCTTTACAGGTAAATGAACATCATAATATCTACATTTAAACCAATCCAGGTCATATATGTTTATGAAACTGTGACAGAGGAAGCTAATCCTGTCTACCATTAATAGTCATTTGTAAAAAAAAAAAAAAAAAGGTGAAAGATCAATTGGCACCAGAGACGTGGATAAAAGTAGCATTAGTTTATAATAAATTATGCAGGAAGTTGACAAAGTCCAAATCTGGAAATTAAGGAAACTACCTTCACGTAAATTTAACACCAATTCCTTGAAAATTAAAACCTTACTTAGAAGCACTGCAACCATACCTAGAAGGAAAAGAGCTTTTCCTTTCCTTTGCCTGAGCAAATATAACTGTATTTGAACATAGATGCAATAAAACTGCATTTTAGTTAAGCACATGACACTTCCATCTGCCAATATCAGGCACTGAAAATACCGTGTGCAAGTGACTTATACACAGTGGAAAACATATACCAGAGAAGTTGGATGTAAATATGCTACCTTAATTTCTACGAAATGGGTTTGCCCTGTTCCTTGACAATTGCACTATTAGCTACTTTAAAAGCACAGGTAATACAGGACGGTGAGTTAATGCCTCTTTTGCAGGACTTCCTTAATACAGATTATCATACACAGACCTTCAGCATCGTAACAGCATTGATAAGAGAAATGCATTTGCAGTTGGGTAACATGCATCCAGAACTGAAGTCTTGAATGGTGTCAGTAAAAGTAACTCTTATCTTTACAGTTAGCTAATTTGTAATTAAATATTTCATACATAAGCAATAAAGTGACACTTGTGTCTAAATTTCTTATATATCACAAGGTCACAGTAAGACTTTTCTTCTTTATTCTAACACAAGCAGACTTGTTACTGCTTTTTCACAGAACTCACGCTAGAAAATACATAAGATGCTGCTTCAAGTTTATCACAAATATTTATTTGCAAAAGATCATTTCTCCAGATAAGCTAAATGCTGAAGTTTTAGATGTCTCCTTTTTGTTTCTGATGGATTTCATCTGTTTTACCATCCAAATGCAAAGGCATTTAAATCCCCATTCCCTCAATGAATGACAGAATCTTTAAAGCAAGAAAACTCTCCGCAGTGTGGAACAAAATGTTAATAATTTTTATAGACTTGGGGCAGAAACTATCAGTATGACTTCTTTTTTTCTGAGGAATGCAGATTCTGCAAACAAGTAAGACTATTTTGTTATGCATCTGCATTTTTCAAGTACATATCAAAGAAATCCTGTCTTTCCTTGCAAGCCCTCCACTCAGGCAAGCACATTCCAAACTAGTAGCTGCTTCAGAATGAAACACTTTTACTGAACTGAGTTAGAAAAAGGCACCCAGAGCACGAAGAAGGCGAGCCATATCATTAGCAGTCACTCTCTCCAAGAGAAAGCCACTCACGTGAACAAATTTCTCCCTTCAGGCTTTTTTCCTTACTCATTATTTTCAGAATCATTACTTGCCTTAAACTGTCAGTAATTTATACACAGCATTATAAACAGGGGGAAGAAAGCGTTTATTTTACCTTCACAAGACAGGCCATGAGAAGTGACTCCAGAGAGGCTCTCTCTACACACGTTACTCGGGCATGGGAGCAGGCGTACCAGTTATGCATCCCTGAGAAATGTTCCACATTAAACTGTGCGGTCTAGTAAAGGAGAAGTTAAGACAAATTTGCAAGTACAGAACACAGCTACGGTGACTGAAATTACCTATGGTTCCACATTACAGGGGACAGTGCAATGTTCATGAAAAGCATTTTCAAAAGGATACTCAGCTTGCTTTCCCTCCAAACTTCTAAACAAAAGTATCATAAAAAGCTTTCATTCTGCTAGTAAAGCTCTTAACATGGAGCTTCATTCTGATATCAAATACGCTTTTCACACTTAAAAGGGTGGACTACTCTAGTTCTGTGTCCTGTAGCTTGATCTGTTGAGCTAGAACAGGTTGCACCAACAGGGTTATCAACTTACCTCATAGTGTTCCCTGGACTGTACGGACTTTAAAGAGCTTATCCAGTCCTCCATTTCTTTTCTGTTCTCAGCACACAATATTAGCCTCCTAAATGGAGTGATTATCTGGAAAAGATTTGCACTCTGATGATTCCAAATAGTAAAGCTCATGATAGAATACAGTATTTAATGTAAACTGTGAGATGAAGCAAAAGGAAAAAACATCCTAGACCACAAGTTATTCAGTGTTTAAAAGTAACATTTTCTTTAATACACTACCAACAATGAAAAAGTTTGCTTTTCCTTCTGCAGTTCCCAAGATTCAAATTGGGCTTCAACACAGTTTTTTACAATGTAAATTGATTATGCCTCCTTCACAGCTCTTTGTCGATGCACTAAGGCTTAAATACTCAAGCAGAAGGCACTGAAACCAGTAAAAGAAATGTTCTAGAAATTACTAATTTGCTATGATTGCAATCCTAGTTCATAACAGCATTATAGCAACTGCAAGATCCATTCAAATTACTATAAACAAACAAACAAAAACCTCGAAGTCCTAAAAACAACAACAAAAGCTTTCACCGTATTTCTCTAACTTATATATTGACATCACATTTACAGAGTTTTACACACATATACATTTAAACACGAACTTTCTGTATGAAGTCTCAGTCTAGGAACAAAAAAAATCTTTATAGGAAGACATGGAAAACAAAAGCAAACAGCTGAAATCAAATCCTACAGTCCTACTAGAGCAGTTGAAGGAATTCCTGAAGCAAGTTGATGCTGAGGAGTTTTCAGTGGTCTGGATTTAGATTCTAGAAATCTGAACATGCTTTACCTAGGAGGTTCAGAGAGTAAACGCTGTTTCCCCCTTTCCCTCACTAGTAGAAAAATAATTAAAATAACAGTAAAGCACCAGAAACTATCAGCTAACTCCCACTGAAATTATTTTGAGCAATGCACTAAAATAGATGAAGCAGTTACTTTCACAGAAAGAATTTAAAACAAAATAACTACAAGAAATTACAGGGAAGTTATTTGTGATTTTTTTTGGAGGAAGTCTGAAAAAATAAAATTAAATCTTTAACACTCATATATAAATCCATTGCATTGCATGTACCACCCACATCTGCTTATTGCTTAAATAAGACAAAGAAAGGACCAAGAAAGGACCACCAAAAAACATCAGCTCTGAATATTTTTTAAATGCTACAGGCTAGATATTAAAACATTTGCACAATATTAGTAAGCACTTATCTACATCTGCATTTACTTACCCAGTCTCTGCTGTAAATAGTCTCTAGCCTTGATTTGTCCTACCCGCTTCTTCATTAAACTGAGCTGCACTTTAACATATCTCAGAGGCAACGTAACTGAAGTGCAGCAAGCTGCAAGTCACATGGAGGAGAGGCAAAAACCCTTTGGGCTTGCCTTTCTTTTTTTTTTTTTTTTTGATGTACGCACTTCACATCGAAGTGAATAGTTTCTCTGTTTTCTATTTCCCTCAATCATGCTTAAGCTTTTTAATAAGGTTTATTAGTAGCTATCCATGACTCTTCCTAAAGAACAGTTAATGCAAAGAGCAATGCTTCTCTCATTAGTTTGGAGCCAAACAGACGCTTTATTACTTCAAAATGTTTTTCTAGGCCAGGTCATCAAATGAAGCCCAGAAAAGCCATTAAATCATAATATAACCCTGGCTCCAACAACAATCAGCATTCTGCAGGAATTTCCAGGTTTCAGGAGACTCAGAAATCTTATTTGCACAAAAACACCCAACCAGATTATTTCCTATGAGCTAGCATGACATTATAATATGGATTAAGTAAGGGCAAAGTCCACCCAAAATCCTGCACTTCACGTCTGTCCTTCCTCCCTGCTCATTACTGATTGTAACCTGTAACCAGATGCTGTGAAATGCCACTAAGAAACAACTGCCGCATTTACTGCTGAAGACTCTTGGAAATCTTGATCTTGATAAATGTAACATTTATTTTTATTACTCATTTCTTTAATATTACCAACCACAGAAATCCCCTGCACATTCTCTCACTCTCCCCTCCCAAAATCAAGACCTTGGGTTGTTACCTATGCTGAATTATCCAGAGCCAGCTAAGATGCCCTTTGGTAATCCAAGGCATCAGCACAGGGCTGGTAGACACAATAGAGGGCCATAGCACCTAGAGAAGTAGGTAAGAAAAAGGCAGGTGGGGCACCCAAGGGCATCCCTAAATGTCCTACACACAAATGTACAGGCAACCAAATCATGTCACCAAACATTGCTAACTAATGCATACAAACATACCAGAAATTCCTATAGCCCATTATATATATATAAAATATAATATTATATATTATAATATTAATGGGAGCAGGCCCATTATACATATAATAATACATATATATAATATTATGTTACCTGTTGAGAGTATTTCAGCAGCCTAAGAGTTAAATTATATACTGATGATGGCACGAATGTAGGATTACTTATCAGTGCTATAAAAATAAAGTGGAAATTTGGAAGATACATGTCTGTAAATATACAGCATCTACATAAATTGATGATTAATCTACATATTCCCTTTAAATTACATGTTTCTAACAACTTCAAGAAGGAATATGATACACAAAAGAAGACAAAATGCATTATATGCTAAAATACTGACGATTCCAAGGGGGAGGGGAGAAAGAATCTAAGCAGTCCATTTAGGTTTTCATCCATTTCAGACTCTACAAAATCATGGAGAAGATGTATTATTAGATATTTCATGTAACATAAGAACTCAGGGGACCAAGGAACTGATTATCAAACAAAAAGAAGTATTTTTTATCTAAATGTAACACATCATTAAGATTTGAAAGTATTCCCAAAGGCTGCTTAGAAGACCAAAAGTATAAATGTCTAAGAAGGTATTTGACAAATTCATCAAGAATAGATGCATCATATACTGTAAAACAGTATCCCAAACCTTCAGCTTAGGAAGTCCCTAAAGTCCAACAGCTACCGAATATTATGAAATTATGCAAGAGGAAGAATCACTATAGATGTCCTATGTCCTAAACTCCTTTCATGAATATCTGCTACTGCTGCTATATGACTCCAATTCAGCATACACTTATGAGTTTTACAGTAACTCAGTATAGCTGTTCTTGGTTGTCCTAAACTGAGAATAATTTCCTTGATCATCTTATCTGCGTTTACACAAAAGGCAGGCTTTCTGTGCGAGCCTCATGATGTTCAACAAGGCCAAGTGCAAGGTGCTGCATCTGGGTCAGGACAATCCCAAGCCCAAATACAGGCTGGGCAGAGAATGGATTGAGAGCAGCCCTGAGGACCTGGGGGCGTTGGTTGATGAGAAGCTCACGATGAGCCAGCAATGTGCACCTGTAGCCTGAAAAGCCAACCATATCCTGGGCTGCACCAAAACAGCGTGGCCAGCAGGTTGACGGAGGTGATTGTACCCCTCTGCTCTGCTCTCGTGAGACCCCACCTGGAGTGCTGCTTTCAGCTCTGGGGCCCCTGGCACAAGAAGGATGTGGACCTATTAGAGCCAGTCCAGAGGAGGGTCATGAAGATGATCAGAGGACAAGGGGTAATGACCTTAAACTACGAAAGGGTAGATTTAGATTAGATATGAGGAACAAATTCGTCACTCAGAGGGTGGTGAGACCCTGGCACAGGTTGCCCAGAGAAGCTGTGGCTGCCCCATCCCTGGAGGTGCTCAAGGCCAGGCTGGATGGGGCTTTGGGCAACCTGGTCTGGTGGGAGGTGTCCCTGACCATGGCAGGGGGTTGGAACTGGGTGATCTTTGAGGTCCCTTCCAACCCAAACCATTCTGTGATTCTTATTAATGCTCACAGAATGTTATGATAAATTAACCTCAGTGATATGTTTAGAGTGCATTTATTAAAGACAGTTAAACTTGCAAGCAGATATGATCAAAATTTAAATGCTTTTAATTGACCTTAGAACTAATTTATAACCATGTAAATTGGATTTTGCTCGTTATCTCATCTCATTGCATGTACCCATATTCAGATTCCTGTATTCAGTATCTTTTCTTCTATTATATATCACATTTTTTTTTCCTTTATTACTGCTCACTGCCCCAAATATGACTATTTATATATCACTCTGAATATGCTAAACTCTCAATAGACAAGAAGAAATCCTAAAATGCAATGACAAAGAAGTATCACAGGAACCACTGGAAGACCACTGAGGGAACATAAGAATGAGAAAATTCTTAAATCTTAGGGGGAGTCAGGTGCTAATGGTTCACACGCTGACAAAGCAGCAGACAAATCTAAAAGGATGAAGCAGCAGACAAAAGGCCTTAAAAATAAATAAATCAAGCAGATTTAATTTAGAAGATTAAGTTGCACTGAAAATTTTCACCCTTGCCAAGTAGCCAGGAAGAAGTCATTGCTGATTTTGGAAGAGTGAGTTACCAAAGCCAGATACTGCAGTATATTGGAAAGTAATGAAATTGAGGTAGTGGGAATAAAAAACACTTTTAACGCAGTAGGCGTAGGGAAAGAGAGAACATGCACAGTCTCAAAAGTCAATGGGAAACAATGCAAATCCTAAAACATCAGAGAGAATAAAAAATGTCTGAATAGCAAGAAAGGTGATCCACTGTTGCAATAATGTTCCTGTTATGTTCAGAAAAACAACGGGCTTTTTCAGTGGGGGAATGAAGGAGAGAAGAGGACATTTTTCGGTCTGTCACAATACAACATCTTGCCATAAATTGGGATTTTCACACATGTTGAAACTATAATAATCTGGTTCTAAAAAAATATAAATACTCGTATACATATACAGATGTACATCCAGAAATTATTTTGATGAAAATGACAGAGTCAAGTTTTGGGCCACTACTGCAATTTTTATTTCAAACAGCACCTATTAGGAAAAAGCTTAAAACCTTGAAGAGAAATAAAATTACCATTAATTTCACTGCAAATTTGAATGCAACTTTTGCTTTCATGGGGGCTAACTTTACCAACAACATTCTATATGCCTTCAACCCAATGGGTTTGTATTTATAACTTTTAAAATGAAATCATTAAGAACCAGAGTTCAGTTAGAGCACATTTTCTAAACGTCAACATTTTATCACATCAGCAGTATTTCAGAAGATACAGGTCCTACAGTTTGGTGGCTAAAGTTCAGGGTTCCTTTATGTGGAAGTCCTATGCACTACAAAGGGTGTTGATTTAGTCAGGTTACAGGCTGGCAATGTGATGAATTCATTCTCTTTACTGCAATACAGGACCAAAGATGCTGCCATAAACATCTCCCTTGCACATTCATGAGGTAAAATACTTAATCTGTCTTCCAAACAATCACCGTTCATCTTACCAGCAAGTCAAAGCAAGGTAAATCAAAAATAAATTAATGCCAGGGTATTTCAACTAAGCAGTCTTTTATAGACAACAGAAGTTATTGATAGGTACTTCAACTAATATAAATATTATGCGCTGTCTCGAATACTTATACATTATCAAAAAGAAAACAGCAGTATAAAATTGCAAAATCAATGCTGTCAACAATGCAGTAAAATGGTGGCTTCTTTGTGGATGTTCTGGAATACACCTTTTCTGCTTCCCTTCTCATTGTAACTATATCAAAACCAAAATCTTATGGGTTTTGTGCACACATGAATGTCCCTAAAACCACAATTCACCATTAAAAACTGCATTATTTGGAAAAAAACCTGATATTTCACAGCAATATTGTAATTTGCTATCAAAAACAAAGCCAAAACATCAATTCAAAGAAAAATGCACACACTACATTTGCTAATCAAGAAAATAATGGTCTGCATTCAGCAGCAATAGGGCAGCTATTGTAAAGCACCCCACTTCCTGCAACATGATATTTGCATTAAAGTACCTTGTGCTGCTCTGAACTATTATCAGGCATTAGACTAATAGCACTTAGTATGACAGATCTTGAATTGGCTTAGTAATGTAGAAACATCACTTAGAATCAGAAGCGGGTGGGGAAATGGTTTTCCTGTTCTTTGAACAGATATTTTTAAAATATCTTTCTGGAACAGATGAAGAGAGGGCAATATAACAAGAGAGCACACCCCACCTTTCCTGTTAGGGACAGCACCTAACATCTGGGGCGTGTACATAAGAGAATCAATGCTTTGTAACTTATCTGTCCTGTAAGAAGCTGGGGAGTGAGTTCTGGCAAATAATACTGTGGCAGGATAGCAGTCCTCCCTTGCTATCTGTTTGCCCCTTCATTTTCTTATCCTCATGGAAATGAGGACCCCACCACATTCACAAGGACCCTGGAGGATGGATGAATGCATTTTTGTCATAGACATGGGGGTAGGCTGCTTGGGTCATCACAAATGCATATGAATCTACCTGAACCTGTCTCCAAAAATCACAAAGATTAACAGTTGGGTACCTTTCTATAGTACTTTTATTTTTTTTGTGTTAAGAATACTAAATAAATTATACAGAGCTATCACTACCAAACATGTAGTTAGTGCTTTACAGTGAATCGTCAGTATTATTTTTCAAGATGAGACAAGCCAGGCAAAAGTATAAATTACCACACAGAGGGAGTTGAGAACTTAAAAGCAAGGTGAGTAATAAATGGCTATTATATTTGCCTGAGAACAATACAGAATTTATTATCAGACCAATTAGTTCTGTCTACTCCACTAAAATGTTGCTCCCCCCATTTTGCTGGCATTTTCCCATATCACTGTTGCCATTCTCACTAGTAACAAAACAATGTGTGGTTTTGGCCCCCATGGTAAGAATTTTATGATTCTTAGGAGAGGGAAGGAAAGGTCCCATGATGCATATCCCACACCAGCACAGCAGGACAAGTGGCCTGAACTAAAAGGTAGGACCCACATACAAGGTCTGCACTGATTTCACCTTGCAGTCGAATCCAGGCCAGGCAACTTAGGTGTCTTTGTTTGACCACATCCCTAGCAAAAATGAAGGAGCATCTCCCAGAATATGAAGGACAAGAAGATGACACGGAGTCACCTTCAGCATGTATTCACCAACAGGAAGTCCTGCTTGACCAACCTGATAACCTTCTATGATGAAATGACTGCCTAAGGTGGATGAAGGGAAAGAGGTGGATATTACTTAACTTCAGTAAGGCTTTCAGTACTATCCCATAAGCTCCTCCATATAAAAGTTGATGCAGTATGGGCTGGATGAGGGCACAATAAGGTAGACTGAAAACTAGCTCCCAGAGAGAGTTGTGGTCTATGTCACAAAGTTTAACTGGAGGCCAGTAACTAGCAGTGCGCCCCAGGGGTCAATAGTCAGGTCCAGTCCTGTTCACCATCTTCATTCATGATCTAGACCATGGGGCAGCGTACCCTCAGCTAGTCTGCAGAGGACACAAAACTGGGGGGAGTGGTGCATACAGCAAAAGGTAGAGCTGCTATCCAGAGGGACCTCGAGAGGGCAGAGGAATGGGCTGACAGGAACCTCATGGATCAGAAGCGCATTGTTCTGTACCTTGGGAGAAATAATCCCAGGCATCAGCAAATGCTGCGTGCAGTCCATTTGTAAAAGAGCTTTGCAGAAAAGGAACAGGAGTCAATGACATGTCCTTGTGGCAAAAGTGTCCAGCAGTATCCTGGACTCTGTTAGACAAACCATTGCCAGCAGGGAGGTGATCCTTCCCATCTGCTCAGCACTGGTGAGGCCACACCTGGAGTACTGGGTCCAGTCCTGGGTACTCCAGTACAAGAGAGACACAAACATGCTGGAGAGAATCCAACAAAGGGCCACCAAGATGATCAGAGGGCTGGAGCACCTCTCCTATGAGGAGAGGCTGAGAGAGCTGGGAGTGCTCAGCCTAGAGAAGAGGAGGCTTGGGGGGATCTTATCAATGTCTGAATGAGGGTGCAAAGAAGACAGAGCCAGGCTCTTTTCAGTGGTGCCCCATGACAGGATAAGATGCAACAGGCACAAACTGAAACACAAAAGGCTCCATCTGAACATCAGCAAACACTTCTGTTTTTTACTCTGCAGGTGCATGAGCACTGGTCCAGGTTGCTCAGAGAGGTTGAGGAGTCTCCCTCTTTGAAAATATTCAAAAGCCACTTGTATGCAGTCCTGGACAGCCAGCTCTAGATGGCCCTGCTTGAGTAGCAGGGTTGGCCCAGGTGACTTCCTTCCAACCTCAGCTCTGCCGCCATTCTGTGAAAACAGAATCCAGGTAAATCAAGAAATCCAGCTACAACATGTCCTGTCGGGAACAATAAAACAGATGCACAGAGTAACCAGCAAAGATGAGTTTGTCAGAAATCAACAGTTTCTCTGTTTTGACCTCGTGTATCCAATATCAACCAACTGCAAAAAGAAAAATATCATTCCTTCAGAAGTATAAGCTTATAGCAAGACATTTACAAGAACCAGCGTAGGAAAGCATCATCAATTTGGACTGGAGAATCAGAAATTTATCTTAAATCAGTACTTAAATATGGTAAAAACAACCAGCCATTCTTGTAAACGTAAACTGGAAACTGCTATATATAGTTCAAGGCCTGCAAGTTCTTTGAAGTTTTTACATAAAATGTTGTTAAGTCACTTCGTAGGGCTGTGATCTTAGTGCCTGCCTCACAAGCTCATTACCTGTCTAGCAGATGGGACGGCTTCAGTGCTTCAAGGAAAACATTTAGTTATATATTTAATGGCATTAGGTGTAAAGTTAGATAAAATAGAACAGCAGCTGACTGTTTTCTTCTGTAACAACAGATTCCTGTTTAAACATAATCCAGCTGCTTGAAGTTAAGGATCCTTGCTCACTAGAAGCAGGAAATTTATTCAAAGCTTACGCCAACAGCACTGTTTATAAAATTGTTTTGTATACAGGAACTGCACTGAGGGATACTTTCTAAGGTTTATCCAGGTATTTCAACTACTTTTAAAGCAAGAACAGAAAGAAACAGAGAACAGCAAAGCTCAAAACTGCATGAAGAATGTAATCTGGCAATCCTCTTTTGCTAATTCATAGAACAGTGCCTGTACTCCAAATATCCCAGTGGTTCCACTGGTGCCATGCTATGAGTTCAGAGCAGGAAATAAAAGATTTATTTTATTTATTTACTTATATGCAAGTCTACCTATTGTGTTTCACCAATTAAAGAAACTCTTTGAAAACTAAAGGAAGAAAAAGAAACTTGCATTTTCTGTGACTTATTTAAAACTTTCTGCTTAAGCTCAAAACTGCGGAAAGCTCCAGGTAAATGTAACCAGAACCAAAATATACAATATAGCCCAGAACGTTCACATTTGAACAATCCCATTTTTTTCCTCTTCTGAAAACTGTTCAGCTTTCTTGTAATAGCTCAATCCCAAGTGATTTATCCACGGATTTTAGCCTCACAGCTGAAAGGCTTTATTGCTTTTTCATAATGAAACTTAAAGCTTCAGTGTCTCCAGACACTCTAGGGAAAGGGAGACAGTGCATCATTCAGAGATAAGGAGCTTAAAACTTGAAAGCCACACCCAAAGCTACCCAAAGAGCTCTCAGCTTCATTACCTTTTCTTGTCACTGTCAGAGGGCAGGGGAAAATGGGCAAACGCTAAATGGAGGAAAAAACCTAAGTGCATCACAACTGCAAACTAATTGCTTTTGTCTCTCCATTTTTTTTCCAGCATAATTAATTTGCTATTTCAGTTTTGTTTTGTTTCTAAGCTGCCTGTATATAGAAAAAAAAAAAAAGGACAAGAAAATTGAACAAAATGGAATAAAAAGCACTTTCCCTTTGTTTCTGTGGTTTGGGTATTGCTCTGGCTAGGAGTAGCGAAAAGCCGACACCATTTAGAGGCTAATCAGTATCTGTATGAAGCAGCAGATAGCTCACAACTAGGGAAAAGCTAAATACATCCAAATAGTTAGCTACCCATTCAAAGCTGAGTCACATTGGTGAGGCTAGGAGAGGAACCTGATCTGTTTCCAGCCATATTGCACCTTCCTAAGATATCAAGAGGACCTGATAACTTCAAGGATGTTACTCCAGGACCTCTGTCCACCTTGTACATGACTGCAAATAGGCACATGGGCAACGTCTGGATATGCCATCCCTGGACCTTGAAACTGTGGCATGCACTGCCCCTTGTGAGAAAACCAAAGCCAGAATTTGAAAAGCAATGTTTCTGGGAGTGGTATTCAGCTCACAGATAAGACACTTTAAGTAAAGACATCTACAAATGCATCTGAACTCCCACCATCCCCAGTATGTGCTGGGTAGAGCCATGTTCATACTGAACTTGAACTCAAAGGAAATTTAAGTGTATCCAAACCCAGGAAATTATTACACAACTAAAGGATAAATCCGATGTGAAGTATGCTGAGAGGAATCCTAAGGATAGCACCACACACAGTATATAGCACTTTACTGTTCTTTATTTTTCTCCTTCATGCAGATAATTTCATAATACCATGTCATTAATCTCCCAGGCTAAGAACAAGGCAATGATATTGAATTGTTTCATCTGTCACCCTACAAAACAGTGAGGACAGCTACTCTAAATCTCAGCTGTATGGCAGAAAACAAGGTCTGTCTGAAACAGGCAATGCCAGCAACTGTGGGATGCCAGTGGGAGAAACACGTCCCATCATCGGAAGTGTTCAAAGTCAGGTTGGACGTGGCTTTAAACAACCTGATCTAGTGAAAGATGTCCCTGCTCATGGCAGGGGAGCTGGACTGGATGATCTTAAAGGTCCCTACCAACCCAAACAATTCTGCGATCCTATGATTATAAGGCTGTGAAGCAACTGTACTTTCTGGGCAGGCTGTGGAGCAGTAGGCACCTCAAGAAAAAATTTTGCTTCACAGTAGCTGAAACCAGGGGAAACCACCCGAAGTCTGGAACAAGCCAAAGTCAGTCAGACCCAGGAGTGCCCCAAAACAGGAGCAGCAAGTTGATTTCACCAAACTACAGAAAAAAGAAGGAAAGTAAAGGAGAAACAGCAGAAAGCCCAGGAAAGGTCAACACACCTTTTAGGCCAGCAGAAACTGCCTAAAGAAAAAAATGACCTAGGTCAACATCTCCTATGTTCATTGAGAGTAAACTGCAGCAAACTGGATTTTGTAAGCAGGGAGGACAGCATCAGAGAAATCCACTGGCACCCATAAGCACTTCGGCACTTTATAAATAAAGCTAAAGAACACGAACTTTAGGCTAGTCATTTTCAATAATTGTCAATACTAAAATTGGTGTTAGATTATCCAAATAGGAAAAAAAATAGTATCAGGATAATTATTCCCAGCTTTGAGACTATCTCTGATTTCCAAAAAGACAGAAGTCTACAGTGCTCAAACCTAAAGAAAAGATGAAATGTTTAAAACTCCTCTGGGAAAATGCTGTTCTCATTTCCTCTTGATGTGGCTTGGGGAAAGTTAAGTATTTCTCCTATTCCCTGAAGAATTCCCTGAAGTTCCCATAGCCCCTGAAAAAAAGCCTCAGCTGGAACTCAGAAAAAAATCTGGGTGGCAAGAAAGGAAGCAAAGTGTGTCCAAGTCTCTAAGAAATTCACACCATCTACCGCGACACACTGCAAAGGTCTGGCAACACATTCTGTTTTAAAAGCCCATAGTTAATATTAAAATTTAATTTTCTAAAATCAATTAGAAGCAGCTAATCTCGACAATGAGCACAGAACTAAGTGACATCAGAAGAAGCAGTGCTGAAATAAACTGCTAAAAAGCAATGTGCCTTCAGGTCCAATTGTAATTTTCAACTTGAAATTCTGCTGAATGGCATGAATTTTTAGTAAAACTGGGCAATCTCCCATTAAAACCAGCAAGTGTACAGGAGGATTCAAAGACAAGCAGAACTGTTTTGCGCTTTAAGCTGGTTCCGCACAAATTATATACTGATAAACTTTAAATCCATGGCTAAGATGTAAGATCCACTACAGCCAAAAACACAGATAGGAAACAGTTTAAGCAGTACAGTTGCTGCAATGGAGTATATGGTCTCACAAATCTATGAAAAGGAGCTAACTGTCTCAAACTAATTGGTGAAAGGAAATATAATCAGCAAATATACATATTTAGCTTTTCAAAGTCTGTCCATATGTACAGCAAATCAAGGGAATCACAGCCAGCTGGATAAATATATTTTCTTTAAAAACTTGTTATATAGAACCCTCTGCTTTCAAGTCAAAATGAATTGATAAATCTGACCAAAACAAGTGGAATCGGGGCAAAAATTTTTACCTTTTTGGGACAACATTGTGTTCAGGTTCTAACTTTAATGAAATACCATATGTGTTTGGGTTTTTTTTCCTCTTTTTCAAATAGGGAAAAATGTTTTGAAACAAAATTTATTGCCTTTAAGTTTAAATAAATTATTTCTGCTCAAAAAAGTTCAAACATCAGGTTGACCCATAATGGTTTTCAGTTCAGTCATTGAACCAAGAAGACTAATTATTTTCATGACCCAACCATGAGATGAGATGACAAGCTAATTGAGAGATTTTTAAAGATAAAAAGGAGTAATAGGTATTTTTAACATGGCAAAAAAATAATAAATTATAAACACCTTATTATTTTATCACAACATTTTGTGATGAAATTCTTATAGTAGAAAAGGAGTGTAAAGTAATACGGTGATATGGAAATGTTTACAGACAAAAAATTATCTGTAATAATAATTATTACAATGCATACAGCCAAGCAAGGTATTAAACAGACAGTACAGTGGCTTAAAAAAAAATCATTAAAAACTGAGACACACATACCAGAGGGGAAAAAAACAAACAACAATACATGGAAACAGAAAAATAACTATTTATGAATCACAGACAGCACCGAATTAATGGGAAAAGGACCTTGGTTTTGTCACACAGGATAAAAAATGCATAATGTGTGGCTGCTGCAGAAAACAGGCAAAACATGGAATCCACAAGGAATGCTAAAAGCTGTAATTTAGAAAATATTCTCAAACCCAAATGTCTTTGACTTGTGTTCACTTGGAAACCGGTGTAAAACCGGTCCAGTTCCATGATAATACTGCAGAAAAAGAGCTCGAAGAACAACAAGAATGGATAAGAGTACAGAAGAATGTTTACAAAGAATATTTACATCAGAAAACAGGCAAATCAAAAGGAGGCAATAACAAAGATAAAATAAAGAACAGTTTATGGGTTTCTGCTGCCTTTCCCTCATAGTACTAGGTGAGAATTCTTAAAATCCCACTTCCTATCTAAGGAAATATTTTTCCACAGAATAAATGGACTCCCATATGATGTATAGCATCACTAAAACCAAAAAAATCAGCAAAAAAAAAAGATATTAGACATTTCTGCAAGCATATCCAGAATCACAGTAATCAATGTTATTGGCTGGAATACAAAGTCTCATTTCCAGCCAATTTCCAATTACTAAGAACTGCAGCAGGCTTTCCAGGACAGCAGATCTGCCCACTGCAGCTCCTGCCCTCTCAAGATGACCATTCTCAGAAGCTGCATATTCAACAAAAAAGATTAGATTTGGAAGTCTGAAAGTCAGAGTCTACATTTTTGGTTGTCTGGATGACAAAGCTCCTATCACAGCTACAGGAGATTTAGTTAATCATCAGTGGAGTTTATAACGAATAGAGTAAATGCAGGAATCTACTTTAAATAGATATCAATCTTATCCTAGATACCTATATTTAGGGGTCTCTAAACCCATCACTGAATCCCAAACTGAAGTTAGGGCAATTTGAATCTCTGTCCTGAGTACCATTGAGTACGCTAGTTCCCATATTCCTACAGGACACCTTCCAGAACAATAGTGAAATTGTTTCTTCTGTTACTCTCAGACACAACTAGATAAGATTTTATCTAGTCAGAATTTTCCCTTTTCTGAATATAAGAAAGTATGAAAGAAAGAAGTAAGATATAAGTAAGAAATTGACTGTCCATGGCTTTTTGTAAAGTCTTAAATGGACTAGAAGTTGGCCTAACCTAAATCAAATGTCTAATGGCAGCTACACAAAATAATACCTCAAAGCCAGAAATCCTACCTTGAAATTACTCTTTCCCTTCATATTTATCACAGAAGAGCATATCTGAATTATGTGTTTTCAACACCAATTTGGATGGACTAAATACAGGTGCAGCCACAGGGTGCCTGTGCATAACCCAGGACATTTTCCCCATACACATGTATCAACAGTTGAAAGGCAGCATGGTTAACATCTACTGCTTGTTTCTTGTTGATGTGCATTAAAAGTTCTTGATTATCAAAAGCAGGACAGAGGCCTAAGCCAAAAGCTAGCCTGTCAAAATCTCTTTTCAAATGAGAATTCAGAATCGCTTTCCTTGCCCTGAAGAACTTCATTAATTGAATATGCCTGTTCAAGAAACATCTCAGTGTTTAAAAATCCCATTCCTTATAGCTTCCAAAACAAAAGCACACCACAAACAGTGCACTTGCCTAAGATCCCCATGCTTGCATGCTGGAGATCATCTATTCAGTCTCATTCAGCCTCAGTCTTGTTAAGGTAACAATAAGGATATTTTTCTAAAGGTGCTTGAGATATTAACAAGTCACCTTCTATCCCTGCAAATGAAAATGCATGAGGATTACAGCTCTTGGCAAAATTGGTCATTGTCCCATCTGCTTTTTGTACAATAACATGGGAGACCGATTCATCCTAATCGTGTCCCCAAAGAGGTGGCACGCTGGAACTGATCAGGAACTGCAGAGGAAAATAAACAATCCATGGAGGCAGAAGCAAAGTGGAAAACACATTCAGTAGAGTACTCAAAAACATCACAAGGACTCAATGGCACCCACCTACCCACCAAACTGTATTCACATGGAGAACAGAAGCCCTAGGTAGGCTCCTGATGTGGCTAATGGATAGGGCAATGCAGATCTTTGATGGGCTCAATTGATTTGTTGAACTGGGCTTCTCTCTTCCCACAGACTTAGGAAACCCACACACAACACACAAGTGAGAAGAATTCGGCCTTCAGGGTAGAATTTAAAGCCTTCTGAAGACAAGGGACACCGTTTGCTCTATTTCCTCTATTAGTAAGACAGTGGTCTACGCATTCCAGTAATACAAAATGTCTATAACCCTTGAGAAGCTGCCCTAGCACAAGCTTGTTCACTAGGAATTATTTGCTAGAAGTGAGATTGCTGTTCATTGAGAAGTAACAAAGAATACAGCAATAAAGAAAAAAAATGAAAAAGATAAGCTGTTTTAAATTTAGCAGCTCCTCATTTTAATTAGCAGATGTTTATTTATCTCAACTTTCTCCTTAGCCTCTACTTGTTTGTAGTAAGAAAGAAAAAGTAATTCCAGTGAATAAACACTGATATTTAGTTACATAAAATATTCTACAGGCATGTGCATTACAAATAAACTCAACCTTAAATGTGTCTGTTATGTCTAATTTTAGGACTCGAGCTTTATCCAAAAGACAGCGTGGAAAATCTTGACATGCACACCTCTGTCTCCAAACAGACAAACTAGAAGGGGCAAAAGAAGGCAAAACAGTAGCTTCCACAAGCTGGGGGGTGATAAATGGGGGGGTGGAGGGGGCAGGGAGGATTTAAAGTGAAATGACAAAATGATTTGTAAAAAAAAAATAAATTAGGTTTAATGAAACTTTTTTAAAATGTGTTTTTCTAGAAACATGGTCACTTGGTGGACATTCCATCTATGGACATTTGTGCTAAAAATACTCTCTATGTGGGGGACAAAGAAACAGGAGGAGGAAGAGCACATTAATTACAGGAGGCAAGACTCAAGGATTTTATTTTTGCCTTTTTAACAAAGGGAATGCTAACAGACCACTTGCAACATAAAGAAAAAGAAAAAGGAATTTTAAAAAGATAATCTGGCCTTTCTTAAAGATGGGAGAAAAAAATAAAAGCATTTTGTTTTATGTATAAGGAGTACTGCTGGGAAGCTAATGCCACCACCCCCTCAAAACCAGTGCAAGCAAGGCCAGAGATGTCTGTCTTTACTGAGTTGTGTTGCTGGGAGACTGAGTTAGGAAAACACAAAGGAAGAAGCCAAAAGATTAAGCGAGATGATGACTATTACCATATTTTACAGTCAAATCAGATGGTACTTCAGCCCAGGAGACCTCTAAACCCAAATAATTTTTCAAAAATGAATTTAGGACTCCTTAGAGAAAGCACTATTTGTTCTAAATTACCCAGGACATGAAAATAAAGTGTCTCCAAAGCTGTTAAAGCTGTAGCCCTCTAAGCTTCTTTTTCACTACTGTCTTCCCCAGGAATCTTGATACTAATTACAAAACATGTCTTTGGTGAACAGTGGGTGTGCTTACAGGATTCCACATGAACCCAAAACACCAAATGTTTTAAGAAATTGTGAGGGAAAAAAAAATAAATAAAAAAAAAAAATACCAAAACCATATTATCTTTCTCCCCCCAAAAAATTTTCACCAAGATGAATATCTTCTTTCCTGACTCAGCAATCAGCAACTTTACAGCCAGAGTCTTCTTAATTTTCTTTTTCCCCATAATAGAAACTACACCAAGGGAAGTTTAGAAGTGTTCAGGGGATGCCGAGTCCTATATCCCTTCTTGGATAAGAAGTGACAGTCGTAACTACCAGGATCCTCAGCCCATGATCTTTGTATGCCTCATTATTCCTTAGCTATCCTGATGCCCACACGACAGCTTTAATTCTGGCTAGGAGACAGACGGAAGCAGAGCTCCCCAGCAATAGCAAGGACCTTTTCCAGAGGCGAGCTAGTACATCGCACAGTCACCCCTCATCAGAGACGTTCAGTCAAATTAGTCTCTCTCATCTCATTAGTAGTCAGTAAAGAAACTGTTATTGACATAACACGCCTGCCCGTCCAGGCCAATGCGAGCACATATTTGACACGCTCTGACAGCTTGGGTAGCTGCCTGGGAAGTACCAGGACAAGGGAGACCTGACAAAGCTTCTAGGAGGCTTGCATTGGACCATCTTGGAGATGAACAATAATAGCACAGAAATTATCACTTAGTTCCAGCAATGCATTTGAATGATAGATAGCAAGACCTGTGTGTAAAACACACTTGTGAACTTAGAAAAACAGGGATTTGTGAAGACCCTTATTTCTTATACCACTATCAGAATCAACGTACGACTGTGAAGACAGTTCTTCATATGAACTTAGAAACTACTAATGTGAGTATACGATCAGCAGTGTAAAAACCATAAAATACACTTCAATATTACAGAAAACCAAGAATATTATTATAGGAAATTAGAACAGTAACACAATTACGTTTGAAACAATTCAGCCTGTCAGTTCAGAGACAAACTACAACATAAAACCAAGCTGAAAGCACTAATACCAAAGCTTGCTAAATTTTTAATGCCTCGTATCAGCATCTTTTGAAGTAAATGTTACCTAACCTTCTAAATTCTGCTCAAAAAAAAATAAAAACAAAAATCAGAGACAAAATTATCAATAACTGATGTGATATTGCTGTGATGTATTTGGCAATTTTCAAATAGAGGACATTTTATTTCCAAAGAGAAAAATGAGGCTCTATTCAGAGAATTCTTGATTTTCTTAGTAACAGTCTCCCTACAGCTTTTAAGACCAGTATTATAATGGTTCCATACCGTGAAGCTGTTGTTGACATTTTTTGTGCTTGATTCAGCTACACTGGCATCTGACAGGTCAACTTCATCAAATATTAGAGACTGTGAATGGAAAAGAACACAAAAACATTAAATATAGCCTGAGTCTGCTCTCAAGTATGCTCACATTTGGTCCTTTCATTTCCTCCTGTCCACTCCAATTGGAAAATAAAAACAGAAAAAAAGAAAGGGTGAAAAAATAGAAAACACTGATGAGGTGATAGAACTTCCTATTCCACCGCTAAACACAGTCTTATTTGCTATCTAATCAGATGAGAGTGTAAAACAGTGGTTCCGAAAATACATGCTGCTTTAAAATCTTTTAAGGATTTGTTTTTATTTTTTTTTTTTTTAATAGATGCAGCTTTGGGGTGTCTACTGTGTACCATAAATGTGGTATCAGAGGAAAGAGATTCATACACAGTAACATACAAACATATTAATGAGCTTTAGTATGGAATTCTAAATTCATGAAAGGGAATCTATGATATGGTATCTGTAAGAAAAGAAAATGGAGCTCAAGAGACTGAAGAGATTCCTCTTTCCACTCCTTTGTTTGATGTTCCCCTAAGAGAAATACGTATCTTCATTAAACACCCCAGCTTCTGGCGAAGGGTTTCAGTCCGGTTGAACTCACAATGGGTCACAAAGCAAAGGAAAGACCACCAAAAACATCTCACCCTATTTTAACCATACCTTGCTCTTTCTCCTCTATGTCATGGGAAGGAGAAATAAAAAAAAAAAAGTGTGTTGTATGCCACAGCACACAATCAATGTTTGGGGATTGTGGAAGGATTCAGTGCTGCAGAGTATTTGTGCAACTGCATACTCACTACTCCTTCTTTTCTCATCCTTATGACACAGATTACGTTGCCATTCTCACAGCTCTCCTCTGTCATGTTTATTAAGACTTCGTATAAACTGTTCAGGGTAGCAACATGCGTAGAAAAGTGTGATAACAGAGGTACTTCAGTGCTGGGCTCCCCAGAGAGACAGCTTCTTAGATTCACCACAGCCGTACAACTACGTACCACGCAGTTACAGTCACGTAATCACAGAAAAAGAGGTTTCTGTGCCTCAGTAACAGTTTTACTAAGAAACCCAAGCTAGAGAAGATGATGGGGACCTGAAGCACCTCACCTACAGCTCCCATCGGTAGCTGCAACACTACAGGATATAGAAAAGTAATGCCCATCACTATGAAACAGCGCAGTCCAAGCTGCCTCAACAAGCCGAAATGTTCTCTCTTCCAGTCTTGAGGGGGAGGGAGGAAATGCCTTTCAGAAAGGAAAGAAGTATTCCCCTCTGCCCACCCCCAAATTTCCCACTAAAAGTTTCAATTGATGGGAAACAGCCTTTCCCCATACAAATCAGTTTTGGCAGAAAATCATCCCATCTTGATTTCACGTAACCATTTCCATCCCTTTTAGAGCAATATGGGCATTGGACTAGAAGAGCTTTAATGGAATTGAGTTTGTGAGGTAACTTCTGAGCATTATCCAATGAGCCAACACCCCCCAAAAAACAGCTATTCAAGACAAACTTATTATTTGTCTGAATAGTCCAAGGGGTTAAAAGAACTGAGATAAACATGACTTAAAAATAGAAAAATCAAGAGATAGCACCAGACTTCCTTAGATAAAGTTAATTTAGCATAATACATCTTACATACTGTAGTTTTTAGTAAGACAATCACTAATAAATCATTAAATTATCATGATTACAATTATAAATTAAGCAAAATTGAGGTACATGGCATTAGATGTTAGTATTATAGAATTACCTTTGAATCCTTAGCATAGTAAAGGGTACGACCTCGAAGCTTGAAATAACGCTTTTTCCACCTCTGAAAAGAACTGGTTTGCTTCAGTAGTAATCCTTCTTTTATACTTGTCTGAAAAAGATTAAAACACAGTAGACAATGTAAATACATATCTAAATAGCTAAGTATATAGATCAAAGTTATTGGTTTTTATTATTATTTATGTTACATTTCATCTATTGTATAAATTTCTATTAAGTTGAGACTAATTCTCTGGGCAATCAGATTCTACATAGCTATTTTTTTAACAATGCCAATGCTGGCAAAAAGCTAATTTTACATATAAAACAAAAAAGCAGTCAAGAGGCTGTGAAGATTACCACAACGTAATTCAAGTGTTTGGATAGCTACGAAACCACAAAGATTAAAGCAAGCAATAGTTTATGGTAGCACAATGCAAAGAAAAAAAGATAAAAAACAATCTACACGAGGTCATTTCTAGTTCCAGAATCTGATTATACTGAGCAGAAAAACAATCTCCACATGGACCCTAATAGAGCGAGGTACTTAAAGGTGTGTCTAATTCAAGCACAGGAATTATGCCTTTAAAGTAGATCTAGGATGATGGAAGTTTTGCCTGACTTTAAGTACCTCACTGAACCAAGGTCTTCAGCATGCACTCAGCTTCCAAATAGGAATAATTATGTTACGGGAAGTGTGAGAACAGTAACTGCTAGGGATATTTTTGCCAGGCAAATATTTCTAGTCAAAAACCTATTTGCCGATCCAAAGCATTCTGCTGCAAACCAAATCCTGCCTACATACAGCCCGTTTTTTGAAATTCAAAAAACACGAATCATTGTATTTTAAATGTGTACACTGCTTTTGCCAGCATGTGTGGGATTCATCAACCTGATTACATAAATTCTCCACTTAATCTGATGAAATGACACGACACAGCTTCCTAATTGCATGAATCTTGAAATCCATTTTCTTCAGCTTTGAAGCACAGAAATGATATGAGAAAAAGCAAGTGCATTTGGATATTATATTCCAACATAGTCTCCAATGCATAATATTTCCAATTTGTACTGCAACACTGGGATGCAAATCTTATAATACAATTTCTAGACAATGTGATATAAACATCATTTGTAGTTATTCTAGACCTTTTAAAGGCTTAATCAGACCTGACTTGAAGTTCATAAATATTTTCATCTGTTATCAGATGTACAATTGTCCCTAACTTCAATGCAAGTAATAAAAATACAGAAAAAGCAGAAAGCACTTTAATGTTCCTACCATTTCCTTTAAATGAGAAGCATTATTGCTATGAACATCGCACCCTTCATTTAGACATTCCTAACGTAATAAACTCAGAATACAGCCCAACAATGACAAAGCAATTGAATTAATGCTCTCTAAAAAGCAACCCTCTCAGATGAAACACCGTGGATGAAAGTTTTGATTTATCTCACTTTACTTTACATGACAGCGAACCAGAACAACACGTTCGGTCAGCTGTCCTGCTCTAGCTGAGGGGTAGCAATTCCCAGCTGAAAGGGAGTGGAGAGCATGCACAACACACACAACTTCATGATTGCCTGCAATTTTCTGACCAGACCCTATGATAAGCTATTTTTACACGATATAAATAGATTTAATCAGCAATTCAGCCAGAAGCAAGTGCAAGTGCATATTCAAAGCTATTTGTTATAGCCATGCAGCCCTTCTGTTTTGCATTGATTGCTCCTTGAGATTTCCAAAGTTATCGCACAGGATGGGAGTAGATAGCTTGAGTGTTTGTCAGGGTTTGAAAGGAGTAAAACCATAGAAAACCAGTTCCAAAGGAAACAGTACTCCACATGCACAGCAGGCATTGACTTAGTGGAAAAATTTCCCAAGTGGAAGGAAATCCATGCCCATAGAAACACACTGCAGACACTAGGAGACTCAGAACATACACGTCACACTGAATTCCGTTTCAGGAATTTTAAAAACCCAATGAAAGAATACAAACCTCTCTAAACCCTAAGTTATTACTTGCTAAATATTAAAATAATTATTCCATGCCATTTTTAAACCTACACAAGCCATTTCTCCTTATTTCTGCTCACACCTTAGAACACTCCTGTCCCTAAAATCAAACCAAGGACTTCAAATTAAATCCATTTTGCAAGTCAATCCCTTAAAATTAACTCTCTGCAGTTAAATAACCGTACAGGCTCTACAGAATGTGTTTTTGTATCAAAATGTTAGAAAAATAGTAGATTCATAAACATCTTCCCAAGAAACATAAGCACTTCATAAAGCATAAACGTGAATTTCATGTTTTGCCACAAATATGTATTCTGAGCTAAGGTTTAAGCATGTCAAGCAGCCAGTTCCAAAACTGCAGACACCAAACTTGAGCCCAGTATCTTTAATTAGCTTTGTTTAGCCTTTAAAATGTGCAGAAGACGCCCAGCTGCCAACTGAGTCATTAGCTAATCTGCTAATAACACTTTCCTGCATCTACACACAAGTCACAACACTTACAGGAATTTACAACTGGAAGGGACCTCCCAGGGTACTGAATCTGGGTCTCCGTTATTACATACAGCCAGGTCTTGTAAAGTTCTTTTTCAAAAACATTCATCAGGATATGGCTACACCTTAAGAAAGCAATCAGTACCTTTTCTCTCTGCAATTAAGACAGTACTCCAAGATCTCACTCTTTGGAGAAACTTTCCTCTAATTAATCTCAGCTGGACATTAAATCTGAAGCATAAGCAATAATCATTGCCAATTATATTAACTACTTTCCTACTGCAATTTAGGAGAAACACAAAAACGCACATCCCACAATCCTATTTCACACATTTTCAGGATCACCTCTCATCTGCTTACAAAAATCTCCAACCAACCCATGCAGCCAGTTGTATAATTTAGTAATACAACCTCCCTCCAGATGTATGCGGCTATAATAAAAGCAAAGGTTTAATGGGTACAACAAAGATTTGCAATTAGCATAAATAATATCACAATAAAGGTTTCCTTTAGTTATCAAAGAGCTTGACTGTGTTTTCAACACCAGACCAAATTAATCACTAACAATCTTTACTACATTAGCCATTAACAATTAGGAAAATGATTCACAGTATTACAATCACCACACCACAGTACTCCACAGTCATATATTTTCCTAAAGACATGTAATTAAAAAAATCAGAGCCACATTTAATAAAATTAAAAAGTTGTAAATTTATGTTCAGTTATCCAAAAATTTTGAATTCAACTCTACACCACAAAAATCAGAATGACAAAAATAAATGGGATTTGTGGGCATTTAAATCTCTACAAAATGAGAGGCATCTTCTTCTATATCAGCAGATTTTTAAATACTCTGTATATAACATTTGTAATTTAAAAAACAATTGGTTTTGTTTCAACAAGAATTAACCACGCTACCTTACTTCTGACTAATTCAGTTTGTGAAGTCCCACATTTGCGCAAAAATCAAAATTTGTACTTCTGTTGCTCCAAGAAAAACCCAAAGAAAGGGGAAATTTTTCTGATCCTGGAAAAGAATATAGTAAACTACTGATATATGCTTTACTGGCAGCTGCAAATGAAACTAATGAATAATTAATAACAAAACTCTGCCTTCATTTTCAGGTATATAATTGCATGTGCTGCTCCAAATGTGTCATGAGAGTGAAGAAAATGTCAGGAAATTTGTAAAACTGAAGAGAGTGAAAATGAGAACAGGAAAGGCCATAAAACAGGCCAGGTCAAATGTAAGCAGGAAATTAAGAGGATAAAGAAGAATTTTAAGACCACCTTGCAACAGATGCTCACGCTGAGACTAAAATGTTCTTTAAATACTTTGAAAGATGAAAGACAGCCAAGCGGCTGCCAGGATCGTTTTTCATCAGAGGCATGAAATGAGTACTAAAGGATGAGAAGATCATACCAAAGAAGCTCAGCAAATTCTTGGCATCTGTCTTTACTGATGAAGATGATGAGATGGTTTCTCATACAACACGATCTTTGTAACATCAGAATAGCTACATCAACATGAAGCACATATATGGGAAATATTAAACTAGTCAAATTGCTAAGTCATGTGGATCGGATGGCACTGACCCAAGAGTCCTGAAGAGCCTGAGAGGACCACTGATACTAAATTCCATTCCTGGTAACATAGTATACTGAGTCCACAGGAAAGAATAAGATTGCTGAGCCCATACAAAAACAAAAAAAACAACAACAACAAAAAAAAACTGGTGTGGTGAAATACTTTCAAAAGAAAATATTGCCTTATTACCTGCAGGTGGAGAGAAAGCATGTGGATAATCAAGACCCAGTGGACTTGGATTTTCAGAAAACCTTTGACAAGGCTTCCTACCAAAGAGTACTGAAAAAAATTAACTTAGAATGGAATTAGAAAAAAGGGGCTTTTTATGGACTGAAATTTGCTCAAAGGATAGGAAGCATGAGTATGACTTAGTAGTCACTCTGCTGAATGAAAAAGTCTTAACAGTAGGGATCCCAAGGAATCAGGACTGGGACCAGGTATATTCAACTTCATCAACCCAAAGAAGGATCACAGAGTAAAATCTTCAGATTTGCAGCAGATATTAAGGTATTTTTTTGAGTTGTCAAATTCCATGTCAGTGTTCATGAATTCAGTGTTCAATCAAGCCAGAAGAGACAACAAAATGTTGGGTGTCATCAAGAAAAGTACCAAGTAAAGACCAGCTTAGGAAAGATATAAAGCGGCACTTCTTTACATAGCAGGTGGTGACTTTGTGAAATCTTCTGCCATGAGAGACTGTAGAGGCAGATGGTGTCAGCAATTATAAAAAAGAATAAGATAAATTCAAAAATGATACCTTCGTATATGGCCCCTTTAATACACCATGGGGAAGTACCAGGGGAACGGACCATGGAAGAGACAAACTTGTGTGCTGCTCCTAAGCAGCCTTTCCTATACCCTTGTTGATGGAATATGGTCTGACCCCATAGTAAACATTTCTAAGGCTGGATTCTTCCTGCCACATTGAAAGCACCACTTTTGCTTTGAATTCTGATGTTAGTGTTTGTGAGTGTCTCTAAGCCCTCATTTACCAAAATAATTAATATTTTGATTGATGACAGACCAGACCGTTAAAGGAGGGGGGGGAAAAGACAGCATTTGATGTTGTTTATCATCCTCCTGTGATGCTTCCCACGAAGTACTGAAATAAAACCATCCCTCTTCCTTTTATTATCGTGGAGGCTTTGGTGCATTTTCAGTCTGCACAGGTATGGCTGTAGGCAGACAGAATCTTCATTATGTTGCAAGGTAAAGTCTCACAGCTCCTATTAACTCAGAGCCCCTTAAGATATTCCAAGTGTTCAGTAGATCAAAATTGACTTCTATTATTAACAAAATGTGACAATCAAACTCTTAATTTTGATTAAAATTATGACCTGAGTATTCCAAGCTTGTGGTTTTCTTGACAATCTCTGCACAGCAGCTTCCATTACTGCCACTTATGCTGACAGATATTTCATTAATTTTGTCAAAATAAAAATAGATTTTATCTACAGAGAATAAAAACTTCATAAGCTGCTCAGTGCAAGGTTACATTTTTATTGAGGATTCCGTATCATTAAAAAGAGAGCCTGACATCTGAAAATTAAAACCAAACCAAGAGCTATGTTATACCTATGAATTTATGCAACTAAAAATGGTCAAAATAAAAATTAAATTGAAAACCACTGTGACCATGTTGACTAAAAAACATTGCTTTAATTTCAAGAATATCTTGATAAAAAGATGTACCATCAAGAACTGATCACTCAGTGTAACCTGTGAAGAAATTTCATGGCAACCTAAAGCACCGTGCTTGCCTGAACCAAGCTGCCCCAGACTGCTGCTGCTAAACCATCTTCCAAGTTACAGGCAAACGCTATTAGTGACAGACAAATCACAGAAAGTGGCAAGTTGCATATGCTTTGTCTGTTGTTGTTGATCAGTGTTATTCCAGCACATAATAAATAAATAAGAAATATGAGAAAAAAATAAGAAAAATAAGAAAATGGTTTTCCAAAATCTCAGAGGGAAAGCCAGCCCCACTCCCCACCACACTACTAACCTATGATTAAGCATCACGATTTTTGTGTAATAACAAAATGGTATGTTCCACCAACATTATTCCTATAGCCCACATTTTTGGGGTCATTTATGTGGATGGACTCTAGCATATGTGAAGCTGTAGCACAAACAAAAATGAATGTAATTAAACAGCTTATGCAGTCCCTCAGCCATGATCTTTCCTCACATTCCCTTCCAGCTGCACTGAGGACACAAATTTTGCCATTACTGTTACACTGAAAAAACCTGACTTTCAGATTCCTCTACTTGGTATGTGCAGTAAAACATGAAGCAATCTGAAATTGTGGAGAAACTGCCATAATAAAAATATATTGGTACTAAGGTGAAGTTCAATTAGCAGACTGATTTAAAAATAGAGGTTATAGAATGTATCAAAAATTAGCAGGATATTGCCATACTAGGATGAAACATTACACTGAGAATTAAAAACAAAACTAAACAAAACACAACTATCTTAGTTATAAACTTAATACCAGACTGAGAATCAGAGAATAAACTTTATTGGCAGTTCAAGTATTTAAACTCCTAACTTCCACCCCTATACCACATGTTGATCTCAGTCTGTGTGCTCGTTAATCACAGAATGAAACAGCTGTAATATACTGAAAAAGGATAAAGCACTTCATAGGACTGAGATTTGGTGCCAAACATCTAAGGGTCTGGGCTTTATTTCACAACTGATCTAACTTAGAGTAATATTTTACAGCTACTGTTTGGAGCTTCAATAGCCATTCCTTTTAAATTACACATGCCCTGGGCAGAAAGATTTAAAACAACTAAGTTTAACTGTTTTTGTGTTTGAAGAATATAAATGACATGTATTTTAGAGAAAGAAGAAAAAAAAAGGAAAAAAAAAAGAAAAGGAGATAATACAAAACATAATAAAAAGGCAGGGCACTCAGCTGGCAAGATCTTTTTCTTTACTGGAGTTATGTAGATCTCAGCCTTGGTCTCAGCTAAATGGAAGTGCTCAACACATTGGCCAGTCTGTAAAGTCTATGTAGTATAGTTCCAAAATAAACCATTAGAAACAAGATGGCTCACACAGCAAAATGAACAAAATTAAAAATATAAAAAATCCCATTACATTTCCACAGAGAAGAGCAAACTCTTTCCATAGTTCTATCTAGCGTTAATATGCAAATAACAGTTGATCAATTACTTGAGGAAATTACAAAAGCATCATATAACAAAAATATATTAAACACTGTTACGAACTTCAAGCGATCCTTTCTTGCAAACGAATTACAAGTTAAACTTGTCATAACAAACCTTCTGTGTTTTACTTATTGCAGTTTTAATTTTTTTCCCCTCGGAGAATGTTTAAACAAATTCCAGTGATGATGTCAGACTTCCTAGGAGCTATGCTCAGTAGAAAAGAGCCTACGCAAAACAATTTAAAGCTTGTGACACTCCAGGGAAAGCTGGGGAACAACTCTGTTCTTTCTGGTGGGCATTTTCCACACCTATATCTGACTTTCACCGATCAAGTTAGGAAGGAGAAAAAGTAAAGAAAAATTCACAGGGTCAGGAAGTTGTAAACTTATAGTTTCAGAAAATCTCAGCATTACGTAAATGTGTTCAAAAAGATTAGTCTCTTAGAATCCTTATAATTATTCCCTTCTTTGAAGAGATGAAAAATCTACAAATATCATCCCCTGTGTTCATTCTTATATGTTTTCTAAATTACTAGTTATTTTAGAAAGTGATCAGTCATTGCAGTTGATATCTTACTAAATACTCAAGTCTATACAGACAAATAGCCAACAGTTTGACAGATGCTGCAGCCCTGAGATCAACAGATTCCTGATAGGTTTATAATTATAAACCAAGAAGTTTGTTTACTGAATACCCAAGCATTCCTGATTTTTATGCAGTATTTCCTATTGCTGCAGATATAGAGATTATATGTTTTAATCTAATTCAGTGGTTGTGCTGTGTTTCAAGTTTATATTGGCCTCAATTTTGTTTTACTAGATGGCACATAAAATCCTGGATACACATTAATCATGCTTTGAATTACATTTTCTAGTATTTTTCCATTAACAGTCTTAGATTAATAATCTACTTCTAGAACAGTTACCTCAATAAAACCTTTAATTCCATAATAACTCATGAGCATGGACCTCTTGCTTACCTACAGATCTCTTCAGGCATGGGGAGAAAAACAGTAATATATTATTGAGAAAGTCATCTTTAAGTAAATAGGCTGGGAATATAATTTTAGTGACCGCAGTAAAATCCATAGGTAAGGATCACCTCTCCAGATCTGCTGGTGATCTCTGTAATGCAGCTGGGGAAGCTGCCAGCCTTCTTTGCTGCAAGGACACGTTGCAGACTCATGGTCAGCTTGTTGCCCAACACAAGCCCCATGGCCTGTCCTGTGAATTTGCTTTCCAACCCATCGGTCCCCAGATTGTACCAGTGCATGGGGTTATTCGTACTCAGGGGCACAACATAGCAATTACCTTTGCTGAGCTTCTTAAGGTTTCCATTGTCCTGTTTTTTCAGTCTGTGCTGCCTCTGAAGGGCAGCATAACCAGCTGCTTATCGTCTACTCCCTATTTTGTATGATCTGAAAACTTGCTGAGGGTACACCCTATACTAACATTCTGGCAATTAATTAAGATTTTATACTATATTGACCCCAGTAACAACCCCTGGCGTATACCATTAGTGACTGACATCCAGCTGGACTTTGTGCCAGTGGTCACAACCCTTTGAACCTGGCAGCTCAGCCAGCTTTCAGTCCACCCCACCATCTATTCATCCAGCCTGTACTTCATAAGTTTTTTTATGAGAGTGTTTTGGGAGTCAGTGTCAAAAGTCTTACTAAATTCAAAGTAAACAGTGTCCACTGCTCTCCCTTCACCCACTGAGCTAGCTGTGTTGCTGTAGAATGCTACCAGGCTGGTTGGGGATGACTTCCCCTTCATAAAACCATGCTGACTACTCCCAATCACCTTCTTGCCCTTCACTCATTTGGAAATGGCTTCCAGGATTACTTTGTTCCATCACCTTCCCAGGGATCGAGGTGAGGCCTGATCCTCCTTCTTGCTCTTCATGACATAAGACTGGTATTTCCTTTCTTCCAGCCCTCAGGAACCTCCCCCAGTGGTTATGACCTTCGAAAGGTGACGGAGAATGGCTTTGCAATACCATCAACCAGTTACCTCGGCACTAGGGGGTGTAACCCATCAGTTTCAGTGGGCTGGTGAGCATCCATTTCATTCCAGTGTTCCCCAACTTGATCTTCCTCCACCTAAGGTAAGTTTTTATTGCTCCTAGCTTTTGCACTGGTCTCAGGGACCTAGGATTGCTGAAGGCTGGTCTCTTATCAGTGAAGAACAAGGTGAAGAAGTCATGGAGTATCTTGGCTTTCTCCTTGACCTTCGTTGCCAGGTCCCCTACCTCAATCAGCAGCAGGCACATATTTGCTCTATTCTTCCTTTTGCTGCTGTTGCACTTGCAGAAGACCTTCTTGTTGGCCTTCACATACCTTGCTAGATTCACCTTCAGATGGGCTTTAGTTCTAAAAGTGATTTTTTTTTTTTTTGTAGCAGAGAGACATCTTTTTTGTAAGTTTGCTTTTCTTTTAATTCTTTACAACTGATATTGAGTTAAACCTTGCACAATTTCTCCCAATCAGGAATTTCTTATACAAAAGTCTAGCAGTCTAGACAATGTCTGGAGCCCAATTTGGCACCAAAAATCCCAGTTCCAGTTACTACATTTTACATAATATGGACTTATTAAATTTAGTAGGTAAATATTTTATGGCTTGGTGTATTTTGGAGGAAAATAAAGAACAGCCTGTGATGGAGAACAGAATGAGTGCCAAATGGATTTGCAGTTTACTGTCCAGGCCACAGATAATCCTCTGGTAGGTAGCTCGTTCAATGCACTTCTCCTCAAGGACGTGTTATGCTGATGCATTCACTTGTTTGCACAGCTACATATAAATATTACATGTGTACCTACTGAACCACTCTGCATTCAGGGAACAGATTACTACTGCAAGACTACTGGTGAATTCCTCCAGACTGCAAAGCACTTTGTAAAGAAGAGGGTCTGAGCTGTTTCTAGCTTTTTCTAGGGCTTCCCATGGTAAAATCGTATTTTACTTCACAGCCTTTAGCAGCAACCACAGTGGAAGCAGATCTCTCATATTACACTCAGAGGAGGAAATTCTCTCTTTTGAGACCATGAGACTGGAAAGCAGAAGAATAACATATATCGGATCCTCCCTTCCTCTCTGTTTACTGACAGGAAATACAGGCCTGTAATTACTTGTGAATTCACATTCCCTCTGTGCCCAGGCTCATTCATGTGCATGCAATTTTCTCTCATTCAGAACACACAGTAAAGCTGCTTCTCCCAAAACACATCTCTGGAAAGGGGCAGATCAGCACTTCCCAGAGTTTTACACAGCACGGCTCGTGCTCATCTCTCCACCAAGGAATGCAGCCTCAGGCTCTGACGATGCATTCAAAGCCTTGAGTTGTGAAACCCAACTCAAACCCCACTTCACTCCATGGGAAAATCAGGGGGTGAGGAGTCCTCTCGAAGCATATTCCTTGGCACATGAAGGAGTAGAAGGTGACTGGGAACAGTTGGTATGGATTTATCAAAGGCAAACCATGCCTGAACACTAGCAAATCTTTTTGGAGACCCTACATCATCAAATAACATAGCACCTCCCACTCCAATTGCTAATCAACCACTCTTACTGCTAAAATATAACACATGGAATAGTTATTCACTTTTCTTCTGTCACTGAGTTAAGCAGTTAAGTATGGACTTTGCCTTTTCAATTTTAAACAGCTTAATGGTAATTTTTTTCCACTTAATTCAAAGTGCTATTAAAAAAATAGTCCTAGTATAAAAACAAGTGAAACTACAAACAGGGAAATAAATGTGTTAGAATAGAGCAATGTGAAACTTTAACTTGAATATGTGGTGCTGGGTTGTCATTGTTGTTGGGTTGGTTTTTTATTTTTTTTCCCATGATTGAGGAAAGAACTTTCCATATAAATAAGTTCTTGGTTTTATAAAACCTGTCACTTTACATATCCATTGTGTAAGAGGATTTAGCACCTTGAAGGTAAAAGCATTTATGTGTTTTACAGCGTGCTTGTTTTCAATTGTTACACAAAAGCTGCTTTTCAGGTAAGCTAAAAAAAGGCAAATTCTATTTCAGCTTTAATAAAACTTCAAACATATTCTTAAATCTTTGTTTAGCAATGTATCTTCTATATCCACTAACAAAATCAGAGACTCATAAAAGACCTAAACGAGGCATACAAAAGATCTTTTAGTCCACACTGTCCTCCAAGGTATACAGATGGGCAAAAAACGTATCAATCATTGTATTCAGGGGTCTCATTTTTTCACTTTAAAATTTTTCCTGTCCCTTTTACTGGTAAAATGGCCACTATCATCCAACATCTGCAGCAGAAGACAGCAACACATGCACGACAGAGGCATTGTATCTCATAACCCTGCATTCACTGCTTCTGTAGAGTTAATCTTCACGTGTCCAGCTCCCAACTGCAGAATCCCTAGACAGAACTGTGGGGGTCTAAAATCTGGCTTTTCACATGACCTGACAATCACTACAAAAATATACCATCCTCCTTTCCCTTTTATTAAAATGAGCTCCGCATCTGCCTTTGTCAGCCATACTTAGACTATTCCCATAAGACATTTATCTAAAATGTTCTTAAAGCCCCCAGTTACAGAGATCTTCTACCACTTGTTTCCCCTGGCGTAAACCTCCCTTTTTGCACTTTACACCCCCACAGTGCTGTTGCAGGACAATGATATAGACATAAAGTGTCAAAAAATTAACTACAAACTCAAAGGTCATTCCTAATTCATAAAGGTCATTCCTAACTCATAATACTTTGTAAGAAGAAGGACAGAGAGAACAACAATCACTTGATAAGGCAACTATAATTACTCTTCACTTGGCATGTCCTGATTATCTTTGTTCAAATCACAAACTTTTCAACAAGAGAAAATATTACACACATGCAGTTATTACATGAGTCACAAGGTTGCTTTGCTTTCTTGACCAAATTAATGAATTTAGATACAGGAGTATTTTTAACAAACAAACCAGCCCTGAACAGAGGTGGAGAACTGCAAATGTTTTTCCACTGAGGATATAGGTTATGAAAGTCTTACATCCTGCTGTAAGATTAGGTTTAGCATACAGCCCGTGAGGTAGATATGATTATGCTGTATGAAACCTGTCAATGAAGTGTTGTCTTCAAGAGCATTTAAGAGAGCAAGAAACTCTGCTAGCCTCTGGGATGCGGATCGAGTGTCCTATTTATTTCACTGGCCTCTCACATAAAAGTGGAAAGCATGGAAAATATTTTTTAAAAATAGATGTGGTTAATCAGATTTCCTCTTACGTTTCCTGATCACGTTTCTCTGGTATCTACTCTCTTCTACTTAAAATGCTTGTTTTCTCATAATTGCTTACTTGTGTTTAATATAGGTACCGTAAACTTTTGAGATTCATCCAATTTCTAAGCAATTAAGTATTTGAGGAATGTCTGAGGTCTATCTTTTCCCTGTAATGACAATTTGAGGAGTTTGCCAGACAAACCTTACAAAATCATGCCCGTGCCACCTGGCTCTCCCCCGTGCGGTGACACTCACAGAAGGGAACAGGCAGCCACCCTTGGGGCGCTGTGCAGCATTACAGATTAAGCAGCCATCAATATTCAGTATTACTGAGCTGAGGCAATGTACTATGAGCTTCATTGGCTGAGGCCCAGGCGTGCATGTTTCAGGACCAGTAATTCAGAGCAGAAAGGCAGGGCAAGTGCTTCTTTGCACTGAAATCACTGAACCCACCAAAACTTCCAAGCCCGAGCAACCCATTTTCTTTGCACACTTGTGCTGGAGGCTGAGTTATGTCAGAGCATTCTCCATGCACAAAGCCATAGAAAACAAGCTGGAAAAAAAAAATAAAAATGTATTAAACAGATCTAAGGTGTAAGATGAAAATTCTAAATCTACAGGATGATCTTCAATCTCCTTTCAGCTAGCTAGGCTTCAAAGAAAAGCTTTATAAGTACATGTTAGGCTATCTTAATTACTGATATAGCCATATACTAGCAAGAAGTCTGGCAATAAAAGTCATTAATACTACTTTTTCTTTTCTTCCTTTTTTTTTTTTTATTTCCCCTCTTTTTTGTTTTTAATTTTACACCAGAGATCCTCCTCAGGCAGTTAAACCACGTTCACACTTTGCATCCTGCTGCTGTAGCCCTGCTGATTCAACTGTGAAAACAGAAGAAAAACTACACTTGTCTTTTTATACATATGATACACTGGCTTCATTCATCTGGGCTGAAATTACCATCACTAGCAATTCTAGAGACACAGCAGTTAGCACCCCAAAAAAAGGATGTTTCCTACAAGCTACGACAAGCTCAAAATCAGTTGTGCTGATTTAAAAGCGGTTCCATCGATTTATCCCATCAGCTGCAGAGGCCCTAGCCATTTTTCTCTAATACCAGAGCTCCTAGCCGATTTTTCAGGTTGCTAACTGAAAGGTGATCAATCAGACAAGCTGGTTAACGACAGCCAGAGATTTCAAGGGAGCATTTGACCAAGCTTCACTGAGCAGCAGCCTCTAAGTGCGCTCATTTGTTCTAAAGTTGTGCAGAGTACTAGAGGACTATTCATCTCATGAGGTTGTAGTTGCTGCTTTCAAAGTATCGCCACAACTTCAAATTAGTTTTCCATACACAAATATGAGCATACAGCAAATGCATTAGGTGTTTTAACTACAAAACAGAAATTAGTTCTCACCAGAGTTTTCTCTCTGCACTACAGATCAGAATTGCAGAGCCTTCAAAGGCTTTCACTTGTATGTCAAAATGTAGCTCCCTTACCCTCAGAAGAGGCAGAACCTGTACAAAAGACTGGGCTTATATTTCCTTTCATTAACTGGAGTGGTAAACGGCCGATGGATGAATGTGCTGTCAACATAGTGCCACGGGTGCAGTCACAAACAATGTCCTTAAGCCCCGTTATGCTCCACTGGCAGTCACGGTTTAATTTATATACCTGTTAGTTAATGAAGGTCTTAAAACTCACAAGAGAAGCCCACAGGGGAAAAAGTGCGGACAGGCACTGACAAGCTAATACATGATGAGAATGGCAGGAAGCCTTGAGGTAGGTTGGTTATTGAGATCTAATGGGCTCCTCCATCCTCCCTGTGACCACCCCATCCATCTGGAGCGCAGCACCAAGCCCCAGAAGCCCATTTGATTAATGGGTCCTGCTAGGCACCAGGCTTCTTGCTTTTTATCTGCATTAGGAAAGAGTTTGAGGTTATAATTCCGAAGGCAGGTGATTCCTTCTTCTTTTTTTTTTTTTTTTTAAGATTGATGGAATGTCAATATTAATTTTCTATATGCAAAAAAAAATTGTCTGTCCAAGTTCAAGACACTGGTCAGTGATGTGTTTTTTACATTTCCAGTACAGACAGTCTATTTTTTCTATACTCCTCTATTTTAAGACCTGGCTTCAATGGAGGGAAGGTTAATGAAAAACATAACTAAAAATATTCTCTCAAATAAAGCACGGAAAATGGAGGGGGGAAGTGTTTTCTTCACAGGTTTTGAGATTTTTTTTAAAGACACTTTAGGGTAGTTTTACTTCCTGCTGTTTTAATCACTAAAGTTGAATGCCGAACCTGCTGTACCTTGAAGCATCCCTTTGGTGCTATTTATATTTGGACCAAAAATGGACTGAATACGGTCCAGGGCACAAAACAAGAAGTTACTGCCCCAAAGAGCCTGCAGTTTTAAACAATCAAGGTACAAAAAGGATGCACTATGACCGCCCGACGAAGAAATACATCAGTTTTTAACTGAGAAACAACTATTTTCATATTACTATTTGAATCCCAAAAGCAGATTAAAGACTTTCCATGGAAACAGACAAGTGGCATGACGTGTGAAATGAGAAAGAGGGTCTTTATAGCAGCATTGGCACAGAAGAAAGGACAATATAAAGAAAAAAGCATTATAAAGTCTGGCATCTTTGCCAATACTGAGAAAATCCACACACAAATCAGAAAGGGTCTCCTGCAGTATAAGCTTACATCCTCTGATTTACAGTAACCATTCACATATTTTATGAATAATCAAGCACTGAGAACAACTACACTTTGGAGATTCAGCTTAAATTTGTTAATAACATTTATTGTCCTTTGATACATGGTGTCACTGAAATCATACAATTGAGTTTAGCTGTTTAATTTGGAAGCCTTTTCAATGAGCACATAGAATCAATATCAAAACACAAACCTTTGTTGAGAGAATGTGCATTAGCATTGCTATGAAGAGATGAGACGTCTTTCTGGATAAGAAAGCTCCAGCTGTATTAAACAGGAGAGTGACATAAAGTACATCTCCATACCTATTCATACACAAAGTAAAATATTCTTGTTCTAAATATATTTGGTAGCTGGTTCCAACCACTTGTCTGAAGAGCCACAAAAAAAGAATAAATATAATCAATTTTAAAATTACACTAACATTTATCTAGTATAAGAGAAATACTCAATGAACAGAGCCCAACTAGAGTACAAGTGGATATGTTAGCAGCAAAAACTGAAAAGAAAAAAAAAAGTGGAAACCACTGTCTATTCCAGAAGAGAGGTTTATTAGCACAGATTTTTTTTTCTTTTCTGTCTTGTAAGAAAGATTCATCTATCATAATCTACAAATTAGGATTTGAATAACAAATGATGACCACCAACGACCCTTTTTTATATTCAGAAGATTGAGGCAGGTTCTTGAAATGGAAGAAAGAGCCCTCTTAACCATGAACCACCCCAGCATACCCTGTGATGCTAAGCTACAGAGACCAGATGCAACAGAGTTGCTCTGGGTCTTGATGTTTGGCAGAGACTGTCAATTAAATGATCCTAGAAATGGCTTGCTATAGTTGAACCAATGGTGAGGAGGAAGACTACATGGAAGCTATCTGTATGAAGATGTCACAATTTACACGGAACCCACATGTAACTGAGAATATACAATCCCAATACCCAAGTGCCAAGTTTACAAGGCAAGATGCAAAGACAGCTCCACTACCAACACTAATTATAAGGAATTCTGGTTTAGACAGAATTTAGATACTATAGTGCTAATTTTGACTTTAAAGGTATATAACTAGCCTGCATGAATATAATTTAATCCACTATTGGTTCTAAGAGATATCGTTATGAAGGAATAACACATTATGAGGCTAATGTTTCCTGAAGTGTTTCAACAAATACATCGTTATTATTTCTACAAATGTATCATATATTGCAATGATAAAAAAAATTAGGTAAAATAAAAAATATTTTTAATGTAGTGTCAGCATTTCACAATCCACATAATTAATACCCACCTATTATTTCCTAGAAAGAGATGATAAACATGCTTATAATTACTAATTCTGCTTTCTACAACAGACAAGTCACACAGACGAACACTATTTCCATACCTTGCTAGAGGTTATTCTTTCCTTTGAACCAAGCATTTATTTCATTAATGTCTCTTGTGATCATACTTGCTCTTTACACTGCTCTTTTACAAAGCAGGATGTGGGGCATTTCTAATACATATACTGCTTCTGAGCATAAAAACTACTTTGGAGGTAGATACCAATATTTTAATATTTGTAATATTTTAATGCAAAAAAATAGCTGTTGCCAGTGAAATTTCTTGTTAATCTTCTTTAGATATGTTTCATTTTATGTTTTACAGTATATTAAAATGTTTGTATTGATTCTATAGCTGAAATTTCCAGGTGTTATTTCTTTAGGCAATCCATAAAAGTTGTTGGAAAAGCCAGTTCTTATAGCAACTTAAGTGTAACACTGACTCTGTGACAAAATGGTGCGAAACAAAGAACCCAAGCTGATTTTTTACAATCTCTCAGTAACCTCTATCTAATGTCTTAAACAAATATTAAGACAAAACACAAGCAGCATCCTGCTAAAAATATTAACTTACTTTTAAATGAGATGAATCCATAGATGAAGCTTTTATTCCGTTTTTTTGAAGTTGAATTCTAGCTCCTGACCACTGGGGGGTAGCAGTGTGATGGCAATGCCCATGCAGTGTTTTCTGTTGAGCAGAGCACAGCGACACTAGCACTTGCTTGGCAGTGCATTACTACGGTGGGGTTTGGACATCTTTGATTCTTCATAGCACACATACTTTAACTGTAGGGGTGGACATACACGTGGCTGATTGCATTATCAAAATCTGAGTTATGGGAGAATCAGAAAAGAAGTGGTGTAACCTCCTTTTCTTCTACAAAGAATTTGCAATGGAAGTCACAAATTCACATTTAGTGAAGAATATATGAAAGAGGTTTTGGCAATCATTTACTGAAAACTGACATTTTCAGTCACTAAATTACAAAAGAGTAAACGTTTTCTAAGAGAAGTTAGTAATTTATCAGTGGTTTATATATTTATGGCTTCAAATATAGATTTGAATATTATATACATAATAGAGAATGCTTGGGCTTTACTCTTATCAAAAGAAACATTAAGTCCTATTCTCTTTTTCAGTGTAAATAGAGTCAATCTTTTTTTTCTGATAGTTACATCGGCCTGTGGTATATTTAACTCGTAAGGCAGTCCTGTGAAAGCCACTTACCTTTTTTTAAGATAAGTATATAAATATTTATTAGATTTGTACTGAAAGCAAACACAATAGAGGAGAAAAATGACAAAAGCAGTTACCTGCTATATAAGTAGCTATAAGTACATACAAGATCCTACAGTGCAGCTAAGCATTGTAGCAAATTGGTTGTGCATTATGAGTTGTTCTTATCCAGCTATGATGATTCACAGACTTTATATATATAATCATGTACATTGCAAATATATATTATTTTTACTAATATAACAGTTCAAAGTTTATGTGGTAGTGTTGCTACATGTGGTTAGAGACAAGTTTTCAGAAGTATACAGGCAGAAAAAGAAGTCTTTCAGTTGACAAGCCCAGCTGAGCCACAGTCCACTGATTTGTTCCTCTCCAATCTTTCTTTCCTAACGCTACTGCAAGCAATATGTTGCAAAGTCAATAAACACCAGCCTTCCTACAAGCTGTGTACAGGCAGCGTTTGTACTAAAATCTAAATGAGTATTGTTAAGGGCTTGCCCAGACTCGAAAGTGAATGCAGATTATGGGAGTGTTTGACGCTAAAGCGCAATAGCTGGTCCGTAACCCAATGCGCAGTCACTCTTACCCACAAGCGAAAGCATCACATTCCTGCTTTGCTTAATCCCCAGCTCAAGAACTTCTTTGCTGACAGGATGATTCATTAAATCAGCAGCTACATCTGAAATAATTCTTCAGCAGCATGAATTCAGCTCTGACAACCCATGAAAAACACAGGAAGGAGAAACAGAATGGGGCAAGGCGTTTCGTGGTAAACGTAGAAAAAGTTGTGATGGACAAGCGAGGGCTGTATCATCTTCAGCAGTTACTGCAAAACCTGACACAGTTCAAGAGCATGAAACTTCCTTCACCATGCCAATGCTGTCTGAAGAAGATGAGGTTGCTTTTAAAAAGGGGTTTCAGCTGTCCGATTAAATACAATGCCCTCTTGCTTTATCAGAATGCTTTTACCTACTATTGTAATACCTAAGGGCTTCCTTTGTTAGCTGATACCCTTCTTCCTAAGCCAAACAAGGCTGGACAGGTTGTGCTGGCAAAACTATTTCAGCAACTAAAATGCCTGTTTTAATCAGGTTTACAATTACCACAATCTAGGGACATTAGAAAAGTTACTCTTGTTTTTACTTTGCATGTTTGCTAAATCTTTTATAATACAGTTGCTTTAATTTTAAAACAGAGAGTTAATTCTTCCTCTTTGTAAAGCTTTCCTCAGAGCAGCAGAGAAAGACATTGCAAAACAGCAATAAAACCAGGAAAAAGAGCAACTTAAAAAAAACAGTGTTTCAGAAATATGGCAAGTATTGAAAAAATGTTGAAATTATTTAAAGTACTTCTGCCCTTTCATTTGCCAGTCAAAGCCTGCAGTCATTAAAAGAAGGTATGGGGATAGCATATTTTTAGGCTGAGCTGCTGATACGTAGAAAACTGAAGTTACTTGCGTAAAGCCATGGTGAGTCAGCACCAACAGAATAGCGAACCTAAATCCTAATCCCATTCTCAGACTACTGGATTGACTCATTTCCCACATCTAGTTACTCCGTTGGTACTTTATGCAATGTTTCACTCAAACCATGAAGTTGCTTTTGTAAATGGAATTTTTCATGTTACAGTCCCCCCTTGAAAATCAATCAAGGATTTCATCCCTTTTTTAATGAACTTCTGTGATCTCATTTCCCATGTCATACTGTATATCCTTGCTTAATGCTAGATAAATGAGTCAAGTTCAGCATTCACAGATGACTGATGTTACATAGTTTTAAGGCATCTTAAGAACACGTACAGGAATATGTCTCTACAAAACTTCTCAATGATACACGAAATGAGCTACAACTTAGATATCAACATATCTGTAAATATGACACAGACTATTCTTCAGGAATCAGCTGTTCTATATTAAAGAAAAAATTAACATAAGATTTTTTTCACACAAACTGACTTCATCATCTCAAAATGCCGAAAGGTACTAATAAATGATGCCAAAGGTCCCAAGAAAATTTGCTCTCCCAGTTCTCATGAAAGGTCCCATACAGAAAAAAGCACTTAAGAAGACCAAAAGAAAACCAACGTAGCCTGCCACTGAGCACTGAATTTCTAGTTATCTGCTTAAAAAAGAATAGTGTCTAAATCACACATTGCCTGCAACTGTTATGGACAACGTGGATAAAAAGTCTATGTAAATACCAAGGGCTTCTCCTTTGCACTTCATCTAAATCTGTAAACCTGCAGACAGGAGTAAGAGCTGCTTCCCTTGTCAAAGTTGAAAGCTTTGATGAAGCCAAAGAGAGTGTCATAAATGCAGCTAATCCATCCCTGCTCAGCAGAATCCCTGTAGGTCTCAGGACTAGGTGAAGGCAATACTGATTGTTTTTTAGGTATCCAAAGTATTTCCCCAGCAAGGTTAAGGAAGAAACCAAACCTTCACCCTGAAGGGTGACATGGAATAAGCATTACCTTAAATGTTGGCATTTATCAGCTACATCCCAATTTCAAAATTCTGTTTCATCTCCTCATTCACCAGCAAAACCAAAAGGAAGGGACAGAGAACTTGGTTGTTAATATATTAACTGCTGCACATAGGAAATTGTTGAATTTCTTATCACTCTGTTGCAATTTCCTCATACCTTCCAAGTTTGCAGCAGCACAGACTATCAGTCACATTATGGGAAGTGGGAAAGATGTGACATCCTGCCCAGAAACAGGCATCGCACAAAGACTCCTTAGGCCATGTGTTCTATTTCCAGAGCAAAACTCCGGAAATAGCATCACACACCTGGTTGTGTGAAGCAGTCTGGAGGCTACTGTGAAATGGTTCGTTCACTGACCCTGTTTAAAGAACATCCTTATGGATGTGAAACCCTCTAAAGTACCTGAAAGACAACAATAAAACATTTTTAATATCTGTTTTTTTAAATATCTTTCAAAATATTGAAAGCAAACCTAGTAACTGAGGAAATGTTAAAATAAAAGCAAAGAAGGTAAAGAACACAAACTTCAAACAGAAAAGAGCAGACAGTTGTGATGGTGCCACTACAAGCACTTCCTACACATCTTTTCACTCCCCTAAAGCTACCAAACTGAAACTTTCTGTTACCGATTGCTCAAGACTTGAAAAACGGTGCATTAGCTTACTCCTTCAACAAAGCTGTGAACACATGGGTGCTACCCTAGAAGAAAACTATACGTTCAAATACCAGAAGAAAGAAGAGAAACAAACAAACAAAAAAAAAATTAAAAAAAAAAAAATCTACTGACAACTTCCAGCAAGGTTTTTAAGACAGCAGTCTCAAAAACACTGCATTTTAACTGCATGAGAAATATTGCCTCCATAAAGCTGTAATGGCACACACGTCTGTATGACAACAGACTTTCACAGATGCTGTGATAGTCAGACTGATCTATTAGCAAACTGAATTTTTGCCAACATAAATTATATCAGTTGTCTGAAAAATTATAAGCTGTACTAGAAAAGAATTAAACAAGCTCTACTAGAAAAGCTCTTGGTGTTTTTTGGCACAGTTTGTTTAGATTCCTGATGCAAAAATAAGAATAATCATATCCTGACCCCATGCAGACCATGACCAATGCTTCTCTTGGGTTGCATCTAACCAGAGGTTCAGGTTCTGTGAAAAAACACTGGCTGAGCAGATCTGCAAGAGCACGTGTCTAAAACTAATCCTGAAGGAGTCGAGTCTAAAAGGTTGTTATTAACTGTCAAATTAATTCATCAATGGCAAAGAGATGATCAGATTGCATCCTTCAATCACTTCATAATTTTAAAGCTGGACAGAACAAGGAGGTTCACTTAGTTGGAGCTGGTGTCAAAATCCAGGACCTTTGCATTTCATTTTCAGGAGAACAATTCAACTACCAGCTGGCCCCAAATCTTTACCAAATCCAATGTGTTTAAGATGAGAACATGAAAATAAACTCAGTAAAATTCCAGCACAGACTGTGCTCTTCCACCCTGCTTTCTGACACACAGACAGCAAACACTTCTGAATTAAACAGGAAAACGTGAAGAAGTCAAGAGCACAACAGCAAATAAAGAGAACTCTTCTGGCCAGCATCATGCTTTTGGAAACAAAGTCAAGCTTCACGGCGTTAAAGATTGCATTATTTAATACAGTGGTAAAAGTACTCTTGTTCATTAGAAAATATATACCTGTTTTAAAAAATAAAGTTGCTCAGAGCTCCAAATACCATAGACCAGTAAACAGAAGAGTCATCATTTTTGATTGATATATTTACTGGCCGGGCAGGTGTGATTTTTAAACAAGTTTAAAAAAAGCCACTTAGTTCCAAACATTTATCTTGGAGTAAAGAAATGAGGTATTTTAGGCAAAGAAGACTGGGATCGAGCTTTCCAGATTCAAAACCCCTCCCCTCTGATTCATTAACTAACCTTGGAAAGCCTTTACCATCTTCCAGCACTCCAGTTTCCCGGGATATAAAGTGCAGATAATGCCTCTGCCATCAGAGAAGGCGAGGAAGTATTTATTTAGCCTTTGGACACAGTTTGATCTCCGAGCATTTTGCAGTGTGCCAGGTTATTTTCAATGCATCCTGCAATGGATATAAACCAAATGATCACAATTCACACAGAAAGCACGACTTTTTGCTTACTAGAAGCTCTAGCTTTATAGTGATGACCTCCAGAAGCATAAGTATTCTCCTTATACCTTCTCTTTCTATATCTTTCCAACAAAGAATCCCATACTTAAAAAATAATAAATAAATAAGACCCACAGTTTACCACAACATGTGAGTTGTTCATGTTGGTTAAAAAATATTTAAGATCAAATGTTCTAAAAATGGGAGTATTCATACCACAAGATTGGCCTGTTTCACAAATGCCAATGGAAAATCAGTTTCATGAGCAGAAAAAAAATCTGAAAACCTTACAGGAAGTGTGATATTTAAATCTGAGATGCAATAATTTTCAGAATGCAGTGGTGTACAGAATGGACAGAATGCAGAGGTGTACAGTCATCCTTCAATAATTTTAATATTTCACTTGTGCAAAATCTGCATATTCTGGCATATGTGAAGAATCAGGTTTTTTGTACAATTTTTTCTCTATTACCCCAATAAAGCGGGGGATAGTAAAAGTCTTCAAGCATGTAGAGAACAGGTTTTTTTTCTTCCACTGATGTGTCACATCTCTACCAGTGGAATATACAAATCAGCCTATTCTATTTACTGCCATCAGAAATTTGCATCTCCAGAGCCACAACAAAAATAGGGGTGCGACAGCTTCTTTCCCCAGCAAGTTAAATAACTTTGTCCTGCTTTGCTTCAGTGCTGCTTGATCCAGAGCAGGGTTAAATCTACCATTCGCTGCTGAAAGAACACATTTACAGGTTATCCATCCTCCCCTTCTGCGAGTAAAAGTGATGCTGTTTGCAAGGGAAGGGCGGGGGACAGCTTTAAGTAAATCACTTCTTGTGAAGCACTTCTTATGAAGTTTGCTGAAAGTATTTTTCAGTAAAGAAAATCCAAGAAAGGAAAGAATGAGGAGGAAGCCCACTTCAAGCAGTATCCCTTTCTTATATTGCTATGTCACTTGTTACAATAATTCAGAAGAACAGTTCCCTAACACTGCTTTGGGGAGTTTTATACAACCATATAGAAGGTCTTTGCCCATCTCCCTGCCTATGGCACACAAGGAACCTGAAAAAAAAAAAAAAAAGTAAAAAATAGGTGCCTACAAATTACGGTCACGCTGCAATGCAAAATACACGTGGTAATCACATTCACTGAGCCCTCTCCCATGGCCGGAAGAAAAACAGAGAGAAAAAAAAAGATGCAAGTAGTTCCTCTCCTCACGCAAAAAGTAACACGGAACCACTCCCTGTTTTACAAACATTTTTTTTTCTGATTAGTTCAGACGGAGCACACCCAAACTGCAGCCGCTCTCTCCCCGGCAGCATGACCTCCCACAACCTTCCTGGTAGGCTTATGCAACCAGGAAACCAGAAGCAATTCAGCGCGAGTTGTCTAATTGCGACCAATCGGGCCTTTTTAAATTAAAAACAAATAGCTGTCACCCAATTTAGAACCAGCAGTAAAAAGTCACTTGAAAAAAAAAAAACAATGAGCACAAAGGCACAGTGCAGATTCAGAAGGCTCTGAGCCCTCTTCCCATTTTTCAAGCAATGCCACAGAAGCGTTTTACTTGAATTAAATGCTTCTTCCCAGTTGCGATATAGAGACTACTAGTATTCAGTAACCTGTTAGAAATGTCAGGGGATGCCAGGTGTGCATTGCCATCACAGTTTTAAACATACCTTTCACCCCACATTTGCATTAATCAGATGCGTGATGCCAAATTATCACTCTAATAAACCCCCATAAATTGCATTTCATTAGTTCTACTTCTACTTAATAATAACCTTCATTAGAAGACCGCTTTAAAATTAATGTTACGGTAACTTTCTAAGGAAATACAGCCTCTTTGAATATTTACACCCAGACTAAAAGGCTTATGTATAATTCTCGTAAATATGCGTGAACAGAGAGAAGTTTCCAGTGTTACCAAACGATGGAAGAAGAACATGTTTGCACATTGAAACCTGAGTGTGAGCACCAGTGATGGACATGATGCTTACACAAATCTTTTCCACTACAAGTATATCTGCATACAGAGAGGCCCCATCTCAAATCTTCTCCTCTGTAGGTGGTATCAGGCTACCAGAGTTTTTCTGTCATGCTGATAGAGCATCTTCTCCTGGTGGAAGATGATATTCCTCCTGGTCTTTGTCTGGGATCAACGGGTTCAAACCAATTAACAACAAAGCAGCAGTAGGAATTGGGACAAAAATCACCATCTGTAGACAACTTCATGGGAAGTCTGAGGAACTAGAGACCCTCTCAAAGAGCAGGTTTTTAGGGAAGGGATGGAGAGAAAATCAGAGCCAAAACAGTCCCCATTACATCACACGCACTAACACCTCTTCCAAAAACGTGGTTAAAGGAGCAGGTGAGGACAGAGAGTTTTCTACATAGCCAAAGAGAAGAAGCATGAGAAGAAGAAGAAAGGTCGTCATCTAATTGATTCACCTAAGTGATCTCACCACAGCAAAAGATCTCAGGCAAACAGCTACATTTTGCTATATTTTGCTAAAAATAGCCACTCATCTGAAGCACTGGACTGCTGAAAATGAAAACATACTGTTTTTTTTAAGCATAGGTGACTTCAGATATGAGAAACTTGCCTTCCCCACAGTCTGGTTAACTTTCTGTCTCCATCTGCTGGTACATCACATCGCTATGGTAGGTAACTGGATATTTTAAAACATTTTTAAAGTCTAAAAGGGTCATGCAGCTGCCATTAGCGTCAGCAGAATTACAGCTGGAAGTTGGTGAGAAGACAAGCCCATTAAAAGTTTCACCTCTACAACTGCATCCAGCATCACTCCACGTAGGACAGACAGTGACGGATGCCTGGAGCTGAAACAGATACACAGAGTGCCCAAACGGTTCGTCTTTACCACATTTAAGTAGTGATTTACTGTAAAAAGAGTAATGAACATGCTTTCCTTTGGTCTTAAGAAAAGCCTCCCCTTTCACCACCATTACTAATTCACTCTTATTTTCTCACACAGCTAAAAATGATTTCAAGAAAATCCTCAAGTTTATACACAGAATTTTCAAATAATAACAAAAGTGAAACTTTTATACACACATACAAAGTAATCGTTTGAAGAGTGATTATAAAGCACCACTGCTCACCACTTTCCCATCACTTTCATACCCGAAGACAAACAGAAATCACTGGCTGATCCCCAAATTGGTCTGTACTCCCACTCAAGCCTGCCGAGATAAAACCTAGGTCATAAACCTGTTCATAAGCCAGCTCCTGATTATGTTAAACTAACCCTAGGCTCATTGCATCTGCATTTATTGAGTACCTATTTTTGTCATGACCACACTTAGACTAATCATACCGGGTTATGGGAGGACAATACAGACAGGAGGAAAAAAAAAAAAAAAAGGAAAAAGAAATCAATATACTCAATAGATCCACATTAATATATCCAAGGTAGCCGCTGTAAGAGATGCCAGCTTGCCGTAAGCTTTCAGTTGAAGCTGCAACTGTGAAGTTACTAAAAATAATTTTTTCCCTTGGAAAATTGATTTTCATTTGCAAGCCAGTCATTGTAGTTTTGCATTAATCCAATTATTTCACTTCAAATTACTAAAAGACAATATAGTAGAATAATTGTTGGGAAATAGATAGGAAGCAAGGCAATTTGTGCTTAATATAGTGAAATAATTGCAAATTAAAAATATAATTTATCAAAATTTACTTTATCTATATTCAGCTTCTTGTCAGGGTATAAGATTTGGTTCAGTAATCTTCATATTAAACAAGAACTGCAGAGAGGGAAGGATTTTTAAAAGGCTCCATCCTTTCAATATAAGAAGAAAAACATCTGGTAAAGATAATTATACATAATCATTTCTAACAACACCGAGTGACAAAGAAGAAAAACAAACAAATACTGACTCTGTGATCCTGATAGACAAGTAGAGCACCCCTTTTTATATTTTTAAATAAAATGCCTCATTTTAGTTTTCTCTTCAAATATCCAAGGAAGGGTAAGGCCTTCGGAAAGGTAGAATACATCTCATTGAACGCATTCTTCTCAACGCACGGTCCAGACAGAAGTCCAGAGAGAGAAGGATGCAAAAAACTATTTTCTTCTGTCATTTAATAGCATTTTGAAAGAAACTGAGGAAGGAGGCAGTTGGCTGTTTTTTGTTTGTTTGTTTTAGATCTGGACGGAGTAAATTGCTCGGTGGGTGACCCAATATTTAGCAAAACATGAGCTCAGCCAGTCCATGCGCTGGCTGCCCGCTCTATCAGCCAGACCCCGCCTGCTCAAGCAGTGATGCTCCCTTCTTTGATTAGGGTAAGGTATTTATGTTCAGAGAGAAAAATATATCTTAGCTGTTCGGGTGTCCTCCCCTGCAGGCCCGAGAGAGGGAAACGAGTTGTGGCCACCTCTTACTAACATCCTGGTAACACATCTCTGAATTGGGTCTCGGAGGAAAAGAGGCTTCTGAAGACTAAATGCTTTCCTTGTTCAACGGCGGTTGGAACTGAAAGCCAGGCAAAAACACTTCTTCCATCACAAGTAAAAGCCATTTTACTGAATTTTTGCAATGCAAATTTTTTCATTTCCATCCTACATACCCAGGAAAAATAACCCGCAAGGAAAACTTGGCTGTATCACATTTATACGGCTCTCAGTATTCAAATCAGATGGTCAACAGCCTTCCACCTTCCCACCTGTGATGGGAAACTTCAAAATTGCCTCTTGCTTCCTACATCTAAATTCGGAGGGCTTTGCTTAGTATGAGCTGTAGGAAAATCAACACAAGAAGGAGTAAAGTTCCATCAATTCCTACTCAACCCAACTGTGTATCCTCTGGTAGTTTCACATTAAAGATGTGTAATGCCAAAACACGTAGAACCTATCTAGGGTCAGATTCTTCAAACCTGACTTCCTCTGAGAGCATAGCAAATTCACATTTTTTCATTCGTGACTGCAATATGATAAATACAAAAAAAAAAAAAAATCAGGTTTACTCTCTGTGTTAAAGCATCAGATATCTGGTGGCTTAAGGGAAAATGCAAAAATTTCCAAGTAATTTCTGAAGAGATTCTCACAAGTAATAACCTTGACAAATAAAGCATTATTCCTGAGTAAGCATAATGACTTGGTAAAATTAATTACTTTCCCTTTTAACCCGTTAATCATCCGGCTTTCATTCTGGAGGAAGCGCAGAGTTTCATCTGCCTTTGTACTGCAACATTAAACCAACAAAATTGCCAGTGGCAAAATAAACATAATAATACTTCATGTAAGGTTTCCAAGATTCTGGTGGGAGCTCTGTACAGAAGAAGTATTTCTGTACTCTGGGTTACGACATTCTGTTATTTAAATATTAATAAAACAGTGATGTAAACCACATTAGAAAAGAAAACAAATCTTTTCAATTAAGTTTATTTTTAGAACAAGTCCTAGGATTCCGAATACAGCAGCATTTTCTGAACACAGTGTTTTTCCCTTAAGATTTCTAAGTGGCAAGACTCCATAATCTGCTCGGTGGTGGGAGGCGAACTTCTGCAGAAAGAACAGAGGCAGTTTAAAGGGCACCTCCAAACATTTCCAAATGGACAGGCGACGCTCTGAATAGCTGCCACAAACACTGAACGCAATAGCCAGGCAAGGATTAAAAAAGAAGCAAAATTTCAAATTTTTAATGGCATGAAACGCCTAGTTATGAGAATATTTTTCCAAGAGAAGTTAGTAAACTGAACCCTAAGGGATACAACAGAGAATATTAGCTCACAACTCAAGGGAAATGGGGCTAAGCAGTGCTATAACAAACTTAATTTATTCACCAGACTGATGCAATCTGGCCTCGACCAGATTGTATTGTCACATCTCTACATGGAAAAAAAAATTCAAAAGCTGTTATTTTTAGGGGAAAAAATATTTCTTTAATGTTGCTGGACAAAAGCCAGCAGCACAGGGCTATGTCAAGATGATGGAATAACCCAACCTTACATCTCTAAGCATCACGGTCACAGGAAACAGAGGCCAAGGCTAAAATGTGACCTGTGGTGGGAGGATTTAGTTAAATCTCAGGCTTTAAGAGAAGTGATTTCTTTCCAAAAAAAAAAAAAAAAAAAAAGACATAAATAGTTAAGTACATGGGTCATACTATATTTGTTTAGCAACCATAAAACAACCACTTGCACTCTCCATGCCACGCTTCCACGAGGGAGGTGATGTGCAACTCTCTTGCCTGCATCCTCTGGACAGATCAGCCAGAAGCAAGACTGAGCTCTGAACTTTGCTACTCAATCACAGCAAACGCTACCAAGAAACCGCCGCTCATCCCACGGCCGACTGGCAAAGGTTCTGCTGTGGATTTCTTGGAAACTGGATTTTTTCATTCCAATGAAAACACCTGCTGCTGATGGACAGCTGGCATTTTAACAGAAGTATTTGTAATGCCTAAAGTTTAATGCCAAACTTTTCAACAGAAGACCCGAAAGGGTCCGCTTGCACACATTTACAAATTCATTTATACCAAGACATAGGAGGAGCAGGAAGCCCACTGTGTATTTGGGGGGGGGGGGGGGGGGGGGGGCGGGGAAAAAAAAGCAGAGTTTGTGCCTAGTATAGGGTTAAGGAGGGAGGCTGGCAGCCAGGAGCAGAAGCCAGGTGCCAACCCCCCCACTTGTGGACTTTAAGAAAACCATTCCTCCTCCCAGCGCCCCGCTCACTGAACGTGCATCTGCGGGCAAGCACGAACAGAACGTGGCTCGGCCAAGTGAATCATAAATACTGCCCTTGCAAAGAATGTGCAGCATTTGTAAATACTCCAAAAGAAAAGCAATCTGTAACTGGTGATATAGAGAGGTTTCCTAACAGGCAAGCCTCTGACACTGTTAGGGTCAAGCAGGCAAAATGCCAAGGGCAAAGAGGAAAAAAGGAAAATAATAAAAAAAAATGCCCTCCCCCCCAAATCCCTAAACACCTCTTAAGTCTATGTAATGCTCATGATTCACAGAATCATGCTTCTGATTAGACTGATGTGCCAAGGTTTTCTTTCTCAAGTGATAAACTGGGAAAATTACTGGTTCCAGTTACTGTGTATTGGGAAATCCAATCAGGAAAAACATACCCCAGGACCTATCAGAAGGATTCAGTGTTTAAAACAGAACTTTATTTTTGTGGGTGTGCCAGTAAAAGGGGGTTTGAGCAAAGAGTTTAATTTTTCACACAGAGGTTATTATATATTTAGGTCCATCACTGATGACCACTTTTTCCAGGAATTCTAGCTGTCCCATACAAAGGTATCTGGAAGCATCACATCAGCAAACAGCCAAGGTATTTCAAAAGAATCACAGTAGTAATAGCAATCACATTTAGTAAAGATCAAATACAGGGATAAACGTCAAAAATAATCATAATAAAAGCTTACTTTTTACTCATAGGAACTATAATAGTAGCAGCAGGATACAGGCTACGTCCTTTACAAGCATAAATCTCTCACAGGGGAGGGAAAATAGCAGCAGACATGATATTGGACTTCTTCATAGGTCTGGAAGAAAAGCGAACAACTAACAAACATGGGGAAATACATGAAAGAAGGAGAATTAATACAAAAAAAAAATCCCAAAGGCAAAGTTTTTGTAGGCACTCTGAAAAAGTCTGGAACATACTTGAAGAAAAACCTCATGTACATCTGCTTCCTAAATATGAAAAACTTCTTTAGTAAAATCACTGACTCTCAGCCATCAACTAACTTCAAGAAATCCTTGTAGTAATTTTCCACTTAAAACAACTCTGAAAACATAATCTAGCGGATCTGAATTTTATACAAGACTTCAACCTGCAGGTGAGTAATAGCCTGAATAAATGTTAACAAACAAACAAACAAAAACCCACCACAATTACAGTTTCTTGAGTAAAAAAGATTCTGTGACTTGCTTTTCTTTAGGTACATCTAAACCCAAAATTTCAAGCAGATCTAGCTCAAGTATTTAATGTGAATAAAGTAAACTATCTCTACCCTAGCAGGAGTGGAGACAGGAGGGGCTCGTGACTGAGCCAGTGCTCAGCTTCAGTGAACACATCAAAACTGCGGGTGCAGACCTAGTCTACTACTTTGCTCTAGTATCTGAGGAAAAAAAAAATTGTAAAGCTTCAAGGGGAGGACAAAAGAAGAAGTAGTACAGAAGGGTTTAAGTCCACCATAAAGGTTTTTAGTGCTCCCATTACGATGATGCCTGATTGCTCACCACAGCACGAGAGCAATTAATGGGGACATGAAAAATCAGCGGTTTCATCACAAACTAGGGAACCATTCTGTAAGGCAAAGAGTTTAAGTTCCCAAAGTTTTAGCTGTGTATTATTCTTTCTAGATTTTTACCGTCCATGAGAGTGTACCCACTACCTTATTTTTAAAATACAACTGATGTAGTTTCGGTTTCACACTTTCCAAAGTACTCTGACTAATAGCAGTGCACCCTGTTGATCAGCACTGAAGACAAATTATTACAGATTTTTAATCCTCTTACCCTGTATACCACACATTTCTAAAATTTGTGCTCATTAAAACACATTGTCTAACGTGTTTTTAATACATGCCCACCTTCTGCTCTCTTCACCACTGCCTGCAAGTTCTGTATAGGGGGATAAAAGTCTGTTTTTGTAATTGCCTGGATTGGCCCCCACTTTGCCAGCACTGATCACTCCTGATCCTCTTTCACATCAAAACATGGTTGGGACTCTCTGAATATAACAGAGATATCTGATCTGGCAGGTCATGTCAACATAAATGTGCACAAAACCCACGCCATACCACCAGGAAGGAGGTTTTCACAGACGAACAATCACAATCACTTCTATTCAGGATGTCTGATGGTCTGGTAGTTTAAACTATTGGCCCACAATGCAAGAAATTGGACCAGATGATCTTGAAGGTCTTTTCCAACCTTAATGATTCTATAAATCTAATGTTTGCACTCCATTCCTCAGCTGCAGGCGGCTCAAACCCCCATGTCCCTTTTGAAGACAATAACTTCACCAGAAGCTGCTTAGCCATGAAGCAATGCTGTACTCATCCTGCTGACAACTTAGCACTTTGCAAAAAATAACTAGCAACATCCTAAAGGCTTCTAAAAAGGCAGCACGACTCCATGTGCTGACAGAAACTTTCCCAGAAAGCAGAAGACCGAGGTTCTGACCTCTGCCCCATCAACTGTTCATGCAGTTTATCTTATACAGTCACTGGAAAACTCAGTTATGGGTATGGTTTTTTGTTTGTTGTTGTTGTTTGCTTGTTTCATTTGATGCATCACTCTGTGGATTTAATACTATGATTTTCCAGACATAAATTCTGGAATTACACAATTACATCTTTTGCCACTCAACTCGTAAGTGAAATGAGCACAATATCTAAAACAAAACAAGAGCAAACTTTTATCCAAAATATGGTTTCTACCTTGGACTGTATCATATCAGAGAAGTGGTGGGACAGTGCTATAGTACCTCCAAAAACGCTGCTTGACCTCTATTCAATCCACAAACTTTGACTGAGTCTACAAAAGGAAGCACAGTTTTATTTCCAGAATGAAACAATCAAAATCTGGTTTCATAGATCTATTTAGACCACAAAATCTTGTAAATATTTAGGTTAGCATCTCAGTCTTACGTTTGTACCTTTTCAAATCCCCTGTCATTATGGTTCTTACTCTATCAACACATCAATTACCTTAACTGCCAGTACCCCAAAATAACTCTTTTTGAATGTCAGCTGCTACATTTTTCACTCCTTTGCCAACTAATACTCTGGTTTTAGCAAGTCAGTTTACAACTTTTCAGGACTATTTTAATCTCTACGTGTACTTTGGTTGCTGAAATTTTGATTTGTTTAAAACAAAGTATCACAGAAAAAAACCAACACCCTTCTATGACATTAACGCTCTACTGTCTAGGCTGCAGATTATCCCAAATAGAGGTTTTCACAAGTTACAGTCATTTACTGTGATGGCCTTTGAGAGGATAAAATTCAAGGCACAACAAAAACACATGATATCCTGTGCTATGCATCCAGATACCCCTGTCATGAACAACGTATACAGGGAAGTACTTCTGAATACAGCTGCCAAATTGCTTTTCTTTCAGCATGAGTTCTCAACAGGGAGCACAGCTTCTATGTTTTAGCATTGATACAGCAGTCCCAGAAGCAGACGTGGCAACCTGCAATGCATGGATCTGATTCAAGGTCCTCTCAAAGTCAACAGCAAAAATTATTTTGTTTTCTATGAGGGGAGGATTAAGTTCTCCAGGAACTCACAGTTTAGCATCTCCTGCAAGTACCTTCACACCCCAGGACCTCCATGGCTTTTCATCACAGCATCCTATCGCATTTTCCCCCTTCTCATTTTCAGCTCAACTGTGCAAGCAGAAAAATCTCCATGAATGTTTGTAATCAAATAGGATGAATATTCCACTTAGATGTAAATTTCAGAGCACTCCAGAATTTTATGCTAACTCAGACACACATGAAGAATTAACCGTATGTGTTGCCCCATCTGTTCCTACTGCACTTTAGATCAGCCCACAAGACAGTTTGGCATGTTTCACTTTCTTGCCACCTAAAGGCAGAATGATATTGTGTTATGAAAAACAATGCATGAGACTAAAATCATACATCTTTCTATACTTTGGGATAAGGACTGTTTCAGCCAACAATGCGAACGTTTTCTTTGGCAACTTACTGGTCTTCAGTTTGTGTTCATTAAAATATTTGTAGTCTGCAAGCACTGAATAAAAAGGAAGTTTATACTTTAGACAAATTAATATATGTGAAAATAATTGCATTATAGAAGAATTCTTATTTTTACTCTTTCTTTCAATAAACAGAGATAACAGACCTACAGCAACGCATATGTAATAGCAATTTACATGTGTTAACTCTTAAGAAGTGAAGTAATATCTACTTCCCAAAATACATTACTTCTAAACAGTAAACAACCAAGACTGAAATGCCAATCATAAATAATTAGTAAACACAATTACCCATTACATTTTTATTTCATTAACATTTCTTTCAGAAAAAAATCGGCACTGAAACATGGTGACATTGTTTAGAACAATGAAGTCTTGGCTTTTACTTATACTGTATATAATAAAATGCTTATATATTTATGGAAAATTTATCCTCAATAGAATCAGACCTGATCCAAGAATCCATGTGAATGTCAAGTGCTGATATTCTATGACATTTAGACTTAGAGAACAAAAATTTCAAAACCAGCCTGCACAACCTACATGAAGGTTTCAAATTTTGCATCAAAAACTGACTCCAAGTATAAAAACACATTTTCTGTATTTCACACATTTGTTTTTCTTTTTAGGTTATATTTACCATACTATGTCTAAAAACAACACTTCTTACAAACTTTCACATCAGCCAATGTGTTAAGAGTCAGCTTAGATGTCTTGGTGACTCTTTGCTAATGTCATCTCACACGAGAGGAGCCTGAGAGATGCAGTGGATAGAAATATATTTTATATCCTGTGTAGTTTCATGTCACAACTGAAAATAAATTAACAAGTACAGAGTTCTTTTGGAATATAGGCAGTGTTGAAAAATTATTAGTTTTATAAAACACTGTAAGAAGCCCAGGAAAAACAGAGCTGCAAATGCATTACTTGTGAATTGGGGATGGGGACTCAATTCCCACCTGTCTCAGCCTTCCTGATTGCTGCACTAGGCAACTTTTCACTTTTCTTTTTTACCTTCATTTCACAGTTGGAAATAGCAAAAATACTTTCTTATTCATAGAAGAATGAAAAGAAAAATTTAGTTATTTTGATGATTCATTCAGACAATATCAATGGGAGTCCTTCTAATATCCAGAATAAGTTAGAGAGGCAGGCATTATTGGCAGAAGTTTCAAATAATTCTTACGCAATACCAAATTACACTGCAGTCTATCGGGTGATCAGAAGTGAACCTTCTATTATTTTAAAAAGCATTCATACAAGATTTCCAGAGAAGTGAAAAGACTGTATAGCATGATGAATTTAACTGCATTATAGCAGTGTTAAATAGTACGTTGTCCTATTAAGTGTTTTTAATATACATCTTCCAAGAAAGTGGTTTTATAATTATATTTTCTGGAAGCATCCAGAGTCAGTTCAATGCCTGCATAGATGACAATAGCCTCTTAATTTACCTCATTAGCCTACAAATGCAGGAGAGTTGCTTACCTTTACACAAGGGAGAAAGCTCTAACTGGAGACTTTCTAGAATAGAATACAGAGTTTATTTTTAAATATAAAACCTTTCTCTCTGTATGTTTAAAAACCTTTACACAAAGCAGACAATTTTCATACGAACTGTTTAGATGAAAAGGATGATTTTAGCTGCAGGAATCCTAAAAAGAATGTTTCAAGAGTGTTCAAATTCATACCTGCAAAGTTGCTCTAGTTTAGTCAGAAATTGAAAACAATAACAAAGGCAGGTACTCTAACCTAGGTAACAGAATGAATCTCAGATAGACAGAATCTCAGGTCTGACTTTTAATCAGAGCAAAGCATCAAGATCAAGTATCTCACTTAGGGACGTTCCCAGTAGTACTTATGGCTTAAGTTATAATTATCCACACTTTAAAAGTAAAATAACTCGAGTTAACCTGCAACACAGTGCTCTGAATTTACAATTTTACTATAAAATGTCTGATTTTTTAGACATGTCATTATATCAATTTTAAAGCTGTGTGCATTTTGACACTGAAATACCTTTGCTGACAACTTCAGCAGAGTATGTATAATTGTCCTAAAGCAATGGTTGATTACCTGCCAAGTTTTCCAATTATTAGTCCTCATGCTCTTCTGACAACATGGACATTCTGGCTTTTTATCTGAGTACCATAAAATCTAGAGAATTTTTGCACCATATCAGGTCATCATGGACCCAACATTAGCTTCCTACTTAAGAGTGAATACACAGTCAGTGAATATTTAGAATAAAGAATTCATATGCATGTGTTATATCCGTTATTAGCTGAGTATCAAAATGGCCTCTTAACCACCATGCCATTGAGAAGAAGTGTTTTAAGGTCCATCTGCACTCTGTCCTGCTTTGTTCATAAACCTCTGATCATTACGTAGGACCAGAGTATTCAACCATAGCTCTATCTCAGTAGTTTTCAACTTTTTTTACTTGAAGACCCCCAACAAGCAAGGTATAGACCTCTGAATAGAGGCTTTACACTCTCAGACAATAGGCCTGCCCTTCTCTATGACTTTTTGGAAGCCTGTATCCCCAGACACTAACTAAAAAATGCTGTCTTTTGAGAAACACACTCCAGCAAGTTAGAAGATAACATTCCAGTTTCCAATATAGCTCTTGGGGCTGTGGTATCTATGAGACTATTTACTGTAAAAACATCACAGTGCTCAAACAGTTCATTTTCTGGGAAATTCCCCATCAGTGACAACAACAATAATAAAATTCCTGGATCTTATCACCAAGAAAAACAAGAGACATAAATTCATGAAAGCCATGAATCTGAATTAAAATGCTGGATGATACAACACAATATGAAAGGATGAAACTGTGAGGCAGACCATTCATAAAGCTCACACATCTGGCCTACTTCTTACAGGTCACCAGACGAGTGCAGCGGGATCCAGATTCCATTTTTTTTAATGCAATCAGCTCATGATGTTAGATAATCTTCTGTGAGACAGCAGTTGTGTCATCCTAAAACAGGTGAGTGCAAGTTGAATTGGTCTCTTACTCTCTTTTTTCCCTACAGCCGACGACATTCCTTAATAGCAGGTAAAGCACTGATGAAGAATCAAATGTGTCTAAGGAATTCTTGTGATCTCTGGGTAAGGAGAGAAACCTTCAAGGGTTGGTTTCTCAAAGAAAAGACAAAAAATCAGGTCAGGAGAGACAAAATTGAGAAGAGACAAAAGAACTGAAAATTCTCACAGACGCATTTTGGAAATGGAGTTTGAACAGCAATGCTGGATGATAACAAGAAGGCCATGCAGTTAATGATTATCACATACTTTATATGTGTTCTTGCAGTCTTCAGTATTTCAACACACTAGACATGCCCTTTAATGCTCTTCAATCAAGTCCTCTTCTAAGTATTGTAAAATGGCTGAGAACAACAAGAGATTCTCTTTCCTCCCTTAATCCCCTCCTACATTGCTTTAATGCTCATATTTTAACAGAAAGATCTGCCACCATGGATCTTAACAGGTACTGTATTAACATATTGATCTAATCTCATGCAAAGCATTCAGCTTTGCACAATGCACACACCAGCATGGGCCGTGCTGCCAATAAGGCTTCACAGACAAACAAAGCAAGATGTTTCCTGACATGCAGTCCTTGGAAGGAGTCCCTCTGACTGCTCAAAACATTCATTAAACAGCTCATTATGTTACCCATTTATCCTAACACATCCACATGCCTGGATTCCTTGCTCTCAGAAAAGTCTTAACAAAACAAAACAAATCAAAAAAAAAAAAAAAAAAAAAGGTATCCGGAGAAGGCAGGTATTTTTCCTCTCCTTTGAGCCTGGCCATTAGATATCTCAACTCACCTTTTGGTTTCCCAAATGCACATTCCATTCTAACTCTGTAGCTACTCAGAAAATAGCTGCAGCAGCTTTCTTTCACCCATGTGTCCTTCCAAAAAAGACCGCAGAAGCACAATTTTCTTTGTCATTACAAAAGCAAGCTAAGTCATTCAAAAATTTTCACAATGATGTTCATAAAAAAGACATGCCAATGGTGCCAGTACCATCAGCAAAAATGCCTGTATGGTACTCCACCTTGTGAGCAGCAAAGAAAAGTACTCTGAGCAGCACAGACTTCCCCGGTATGGAATTCCCCTGAGTTTCCACCTACCCACTTCAACCTGGTCAACTATTCATCAGAAGAACACAGGAAGTAAACAAGAATTTTGAAGGTGAACAGGTTTATGCTCCTTGCCTTCCTCAGAGCACTAGCAGATAGCCTGCTTCCGGATTTACAAGGCATATTCAGACAAAACTGTTTCTTATATCTGTGAAAGTCTTCTCATATTTTTAGGATGATCAAGCCACTGCTAGTAGAAAAACTCCGAAGCAGCATCCACCAACAAAGCTGCATACTTGCTGCTCTGGTTCTCATTGCAAAAGTTCATTTAGGACTTGCAGCAGACTGCTTAAAATCAACACTGAGGAAATTAATGTCTGGCAATTTGTCAGCCCTGTTGTTTTTTTACTAGGGCCTTCCTCTACCAGACAACATATGTGACGTTGATGTCCTGAGCATGTATTGGAGTTTTTAATAGTTGGAGTTTCATCTAAACAGGGTAACCCCTATTTTGGATGTTGCTGATACATACTAGTTTAAAGGATATCAGTCCTCTTCTTCTTCTTTTTAAGCACAAAAGAAAAACAATCTGGGAGTCATATTTGGTTTTAATGGAGGTATACTGAAAAATTAGAGTATATTAGGGATTGGATTTGTTTGATGTGTTGAATTAACTTAGACCAAAATACTCCTACAGTGTTCAAACAGTGCAGCATTCAGAGAATTAGCAGATCAAAACTGTGCTGGATGTTGACAGTCTGCAGAGGTGGGCTGACAAAAATCTCATGACGACCAACAAGGAGAAATACAGAGCCCTGCAACTGGGGCGGAACAAGCCCAGGCACCAGGACAGGCTGGGGGCAACCCAGCTGGAAAGCAGCTCTGCAGAAAAGGGCCCAGGAGTCCTGGTAGACACCAAGTTGAACAGGAGCCAGCAACGTGCCCTTGACCCTAGGGAGGCTAATGGTATTCTGAGCCACATTAGGTAAAGCATCACCAGCAGGTCAACAGAGGTGGTCCTTCCCCTCTGCTCAGCAGTGGTGAGGCCACACCTGAAGTACTGTGTCCAGTTCTGGGTTCCCCAGTATAAGAGAGACCAGAACATACCAGAGAGAGTCCAACAAGAGCAATTGAGATGACTGGAGTACCTCTCGGGTGAGGAGAGGCTGGGATAGCTGGGACTGCTCAGCCTGGAGAAGAGGAAAGTCAAGGAGGATCTCACCAAGGTCTATAAATACATAAGGGAGGGTGCAAAGAAGATGAAGATGGAACCAGGCTCTTTTCAGTGGTGCGCACTACCAGGACAAGAGGCAGTGGACACAAACAGGAATGCAAGACATTGCTTGTGAACATCAGGAAGTACTTCACTGTGCGGGTGACGGAGCACTTGAATAGGTTGCCCAGAGAGGTTGCGGAGTCTCCCTCCTGGGAGATCTTCAAAAGCCATGTGGACATGGTCGTGGGCATCCTGCTCTGGGTGTCCCTGCTTGAGCAGGGGAAGTTGATCCAGATGACCTCCAGAGGTTTCTTCTAACCTCAACCATTCTGTGACTCTGGTTGAAGCCCTGCCCAACTTCCACAGGACATATTGCCCTGGGGGCTGCCAATGGATGCTGAGCTAATGCAGTTCTATATATGAAGAAAGAGAGCAAAGTGAAAAGGGAAAAAGGCAAAAATCAGGCCAAGCAGTCTTACAGACCTGAAAACACATTCTGAAGTTCCCCAAGCAAAATGTTTGTAAGGTTTTACTGGATTCACCTATCATTTCAAAGACTGATGGAAGAAGAGATGAGCCCAAATTTGACGTTTTCTCTTAAAAGCCTTGAAAAATTTTCTTCAAAATACAGTAGAAAATTGAGCTACATTCCAACAACATAGACTGAGTCTACAGAAAGAAACATTAATACGAAGCAGCATATAAGGCTGTTTACAGTTACCTGAACAATGTGCAGAGTCCTATAAAAAGCAATCAATTTCTCTCAAGGAGTGACAAGTTTTCTTCCCATATTTTTATCAAAACTTTTTTTTTAACAAACTACCTTTTTTTATGAAAACTTCCCACATTTTTATCAAAATCTCTTCCTGTATTTTTAACAAAACACAAGATTATTTGCATTTGGAGTACAGAGGTGGACTGCATGTGACTACCCTTCCTACATGCTCCAGAATACCATACGAAACACCTCAAGATTTGGTGACCCACCATATTAGTGCTGAACATGAAATAGGAAGTTTTTGTGTTGCAGACCAAGCACAGTCATTCTGTATCTAAGAACGACACACAACCCTCCAGAATAATTCACACAGCTTGATGTGGGTCAGCTCTGTGTTAAGCCACTGTCCAGCCACCACCCTCACTATGGGAAGGACTTTTACTTTCTTCCAGGGATGAGTTATTTTGAGAACAAGGCAGTAATACATGGCAGCCAATAAAAATAAAAATAAAAATTAAAAAAAAATACCCTCAGCAGGCTCTGGATGCCCATAGTGGGCTGTAAGAGTGACTGCTCTCTCTGAAGAACTTATGCCCTTCTGAGGTGCAGCAAATTTAGTATTGACCCAGAAAAAAGGAAAAATAATAATCCAGAAGAAAAGAGGCACTGGTTATTTCTAAAGTCTAGTCCAGAACAATATTTGATATTAACAAGGGCCTCTTTGTACACGTCATTTGTCACCATTTCATAATGTCAGAACTTTGTTAGCATCCCGCAGCAACCCTGATATATAAAACCTTCCTCCCCAAACCTGTACCTAGTAAGTGAGCTCTGACAATATGTGTCAGATTCACACTACCAACAACCCTCTCTTGCTACTCAAGACCAGACAATTGGAAAGGTCTATTTAGAGTCTACACACTGACACTACCAAGAAATTCAGGTAAAACGGTGTTTTTCAGTGTTCAGCACTATCAAGGCGAAATCCATTACAAGAGAGGCACTCCATATATATACTATGGGCTTGAAGCCATTTGTTTCCAACTCAGTTAGCTACCAGTATCTCCATTTTCCAATACTTGTCTGCCACTACCCTTTTTCATATTCTTCTGAGGAAAATCTATTTTAGTGATATTTATCCTAGTTAAAAATAAGTGGGCACTTACTTTTTGGCTGTTTCAACCTCTAATTAAAACCAATTCTACAGCCGGACACAGATACTATGCTAAAAAGAAATAGCCTTGAGCAACACAATTTTCATTGTTAAAGAAAGTGGTTCATAAGCAATTGTATCTTGTCAGCTCTAACAGTTAATCTAACCTCTTCAATGACACGCAGTTATTTCACACTCAACATCCTGCCACGAACCAGTAATTATGGCCCATACTTGCTATCTCTACTGACACTGATTTCCAGACTACAGAGACATAGGCAAATGAGCTTATAACCTTAAGATAACCAAAGGACACTGAAGAGGTTATTTTTTGCAACATGACATTTATTCCTGAAATTGTTTGACCATTAAACAACAATCATTTCATCGTTTAATCTGATCCTAATGGAGACTGCCTCAAATGGAAAGCTTTTCCACTGTATCTTTTTTTTTTTTTCATCTGCAGCAAGTCATTAAAACAAAATTAATACATGATGAATATAGTGCAATAAAGGAAAAAAAAATCTGTAGATCTTATTTTGCTCCAGGGAGATTGAGATTTCTCTTGCTGGAGAAGGGGGAGGAGGGAGAACGAATGCTGTCAAGCAGCAGTTGCACAAGTAGGGACTCCAAGCACCTTCTTCCACCTTCCCAGAAATGACTGGCAAGAGACATCAGTTCTCAAAGTTTGTTTGCATCTGACAGAAGTAATGTTAGAACATCGCCAATAACCTTTGAGAAGTCAGGGACTTGGGGAAGTACAGCTCAGAAAAATCTAAGAGAAAAACACTGTCTTTGTCTTTAAAAGAAAAGAGAGAGAGAGATTAAAAGAAGAGACAAAAAATAATGACTGAAGTATTTTCCTAGGAAAATGTTGAAAAATATGTTAAATCACAGTCATTTTCTCATATGATAACATAACAAACCTGTGGAGATAGCAAAAGTAACATTTTCTATATCTTTACATCAGCAAGAGTTTTGACAATTCCTCATGATGTTCTCATTGAAAGATAAGAGATTAGTCTTGGGTGGTAGTAAAAGTGACTGGGCAACTTTATTTAGGGAAAATGAAAATAGAAACATGACATTAAAAAGGCAATGTGGGTTATTTACAAACTTCATGAGTTTGAAGGCCATAATGGAAAGATATACTCTCATAATAGCAAGTATGAGTGGATATCTGAATAGATTTTTCAATTAAACATTGCAATGTCAATAGTAAGCATAATCAAAATACACTATAGGCTATCGTTCTACAGGTTGGCCTGAGAACACAAAGTATAATCTGTTCCTGTAGAGTTTGCAAATGAATTTAAGCACTTCAGTTAAGCACGAAAAGAAGGGACTGAAGAGATGGCATGATCCTATTTACTTGCTATGCACAGTTGATTGTTAAAAAACAGAGACTTAATATATTACATCAAAAAAATAAGTGGTACATCATCTGTGATTTAAACTGTTTTCTTCAGTGTCCTCTACTATTTATAGTTGATAACCCAAGCCACCAGACAGCTGATTTTACAAAGAATGATACCTTTAGTAGTTACTTAAGGAGGAGATTGCCAAAACTAGTGCATGTTATGTCTGGTCTAGCAATTTTGTTAAAACAGAATATATCTTTTAAAAGTTTTGCTTTATGTTATTGGCTAAAAGTTTATGTATATCTATCATGTATATGTAATTTAATGTATGTAAGTTCTATCAACAGTAGTCTGAAGTCTGTACACTGGAAAAATTAAAGTACCGCAAAGAAAAAAAATGTGTTCTCATCGAACAGGTCTTCCAGATCAGTTTGGTCATAAAAACACTTTTTTTTGTTTTAAGAGCTTAGGAATTTGAATAAAGTCCACAGAGTAGATTATAATTAGTTTAATTTTCTGATGCAGACTTCTATTCAACAGGTCAGGTGTTTAAGGAAATAATGAAAATGTAGAATATTATTGAATAAGAACAAGCTGTAGGACATCACCCTTATCCAAGATATATTTCATTAATATACTTCTTTTCTCTGGCTCTGCATTTATGTTATCAAAAGTTCCATCCCAAAGAACCAGCTCTCTTGGTTACCAAACTGAAAGACTCAAAACTTTTATAATTCATTTATTATTTCCTTTTTCCTTCACCACATCCACACGTAGCAGTTTGCCAGCTGCCATTCAGTGCCCAATTTCCATTGAAAGAAAGCTCTAACTCAGCCAAGAAAACCAAAAGAGTTTGGAGGCTGCACAGATGGGAAATCATCAGAAGAAAACCGTTAAAGAGAAAGACATTAATTGCTCTCTCAGTTCCTCTTACAATGAGGAACTCTTCAAATGTTCAGTTAAGGTGCCATAGACAAGGGCATATCTAAAGAATCAAATCAGATTTTAAATCAGATCAAAAGTCTTTGGTCCTCTCAATAACACTAAAAAAAAAAAAATCACCAAGGAAATCAAGAGACCTAAAGACAAAATTCTTCTCCCATGGCATCTTCAGGTTCTTGGAACATTCTTGTCGTCCCTATTATCTACTAAGTTACTGAACTATTTATATACTAATTTAGTCTCATGAAACAATAAATGGTGGTTTAGCAGTCAAACAGGTTTGGACATCCATATACAGTTTCACTGACTGGGAGAACATTCCTTCTCAGTGGGACCAGGACCATGTCCACACGGCTTTTGAAGATCTCCAAGGAGGGAGAATCCACAACCTCTATGGGCAGCCTGGGCCAAAGCTCAGCTGCCTGCACAGCACAGAAGTGCTTCCTGATGCTCAGGGGAGACTCCTATGTGCCAGTTTGTGCCCATTGCTTCTTGTCCCAGCACTGAACACAACTGAAAAGAGCCTGTCCTATTATTCGTCCTATTTGCACCCTCCCTTCAGGTATTTATACACACTGATAAGTTGCCCCTTGAGCATCCTCTTCTCCAGGCTGAGCAGTCCCAGATATCCCAGCCTCTCCTCACCGGAGAGGTGCTCCAGTCCAACGATCATCTTGAGTGCCCTTGTTGGACTCTCTCTGGTATGTTCTGGTCTCTCTTATACTGGGGAACCCAGAACTGGACACAGTACTTCAGGTGTGGCCTCACCACTGCTGAGCAGAGGGGAAGGACCACCTCTGTTGACCTGCTGGTGATGCTTTGTCTAATGCAACCCAGAACACCATCAGCCTTCCTAGGGTCAAGGGTATGTTGCTGACTCCTGTTCAACTTGGTGTCTACCAGGACTCCTGGGCCCTTTTCTGCAGAGCTGCTTTCCAGCTGGGTGTCTGTCCCCCTCCCCCAGTCTGTCCTGGTGCCTGGGCTTGTTCCTCCCCAGTTGCAGGGCTCTGTATTTCTCCTTGTTGGTCTTCATGAGATTTTTGTCAGCCCACTTCTCTGGCCTGACAAGATCCCTCTGTAGGGCAGCATGGCCCTGTGGAAAGTCAGCCACTCCCTCATGTTTTGTGTGATCCACAAATCTACTGAGGGTGCACTCTACCCGATCAGTCAGGTTGCTAATAAAGATCATAGAATCATTTAGGTTGGAAAAGACCTCTAAAATCATCTAGTCCAACCTTTAAACTAGTACTGACAACTCCACCAGTAAACCATGCTACTAAGTTCTACATATACATGTTTCTTGAAGACCTCTGGGGATGGTGACTCAACCACTTCCCTGGGCAGCCTATTTCCAACACTGCACAACCATTTCAGTAAATAAATTTCCCCTAATACCCAACCTAAACCTCCCCTGGGGCAATTTGAGGCCATTTCCTCTTGTCTTATCAGATGTTAAACAGGACTGGACCCAGTAGTGACCCCTGGGGGAATCTGCTCATAACTGGCCTCCAGTCAGATGTTGCACCACTGACCACTACACTGGCCATTCAGCCAGTCTTCAGTCCACCTCACTGTCTGCTCATCCAGCCTATACTTCAACACCTTCTCTATGAGGATCTCATGGGGTCAAAGGCCTTATGGAAGTCCAGGAAGACAATACTCGCTGCTTCCCCTTCATCCATCAGGCTGGTGATTTCATAATAGAAGCTTATCAGGTTGGTCAGGCATGACTTCCTCTTGGTGAATCCATGCTGACTACTCCTGATGATTTTCTCCACCTGCATGTGCCTGGAATGGGTTTCCAGGATTAACTGTTCTGTCATCTTCCCAGGGATCAAGCTGAGGCTGACCAACCTGTAGTTCCCCAGGTCTTCCTTCTCGCCCTTTTAGCAGATAGGAGTGACAATTGGTTTCCTCTAGTGTTCAAGCACATCTGCTAGCTCCCTCAGCACTTGTGGGTGCACCCTACCAGGACACATGGACTTAGGAATGTCCAATTTGCTCAGGTATTCTCTGACCTGATCCTCTTCCACCAAAGGCACATCTTCCTTGCCCCAGCCTTTCAGCCAGGCCTCTGGGACCTGCGATTCCTGAAGGCCAGTCTTGCTGGTAAAGGCTGAGGCAAAAAAGGGATTCAGTACCTCGGCCTTTTCAGTGTCTTGGGTAACCAGGTCCCCTGTTTCCTTCAGGAGAGGGTCCACATTTTCCATAGTCTTCTTTTTTTCTTTGAGGTACTTGCAGAAGCTCTTCTTGTTGCCCTTGATGTCCCTGGCCAGATTCAATTATGTCTGGGCTTTAGCTTTCCTAACTTGATTCCTGGCTGCTCAGACAATGTCTCTGTATTCTAATACTAATACTAAACCAGTTAATTACTAATACCGAACTAACTATTCTAATTCTAAATACTATTGCTAAACTAATGACACCAGTCACATTCTCCACAAAACTGGGAGCAACTATGTCAGGATTTTGTGACCAAAAGCTGTTCATTCCTACCAAAATTCCAAGCAAGGAATAAATAGTGCTTTTTCCTGTTGTGTTCTTACCTCAGGTAATGACAGGTAATATCATGTTCTCAAAATAAATAGGAGATGATAAGCCTGTTTAAACATTCACCATATTGTACATAGTATGTTAAGCAGCTTGTATAAGGAATACTTTGGTAGATGTACTTTCTTTCATTCCTACAGCTCTCTAGGAACATAACAACAAAAAACACGGGAGTACAGAGAGCTGAACTATAAATAGAAAAATTTCCTACTAAAATTATTACTAGAATTTCTTGGTAAACAGTTTTAGTTGGAAGAAGCCTGAGAGAAAGACTCATACGATCCCCTTGCAAACTGCAAAATTTCCACTTCTGGACAGACTATAGAAAACCAAACAGCAAAGATGCTGCCTGGAATAAGATATCTAATTATACTCCATAACACTTTGCTATTTACACAAAACAACAACAAGCAAAATAAAAAACCACTCCCATTTTTCATGCAGGAAATTAAAAACCCTAATTAGGCAATCATCATTATCAACACAAATGTTACTATTTGGAGCAGCAGAAGCATTTTACAATCACAGGGAAAAAGACGAACAAAGAAACAAATATTTATACTGGCTCTGTCTTTATTTCAAAAATACAATCAGATTACTTTTATCAAAAACTTTTTAAGTGACCAAGTCAAGCAGTCAAAAGCTAACTAAAATCAGATTAGTTTGGCTCAGCAATCATGATATAGATCTGTAAAGCATTTATTTTTTTTTTCAGCCCTGTAAGTACAAAATGACACTATTTTTTCTCACTGGAGCCTCACTCAAGTCAGTGAGTAGGACATAAGGTGCTCAAATAGCAAGAAAATGGTGTATTCATTTTTATCCTGACCATCTGGATATGCCATGCCATCCAGTCTTTATGTTGGGTTCAGAATTATTAATTTCCTTTCAGTAAGACACTTCTCACCATCATGCCATTCAAGTATCAGTCCACATTATCTTCTTATCTACCCTGTGGATCAGAATATGATACTTTTCTCCTTTTATAAATACAGACAGTGAATCACTGATAGAGCTGAGGGCAGAACTTCAGAACTTGTCACCAGTCACTTCGCAGATCGCTCATTCCTGTGGATCACAAATGTACTTAGCATTTAATGTTCTCATGGACTTCAGGAGAAGTGATAAGAACCCAGTTCTGCCATAAATAGCATCCAAAGCCAGATGACTTACAATTTTAGTGGCTATACAACCCAAAATGGCTTTAAGTAATCCTTTAAAAGCAACGAAGAAGCAAGGCTTATACACAGTGTCTGCTGTATATCATTCATCTATCTCCTAAGAACTGCCCACCTGTCCTCGTACTCTTCAGCTTCATTCTCCACACACATGATGATCTATGAGGTGAGACATGGGACCTACAGACTACAGCCTTAGTAGCTACCTCCTACCCTTGCTGAATGCCTGGAGCACTGTTCATCTTCTGTTTGCCATTTCTTATGAAATAAAAACCTGTCCCTCTTGCAGTTTCTTCTTCCCCACTGTTACTACTCCCTCCCTCCTTCCCAGTAGTGCACTGTGTGCTGCTGACAGCAGTGTGGGACCAGATTTTGATAAGAATATTTGTGCTCAGGCATTATTTTGACAAGCTGCCAAAATTCTGCAGGCAACAAAAGCAACAAGAGAAAAAAAGAGTATCTGTTTTCAATCTTTTGTAACTGAGCTAAAATAACACTATAGGATTTCAGGCAACAAAGAAAAAGCACTTTTTTGGCTTTGTAGTTATCTCTGCAGAATTCCAAAGACCTGCAGTAAATAATAGAGTTAATAGAATGTTCTTTAAAAAAATAATAGAGTACAAAAAGCTTTTATAATGAAAAGTGTTAGACAACCTAACCTAGAATAAAAGGACGTCAACCGCAGACTCTTGGTGCCCTTGAAAAAATAATTAGAAGTGTAGTTCATCAGTCAGCAGCAGTAGCCAGAGACCAGATAAATGCACAAATCTCACATTCACCTCAGAGATATGATACTTCCACATCTGGGCAAAGTTGACCTCATTTCTTCCTTTTCCATCCCACACTCTTCCTGGTCTACAAACTATGTGCAATCAAAATAATGTTGCCTGAGGCTGTATCATTTTTTTCATACGTCCTTTTTCCCAATGATATAGCATGGAAACAAGAGGGAACCAGCTCAGAGCTGGAGAGAAGAAAGATCCTCTGCAATGGTAGCTACCAAAATCACAGCCCTTGTCAGAGAAAACCATCACAATTTCAATCTTAAGTGTTGAACTACAAAGTAAGCTGTATAAAGAAATCTTCATGGAGGTTTCTGTGGAAAATATCCTACAATGCAGCTTCAAACAACTGTGGGGGAAAAAAAAAAAAAAAGTCCCCACACTCTCTGTAACTTACAACACTGAAATCTCCTTGTTCTGGGGCTCAAAATATTAGACCCAGTGAAAAAGCAGCCCCTCTTTTTCAATAGAACAACATCAGGAATGTTTTAAAAGTTTAAAAATGTAGACTATACAGGATTATGACTAATTTTTTCAAAGTTGAGTGAATGGTTTGGTTTTCACTGATCTTGCCAAATCATCCTTTTAGCATTGTAGCATCCACACAGAGGAGTATTCCTTCAAAACATTCATTATTGAAATGCATTCAACAGGTCTGATTTGGTTCTTAATTGCAGGAGATTAATTGCCCTGAAACATCAATACACCATTAGATTGTCCTAAAACATCCAGCACTGTATTGTTAATGACTGAAAAGGGAAAGTACATCTGCATTCCTCCACACATCCAGTATTCTCTTGGGACCAGGACAAAATGCACATCCTTAGCCTATGAAGTCCTGCTTGAAATTTGAATACATTTCCCCCACTGTCTGATTAGCTACAGGAATGAAATTATTTTTCTAAGTACAGACAGAAGGCAGTCTCTGTCACAGCTATGTCTTGGACCACTAATGTCTTTGAAAATCACAATCAAGCTCTCAGTTGTCACTAAAATCCAATCTGGGATGTAATAGGAAGTGCAGAGGTGACACGGGGATGCAGATACAACGTGGGTGTGGAGGACTGCTATATCTCTTCTCCTACGTGGTGCCCAGATATATATGCACTAATAGGGGCAAAAGAGAGGACTTGCATGTTCTTTGTCCCCCTTGTAAATCTGCCCCGGCAGAACTGAATGCTATGCAAGAGGAAACCACCTGCTATCCTTCAAATCGAGCACGAGAATAAATTAGTCAGTGGATTATTCAGTCATGGAAAAGGCGCAGGCTCTTTCTCTAGCGTAACACACACAAGAAAAAAAAAAAAAACTGCTCGAAGTTTAACTGTGCTTTCAGCATGGGCTTAGTAAACACATGGAAGAGTACAGCTGGATCCTCTTTTGGACGGATGGAATGAACTCTGTGAAAAAGATGAAGTTGGAAAATGTTATTTCACCCTCTGTCATCACTTCATTAGGTTTCTCCCTATTGTTGGAGGCTAGAAGACTTTTCCCTGTAATGAGTTTCATTTTGTGAGTCATTAGGCTGTTTCCTTCGTAATTCAGAGCCCTATCTGTGATTATACTACATGCTTGGCTTTAGCAATGCAACAAAAACCCTGTGTAAGTGAAGCATTTTTTTTGATATCCTTTTGTTATCCTTGCAGGCTGATGCAGGTAGGAGACACCACTGGGGGTTTCATCTCAGCCAGTTCCTAGCCCACCTGTGCAGACAGCGGGAAAAAAGGCTTTTTTACCATTTGATGCACTTTATCCTAAAGCAGGCACCAAAAACAGGTCACACATCAGCCTAAGAGTGTTCTCTTCTCTCCACTGGTTATAAAGTGGAAATGACCTGCTCAATATTAGGTAAGATGAATATTACCTGCCTGTCATTTTTCCTCTCTATTCTGTTCTAGACTCATTTCTATGTTGCCTTTTTTCCCTGTTACTAAATAGCATAACCTATACACGTCTCATTTTTCTGTGCACTTCTTTGCCAATTTTCTCTGTGTTACAACTCCAATATATATTTTCTACTACTGGAGACTTATTCTTAACCAAATTTCTGCTGGATTTTCTGCCTGAAAAACACTATCTTAGTTGAAAAAACAAAACAAAACAAAACAAAACAAAACAAAACAAAAAAGCAGTAATGAACACAAAAGCTAATTATAAATGTCATGTTTGGATCCAGGGTTTTGGTTACAGGTAAACTTAGGGATTTACTTTGATCAAAGCAGATGAAAGTCAATCCTGACTGCAAGAATCCAAGTGGATGACTTGTTTTTGCAGAATTCTGTCCACATATGAATTGCAAAAGAGGTTTGGTTATGCACCCAGTGCAGGCATAAGAGTCACTACAAAAGGGGCTGAATAAAGACCTAGGCTCTATCTATTACTATCCACTGTAGTTTTACATACTCTTGGGATTTTTGCATGTATACATTATTACATCAATATGTCCACTCATCTTTTCTTCTAACTTGCCCAGCTGGTTCCTCCCTTTGGAAAGAAATAAGGAATATACTCCATAATCTAAATAGGGAACAGCAGGCTCAAAGCACTTATTTCTCACATTCTGCTTCTTTATTAAAGTGTTTTAAGATTGGGACTCAAGCTGCTGAAATAGTACTTATATATCTTAGCAGTCAGGTCTCAGCAGATTGCCAACAACAGCTGTGAGCTGTTGTTCTATCTTAGGCATTTACAGTTTCAGAAGGAAGGACCTATGTTAATTCACACATTTTAGGGTTAATGGAAAATACGGAAAGAGCAAGAAGAGGAAAAGATCACGGTCACCCACAAAAACATACACACACACAATTAGCAGAACTAACTCAGACCTTTCTGAAGAAAGGAGCACTTTATGCTGTTCTATATGAGCTTCGGTGCGTAAATTAAATAAATGTGAATTATGGTTAAGAAAAAAATCATTAGCATTTATCTGGCATCTATAAAATATCCACATTGATTATTTCTGAAGAGTTGGAAATCTCAGGTTAACTTGGTCAACAACAACAAAAAACAGATCCACTGATTTCTTATACTTTTTCTTCACTGGAAATATTACACAGGCTGAGCAAATAAGCTGATGGATTGACTATTTAAAGCAACGCAATTTAAATCTCTTTTCAAAATGTACAGTCTTCAGTCACATGTCTAATGAAGTCAAGAAAGTCAAATGCTCCTTCTATTGGAGACATTCAGCCTTTAATCTCATGCTCCAGATCACTTCAGGCAAGTTTATGAAATATGTCAGCCTTCCCATACCCTCACAACATAGAAATATGGTTGCGTCCTGTAAGGAGAAGGTATGTGTACAGTCAGCATACAAGAGCAATGAGGAGATGCACAAAAAGAGTTACAGGCTAGCTTTTTGGACTTTAAAAAACTAGAAAGTTTTGGTAAAAGTTGCATCTAGCAGGATGTTTAAAAATGAAGTGTTTGTTCCTCAAAGTAAATCATTGAAACATTAAAGCAGCATTTTAAAAATAGTTTTTTCTATCATTCTAGAATTTACATTTTTATGTCTCTCTATATTTACAAGCAGCTTCTCTACCCAAACATCAATCTGACATTTAAAAAAAAAACATGCATATCAGAGGAATGATATGCAAAATAATCACCGATCATCAGTGAGCAGAAATGAATTTTAAAAATATGCCTGTTTGAATAGATTATTTCAGCAATTTAAACATGCACTTTTCCTAAGGAAAAAATGTCATGTTAATATTATAGGGATGACTTTTCTGCAGATGCTACCTATCATTTGTTAGGTTAAAGTATCTGTTGCTTGTATAAATGTAAGATAGAAGAAAGACACAAGACTAATACAGGAGACAACTGAGAAGTAGATCATTCCTTAAACTCTTGTACCCAAGGACTGTTTTCAAGTTTCCAAAGCAGTTGAAAATTCATATATGAACAGATTTATGGCAAACATTTTAGGCACCCAAAGTTCTGTTTAAATCATTTTTTGACTACCAATTTCAGATAACACAAATCATTTTTTTCAAGTTTTTAAGTATCTACAAATCCCACGAATTACAACTGATATTGTGGGTCCCTGGGCTTCTAGGGTGTATGGGAGATATAAGAATATAAATATTGATGAAAGTGTTAACTTGAGCTCTCTCCAAGTAATCACTCTGCTTAGTAACAAACAGCTTTATTGCTTGTTAACTTTTTTCCACTGCTAAAACTGAAGATAACTAGCAATGCAGCCCTACATTGGAAAAAGTCTCTGAGGCAGGAGACCAAGCAGGAGGGAGAAAAACTCACTTTCACTTTAATTAAGATGTACTAACTACTAATGGGAAGAAATTTTTACATTGAACTTGTCTGTTTTTAATAGGTTGGTTTTCCTTCTATAGAAAAGAGAAAACATCGAAGGAGATGTTCAAGTTTAGTTTTCAGTTAATTTTCTACCAGGATTTAGTATATCTGTCCTCTGCTAAAGAAGTAGAGGCAACAGACTGATGCCTGAACTTTTATGTTAAAATGTTCTAAAGCCTATTGCAAGTAGCAATACCTCCTGATAAAACAAAGTTTTTTAATCCCTAAAAGTTTTCAATTACATTTCAGCAGCACATTTCAATTTAAGTAAGAGATTAAACTGAAAAACAAATAATACATAAATAATACATAATAATACAAATATCAAATAGTACATAATTTCAAAATTTATGGTTATTAAAGATACACCTCTTTTTGACCTAAGACTAATATGCCTTAATTGCAATCTCAGTGCATAAAAACCCTCTAGCAAGTTAAAAAGAGAATTATATAGCTCCATTAGTTTTTCAGACAAAATTTAAATTATGGGACAGATATACAGATATAAAGTTGCAAAAACAAGGTGAACCATCTCTGACTACTGCTAAAGGCTTGTGTACTTACAGTTCCTAACATAACATCACAAAAATCAAACAAAAATATGCACATATAAAACCATGTTTTTAAATTTTTCTCTCTAAAAATTATTAGTGTAACAATTAAGCAAACTATGAGCAAAATAATGTTAAATTAGATGATGGAAAATGTACAACAAAAATGATCTTCTCACACTATCCAGAATATATTGCAAAGCAAATTTAAATTTGAAAAAAATCCCAAGAGCAATTGATTATAGTGATCAGATCGAGTTTTACATATATTTTTTTTAACATCATGCACAACCAGTTTTGGAGAGGATTGAGGGCTGGAGGTAGAGGTATTGTAAAGGAAAACAGGCATAATGCAAAACTATGAAGAATAGTTAAGTTGGATGGATCATGGTGGAGCACTGCATTAGCAACCAGGCAACTATACTACATTAAAAGTCTTACATTTTCTAACATCATATGTCATAAAATTATTTGAGATGCCTAAATCAAGTATGAAAAGGAAACATCCTCTTACCAGTCTGATTACTCCACTGACTCCTTCACTGGATCTTGTATATGTATTCATCGGCAGATTGTTTAAGAAAAGGCATTTGCTCTCAGACCCTCTTTAATGGTTTTAATATTTTCTTACAATGAATTGACAGCATCACAGTTCTCACAGTAACACCATTTAAATCCATGATACTGTTCACTCTTTCCCTACCAGACTCGAGGGAAAAGTTAGCCCTGTACTCTCATACTATCTTAAGTAACTAGTTATGCCCCCAACAAAAAGAATTGGGGGGAAATGAGTTATTACTGAGTACTAAGCAGAAGAATTAATGTACCAAAATACATGCACCTACAAGCAAAACTAAGAAACTTAGGGGGAAGCTCCACTGGTACTAATTTGGTCCTAACCACACACGCACACACAGAAAGCCAAATTAAATTAAATTAAAAGAGAGGACACTGGAAATGGATAATTAGAAAACAACCACGATGCAGAAGATACTGCCAGCTAGCAGCTGGGGTAACTAACAGAATATTGACAGAAAGCAGCCAGCCCTATCCACCAATTACACGTCTGTTTAAAAGCTGCAATGAAGACGTGGCCTTTAAAACCAGCATTAATGTCCAAACAATTTTCTTCTCTTTGAGATAAAGCAGGGATGCCACTGCATGTTGATTCACCTCAATGGCTTTTGGGGTGAAAAAACAGTGGGGAAAACACGACATCAAAACTACCTCCAACTGTGCATCTGTCCAAAATTCCTAAAAATTTCCGTGTATGAAATTTACGCACCTAGTGTGTACAGATATATATATGCACACATATATGCATCTGTGTAAAGAATGTATATGTATAAAAATGTATAAATGCTATGTATGTATATACATAAACAAGATATCAAAAATATGCAGATATATCCAAAAAATATGTACATTTGTATGCATGTTTTGTATATATTAACACACATATATGTATGTGTATATATTTGTATATGTGTACACAAAATCTCAGATACGTGTTTTACTCAAAATTTGCATCCCAAAAGTAAGATTAAGTTTGTCTGAAGAGAATCAGATATACAGGAAAAAAAATGGACTGTTAGCTGTTACTGCAGTAGAGGACAGTCACCAACCCTTATTTCCAGTCCCCTTTTCCAGATAGCTGCTCTATAGTGACTCTGTAGTGTAGAAATAAAGAGAGCTACTCCACTGTTTTCCTGCCTCCAAAGACCCTGATTAATTCCAAAATCATGGCTTAGAAATTTATGGAAGTGAGTATTTGCAAATCAGTTGAAACAAAGGAAAACCCTTCCTCTTGTGACTTACTGGGATTACTCACTGGCCTCTGTTTCTCTCTCAGTTGCTATACCATATTACTTTATTCAATTGTTAAATATATTTAAAACAAAAATTTTAAACCATATATTTAATTAAAAACATATGACAAAAATGTCAAAACTAAAGTGCTTACAAATACAAGGAATATCAGCTTTAAGTATTACTTATGCTTGAAGAAAATGGAGCTCTCGGATGCTACCCCTGCATCACACTATCCTTTAAAATCACATATTTCTTTGAAAACATTGTCTTTTTATTCCATGTGTCATTAGATGACAACAGTGAACCTTTACTACTCATCACAGACAGTAGGTGGAGGAAGATGAGAAGAAAAAAAATAGGGTATAAATAAACAAATAACTAAAATAAAGGTAAATAACCAGTGGATCTGGGGAAAGGGTACAGTAGTATCAGGTTATCTCAAATTCACTACACCATCTGATGAATTCAGCAGCATTCCCACACCAGAAGTGTGGCAGAAAGAGAAAGAAAGGGAGACAGAAGGGCTACCATCAACATCTCCTAGATGCGGAATTTCACACATCGGTATCGTGCCTTCAGGAAACTCAAGTGCAGTCTGGGGGCTTAATCTCAGCTCTACCAACTCAGTTGATCTCAGTTTCCACCAACTGCACTGGGACTTACTTGCAAAAGTTGAACAAAAAATTTGCAAGAGAACTGGCAAAACATAACAACGGCTTATTTCTCATCATTTTAACATCTGTTTTCTGAATTAACATGGAAACAGTCATAATTATTAAATCAGAGTAATCACAACAAATAGCAAGAGTTCCCTGTCTCGCTTTATTTCCTACAAGATATTGGTTTTCGATAGCATCCGTTTATCACATTTTTTTACAATTTGTAAACACTCTCAATTCTATAACTCTGTCCTAAGAGATTTGTTTCTTTTTTTCTTTTTCTTTTATTTTTAATTGATCAGTGCTATCAAATAGTTGAGTTTGGTTCATCAGAATGTCATAAATGGCAAAATGCTTGGACACTACATGAATTTTAAGGTACAGTTACCATATATATGGTCCCATGCATGCAGGTGTTTTCCTTCTAGATGACTAAGCAAACAGTCCTTGGTAATCTGGTTAGGACAGATTTTAAATTTGGAAAAAAAAAAAAATCACATTAGAAATAAAACATCCCGGTCCCCAAACATCTTCTGCTCAATGTGTAAGTGTTATCTAATCTGCATTTTTTTTTCTCAATTTACAAAATAAGCTTCCTCATGTTTTATGTCACATGCAAGCTGAAAACGTTCCACTGAAGGCACATATGTCAATATCCTATGAAAAGCTTTCAAAAATAGGTTTCTGAAAGAATGGGGATATTAAAACTGCAGGAAAAAAGAAAAATATTTTCTCTTGTTTCTCCAAATCTGTCTGCCTTTATACATGCTGAACTGAACCTATATTATCAGGAGTCCTGAAATAAGAAGGTATGCTTATTAAACCATGTACTAAATTAGCAGCAAAATTCAAGATATTGGAAACTACGCCCTTGCCTAAATAGTGTATTATTTTGATGGAAATTTTAACCTCACCATTGCTCGAGTGACAGACCAGTTAAACCAGGCCTTTGTACAAATTTCAGTGCTTGGAATAAATGAAGCAGAAAGATTGGACTCCGTTCCCCTTCCCACACAACTCTTGCTCTCCAAATAATTGTTTGCACTTCCTGGTGCAGTGCCTTTCTGCCAGCGCTCGCCCAGCTGCAATAACCAACAGCGCGAGGTCAGCTCGCACCTTCCCCTCTTACTCACTTCTAGCCCATTTTATCTACTTTTACCTACTCTTTTTCACAATCCAATTTCAAAACAGATCATTTCCTGATCTGAACATTCATAATTAGATTTAATAGTCCAAAAAATTACTTCTGCTCATGTGTGGGAAAAAATGCTATATGTAGATGAAAATATTTGGACCAAAAAAAAAAAAGGATCAAAAAAAGTGTGCAAAAACCATACGAAGGGGAATTGAAGTATTTGCTCTGACGGTGCAGTTGTACAGGCATCATAAAATCTCAACTTTATTTCCCATTTACCAAATTCAAGTCACTCGACTGGAGCTCCACCGTTTAAGCCATGCACTTTGGGCTAAGAGTGCATGAAAATGAGAGCGATAGAGGAACAGCCAAGGGGGCTTACAGAATCCCTGAGCAAACATCGCGGGTTTTTTCTGACTTGTCTCTGTTTTCCCAAGTTTTCCCAGATTATTTCTGAGCCAGATCATGTTCACTACGTGGGCTGCACAAACCTCCCTTTTCCTCTCCTGATTTCCTTTCTAGTTTTAGAACTACCAGGCTGACGTCGCTCTCCTCTTCTGTTAAAAGGCTGTGTTTATCCCCAGTTTAACATATTTCTTTTTTAGTAAAACTAATCTCCAGCATGCTCAACGGAAGTTTTCCACATGTTCTATTTGGATGAGCGTGTATTAGTTAGTGGTTCCTATTTTTAGCTGTTTTGCCTTACTTTACAGTTTATTTCCTTAAATAGCAATCTGGATATCGACACAGAGCTGCGCAGATGAAAAATAAAACATATTCCCTGTTTCGCATACATTTAGGGACATGGAATTTGGAGTTTATAAATAGGAATATCTGAATTTGAGAAGCAGTGAAATATTGCATCATAACGTTACACTAGGTGTTCTTATTTGATTATTAGGATTTGGTACCTTATACACATTTTTTCATAGGAAATCAATGTAATTTTAGACTTTTTTTCTGGAAAATGATGGAGCTGCAGTAGCTGCTACAGGATTTAATGGTAATCTTAATTACTGTAAACTAATACTATAAACTTTATTCTGAATTCTCTTTAAAGCTGAGGCACCTAACCGTAGGTGGATAGCATCTCCCTCTGGAGGCCTTCAGAGGCATCTTCCTCTCTCTTCTGACAGGGCAGGAGACTTCATCGTGCAGCAGGTTGGCTCTGGCATGCAAACCCAGCCTAAGGTGCTCATCTCTCCCTCCCCTTCCCAGCCCCTCATCCCAGTCACTGCTCTGTATTTCACCCCCCCAGTCAACTCTGCCGATGAAATGATTCAGGTCAAGTTTTTATTTTGTTTTAAAGGAGTTATTTTCATCTTTGAAAGTCTCACACCAGCGTAACTAAGAGGGGCAAATGGCAACACAAGACCAAGGAGCTACTGAAAGGGACCGTGATGGGAAGAATACATTTCTTAACAGGGTTTCATCACTGAAAGGTAATATGAATGGTGAATAGTATCAGTACGGTTTCACCATACTGGTAGCTTGGATGCAAAATACTGTGATAAAGACACAGAAGGAAAATAGCTTGCAAAACCTCACTCCGAGTCAGAGGAAGGTGCAAAAGGTCTGTCCACATTAGGGAAAGATGGTAAAGTTTGTGATTAAAGCATCCTGTTTGGTGAAGCTGAGAAGAGGGAAAATCAGATGGTATTTTCAAACATGCTAGCAAGTCAGGCAATCTGGTTAGTTAGCAACAGTAGAGTAGGTTCTTTTGCATGGCAGACATTTCAACCACAGGACCAGGAGGGGAAAAAAAAGATCTCCTTTTTCATACAGTGGAGTTTGCTAGTTTTCATAGCTTTGATATGAGTTTGAATTAACCAAAATCCCCCTCTGCAAAAAATGAAAAGCATTTACCCATGCTCTTTTTTGGCTGGTTCCTTTCAGGTTTTCCTCTTCTTTTCTCTATCTGCATTTCCATTGCACATCCTAGGAAGGCAATCCTTCCTAGACACCCAAGCAGCCTAGTGACAACCCTTGCATTTAATCTCCCTCGATCTTTGAGAAATCAGTCATATCATCTATATGATAATATATATAACAATATATGATAATATTTAATAACTCTGTTCTCCTGTGGGGATGCATCTGTGCTGCCAGCAACTTCCAGAACATACTCACTGACTCCAAACAGCCTTCCCATTTCTACAGTACTTTTTATAGTACTGAAACTTACTTAGTCATGACTGAGGTTGGATTTTTTTTTTTTAATTTTATTTTTAGTATTTTACAGCTTTTACTAGAACAATATAATGAAATGAACAGTTTAGGGAAGATATTTTTGATGACAACAATAACAACAGCACACCTCTGCTTCACAGCAACGCAGACAGTGCAATACAGATTATAACAGAAACATCAATAAATCAAGTACATGAAATTGTTTAATACTACACAATGCTAAAAGTTGCCATTTAGTACATTTACAAGTAACTGAAGTGAAAGACGAAAGCAGCTGTGTGTTCAACAGGCAACCATTACCTTGCTGCTCGGTGCTTTGAAAATAAAGCATTTTAAAATAGCAAATCATCTGCTATTGCATATCAGTAAGCATTCAGCAACACAGTGTAATACTCTCCTTGTTAGGTTCTAAATACCTGCTCCTGCAGTGTCAAATAAGTACTTATTTTGGTAAAGAAAGACTCCAAACTATCTGTCTTTTGAGCAAAAAGAGAAATCTGATCAACTAGCTTTGCCGAAATGCATTTTTTAAAATTGACATTATAATTAAGAAAATGAGTATGAAAGCAGTCACAAACTGCCAAGCATTTGTATTGTATTAACTCATTATGCGAAGTTTTACCCAAAGTGTTCATAACTAATCATTTTCATCTTTACAGTAATGGGGACCAAAATAAACCTAGGATAATATTTTTATGCCTCCAGGAGCAACATGAAGTCAAATTCAATTCCTGCACAGCAATATTCTGGATATTTGCTATTGTCAGTGAACATGAAAATTTTAAGAAGAAAATGTTATGAGGAATGGAAAAAGACAGTTTCAAGTAAATGAAACGTATATACCCCAAATTACAGAAAAATTAAACAGACATGCTGCACCGAAGAACCAGGTATCCACTGCATATTACTAAATTAAGCCAGTTGTAGATAAGAGCATATATTACAACGAGAAAGAGAGGTAGCTGTAGATTAATAAAATTATAATTAAAATAAAAATGAAACAACAGATAAAGCATACATAGACACAGGACCAGGAAGGTCTGAGAAATACTGAGACCAACGTGATTTCCTCCAATATACTGATGATTAAAAAACAAATCTGTTTTAGAAGAAACAGTACTTATTCCACAAGTTTACTGAAGATAACTACTACTGCTGAAATTAGCTCGGTTAAAATACATTATTCTTAGATATTTGCCTTTGCACGGAAGTCTGTATTTACAGATATACGCTTGCAATTTGCAGTCTTAATTTCCTTACAATACTTACTGCTTCACTGATTCCCAAGAACCATGTCTTCTACAAAATCAAGGCTCTAGCCCAAGCCTACCTCCCAGGAGTATCCTCACAAATCTGCTAAGATTTCCAGTATGTACAGTGGATATTATGTCTCTCAAGGTTTTTATATGCCACTACCCTCAGTTATATTTATTACTCCTAGCATAATCTAATATAGAAAGAATTCATCCGATTGGCTAAAGTGCACAGCTGGGCTGGGAGTGAAATGTTTCTATATAAAGCAATATTTTTAGCTTCCAGTTTTGGATGTTCCATGAGCACGAAACTTTGAAGGAAAAGAAAATTTCCATCTACAAGTAAATAATAAGCTGGCCTAAAAACACTGTCAGTTATTTAAGATATTTTTAAACATCTGCATTTCTTATCAGCATCCGTCGGTTTCAGAGTGAAGAGCAACGGGAGGCTGCACCAGCGTGCAGCTCGAAGCAAGCGGCCTCTCCTTCTGCTCCTCGCTGAAGAGGTGGGGGCTAGAAAGAGAAGAAAGGAGGCACAAAAAGGAAAGCACTCCTGCTCATCTCCCAGTGTGCTTCATCTTCCCACAAAAGCCTCCTTGCACTGGATGACCTCACTCTCACGGGCAATTTAAGGACCGAAGTACAAAAAGCACAAGTGAGGAGGGCAGGAACCTAGAATATAAGGAGGGGGGCAGAAATAATAAAGGGGGGTGGATGCAGTGGCACAGGAGACCCAAGTGTGGAAGCACTGTAATGAAAGCTGGGGGAGAAAAAGCATGAAAAACACATGAAGAAGTGCAAATAGTGGAACTTTTAAGGAACAAAAGCCCTCTGCCTTCCAAGGACACCTCATCAGTTGACACCTTGATTAGTCTACATGCTCTAAAACCTTATATAAAAATCTTTAAACTTTTTTTTTTTTTTTAATTCTTTTTCCCCAGTCTAAAGTAGCAGTTGATTGAAGCAGTCTTCTAATAAAGAAAAATCTGGTATTTATATTCTAGCATCAAAGAGCTGCACTTGCCTTTCTTCTCAGGAAATGTGCCTGATCTACACGTATCATCTATTTATTTATCTATAAGGAAATTTAAACAGCTTAGGTGTTCATTACAAGATGCATTTCTCCTGTTTTGCGAGCATCCTTATGAAATGCTTATCATACAGTGTTTGCAGTACTGTAAAAATTAGCTGAGCTCCTAAGCCTTGTGCAAATTCAACCCACCACTATACTCAGTGAATTAAAATACAATCCTATTTCCCATGCTATTCTGATTCATACTTTCCATAAAGATATTAACAAAATCAATCACAAAACGCCTGACACTTTGTACTTCTGCAGAACGGTCTTAAACTGGTAGAACTGCCCTATCGAAAGTCATTTTCATGTAGTGGAAAAGGGCATGGGAAAGATTAGATCTGCGCAGCCTAGATTTCCTTGCACAGTGAGTGAAATCATCAGCAGGAGCATTCAGAAAGTTATTTGTGAGTGAATTGTTCTTGCTACCCAAACACACTGCTACCTTGCTCAGGTTTCTCACTGAACTTATTTAAACTACTCTGAGTGTAATTAATAGAGCTTCTCACAGATGACCTAAATGCTAGCTATGGCTTGGTAACTCCCTCCCAGCCAAGCCCCAACACAATTGCCTCTTTGGGAGCCCAGCAGCTCACCTCAAACTATCTGAACAAATTATGTACATTACAGCAGAAGAGGATGAATATAACCCCAGAATGACTAACACACAGATGAAAACTACATTACTGGGAAGACAGGTGAAGGGAAGCAGCAATATCCCACAGAAACCTCTGGTATCAACAGCAAGCTGCTCCATCAGGCTCTGTGTTAGCAAATCTCATTGTCTATAGACATCATGGGGGCAAAGTAAAAACTGACTAGATAATATGAAGTGATAAAAAAAAGAATAGGGACACACAAAAGATGGGGAGAAATTGGATAAATTGCTTTGCAGAGGCACTTTTTCCCTTCTGCTAATTACACAGGCAGTTTGGATGACAAAGTAGATGACTAACCTTGGTATCAGTGAAATGAAGTGAAATGAATTCCACCTTAACTACTCCTTTTAGAGTTTATTAAAAAGTTATTATATTCACAATATGAAGGTTGGATTTCCCTCTATTATGCCCTGATAACTATGCCTATTTCATATATTTTCTGTAAAACAATTCAGTTGAGCAAAGTAGTTTTTTAATCAATTTTTCATGTAGCTTTTCCAACTTACTCTATTTTCACTTCAAAAAGCACTATGGTCATATTCAAATTGATGGTTAAAAGCATTTCAGATGACAGATGTCATCTATATTTATTTGCATCATGAAGTGGTTTCTTAAATGCAAGACATAACAAAAGGAGTATGAATCCTCTAATGAAAGAGATGCTAATATTTGCATTTATGAAATTATACATATTTGAAGGTAATAATTCAAAGATTTCTTGAGAAATGCTACATGGATGTGGCACGTCGGTGTTGCAAACCTACATGGAAAGGTCTAGCTAAAAAATTATATTGATGTCAAAAAGCTAAAAGATCCCCTTTCCTTAAAAAATAAAATAAATAAGTTTTAGACTGTTTCCACGTTGTCTGTAACAAAAGAGATGAAGATCAGTCCATTATCGCCAGACACTTCTCCAGATACATCTGCTGTACCTCAACTCTGAAGTTTATTAGTTTGTGACTTTATTAGAGAAGCCTAGGAGTAAGCAGGTAAATGGAACGTAGTTCATTAGCAGCTATGAACAAAATACACCCTAATTCAGTGTTGCAACATGTAAAGTGAATGGAATTAAGGCAAGCAATTTTAGATAATGAAATTTTAAATACTTTATATTCTATTAAGTTGCTTCCAGACTCCATCAGACAAAAGACAGACAGACAGAATCAGCAACAGAGCTAATTATCCCTCTTTTAGATCTTTTGAGTGAAATAGCCTGTTCTATTGATAAATTGATTCACCAAAACTAATACTAAGGTTTAAAAAGAAATTCATTGAACTGCTATATTATGGCTGCATATCATTTTTTTTCTGAGAAAACTTAAGAGAAAACTGGCTTTGATAAAATTGTTGGACACTACAAAACTACAAAGTGTAAAAAATAAGTGTGGTGCAGCTGTCAAAAATGTGCATCTTATTTTGAGATCATAGATGAGTTTTTATTTCCATCCAGTCTCCGCAACCATTGACATGTTCACTGGAAAAAAATGCTCAGCACTGCCAAGGTATATTGTTTATTGGCATAGAGACCAAGTACTCAAATGAGTAGTTACATCAGGTATGCATTCAGCATAAACCAAACATCACTCGCAATGAGATGATGTAACAAATTTAAAACTGGAGAAAAAAAAAGGAAAAAAGAAATAGAAAAAAGCTGTGAAATAGAAGCAAGCACAGTGCTCCCAACAACTCCGCAAGGGGAGGAGGGCACGATGCAAGACACAGCAATAAAACAATTGTGGAGTGGGCTGCTGCTCCTGGAATCATTATTTTTTGACACTGTTGAAGGTTGGCTGACAGATGCTATTAACAGGTGCGGGACCGCCGCAGCAGATGCCAGCCGAGCCCTGCTGACTCACTGCGGCAGGTGCTGCCCATCAATTCACCCTGGGGGGGGACACGGGAAGGTGACCCCTCCAGCCGTGCCACCCATAGCCAGCAAATAGAGAGAAACCTTACGCGTAAACCCAGTGAACCAGCTGTATCCAAAGGTCGCTCTCTGGGATCACCTTCTTGAGCACGGATCTACTCACCGATGTTTTCTGTACATCCTCTTCTAGCCAAGCACGTGCGTGCCAGGCAGCGGTCAGAGGAGGCAGGTGCCTGTGGATGTGTAACCAGGACTGCCGACATTTCACAACCCTCACAGTAAAGAACTGCTTCGGAAACTGCAAATAAGCTTGCAAAAAGGATGGCGAGTCCCTACTCTGGTAAAATAAAATGTTTAGTCCTACCAAGGTTTGTTTGCAAAATCTAAGTTCTCTTAGATGTAGTTACAGTCATATAATAGATGTGATCTTTCTAAAATTGGTTGCTAAAGCTTTCCACGCTTCCTGAATGGATAAAAGGGCCATATTCTCATCCTCTACAGTAACTTCCCAGAGTTTGCATAGTATTTAACCTTTGCTTGCATTTTGACAAGAACAAGCACTCCCATTTACTTCATGCACTAAACCCAAGAGAAGCTGTTCCCGACCCATGATGAAAGCTTCAGGATTTGAATCCCCAAGGCAAACGTCCTAAGGTCTTTCACCAAGAGCTCAGAACAAAACAGAAACTGTCCTGACACCCTTCCCAGCAAAAGGACTTTTAATCTCTCTTCTGTGCAGCAGCTCAGAGGCAAAGGGGACTTCTGTTTATTACATGCCAAAACTCCCCCCTTCAGCGGGTTTTTGTCCTGCCTTTAGCTTCTTCCACAAATCATGAGACGAGCTAGGCCTGTCCCTGCGCTGAGGGGAAGACAGACGGTTCGTCCACATAATGACTTTTTAACAGCCTCTCCAGATATGTTATTCTCTTTTGGAGAACACATTTCTCTCTAGAAGCAGATCCAAGTGGTCCCTCGGAACTCACGAGTTTGTTACAGCTGCTTCCCTTTGCCTGGAAATTGTGAGGCTTTTCATCCAAGCCTTTACAGTTATAAATTGAGGTTGGGTGGTGTGGCAGAAGAACCATCAGCCAGCCAGTCTCCGCCCTCCTTCCCTTGAGGTACGCTTAGCAAAAGACAACAAACAACTCCAAGCCCTGAAACTAACACTACATTGTACCATATAATTAATGAACTATATCACTATACTATCAGTAGAGAAGATTCAGAACTGCCAGGTGAAATATTTAAGAACTGCCCACAAACCTCTCCCTTACTACCCATAGCCTCAGAAGCCAAGCCCCATCTTTGAACTCTTCTTTGTAGACCAGCGACCAGCAGTTCTCAGTGCTTTCCTCAACTGAGTATGCTCCGGGCTTCTAAAAACTCTCTGCATTTATCTCCTTCCACCATTTCTGCAGCTCCCCTGTTCTGCAAATTCCCAAAAGCTGAAGGTGCAAAGTACCCTTCCCTCCTCCCTTCTCCTTTCCAGACAGCAGGAGGCAGAAAATAGAAGAAAGCTGTCTTTTACCCCACTTCCCACACTCACATTCTCCTGAATAAAATCTATACAACATTTGTACAGTTAACTATGAATAAATCAATTTAAATACTTCTACCATCTGTCATGGTCAGTGTTTCTTGTTTCCTAAAGCAATGAACAACTTGAAAACCTAGAATGAGGTATGGCTGGATCTTCTTGAAGGTCCAGAAACCGCTCATGAGAACAGAGTAGAAAGCATGCAGAAGAGGCATTAACATGGATGTTAAACCTCCCAAAGCAGCAAGCCTCATACCTTCATCTTCACAGCAATCAAAACCTCAGCTCCTATGAAACTGCTGGGTTTTCGCAACCTATGTATTAGCAGGTTGATTAGCCTCATCCTCGAATTCAGATTTCTGTTTAAGAGAAAACAAAGTTACCCGTGCCCTTTGTTTTATTCTCCTACTTCAGCTCCATTCATGATAAGAGACCACTTTAACCACCATCAGATTTTCAAGAACAGTCAGCATTAACAACACCCATTTAGGCATGTAAATAAGTCACTTTGGATCTGCTGGATGCTGAGTGCTCTTAAAGAGCTGCCTGATCTACTACTTCTGTGCCACTTACTGTACCATTCACTACGACTGAAGACGGACTGACTGCCCACTACCCAGGATTAACTTCCATCTTTCTGCACACATGGAAAACAGTTCTGTTGTGTAACAGAAATGAATTTCATAATGATACACTATTCCTTACAGCTCTGAACTTAAGTGTTTAAATTACACACTTTGTACACACTGAAAATAAAGTGAATTTCCAAAGTACCTTCATTTTTACCATCATAATTCATACTGCGTTGTAGCAGGTGAAACAGAGGCTCACTCTTCTCCCAATGCATGTGGATACACACATTTTAGTTTTGTTCTTTTGATACTTCCTGATACTAAAGCACTTGGAAGAGGCCATTATTTAATGGCTGAAGGGAATCCAGCCTGATTAAAATTGCACAGCTTTTTCCTGCAGGCATTTCATTAGGAAGGTAAGAACTCATATTCTTCTGAAAACTAAAGAGGAGGCATGGACATTCCCAGTTGTTGTCATGGATACAGCTGCTGAGAAAAATGTCATTGTACCCCTGCAGATAAATGCATGTGCCAACTGCTTTGAATATATGGTGGTAAAACCACCGCAGATGTTAAACATTCTCACGTGGCAAGCAGTTTCCTCTCAAAATATGCACTAAATACAAAGCAAAAGAAGTTATTTTTAAGCATAAAGGTTATGCCATGAAGGAAGAAAAGGCTAGGCAGCTTGAAAAAAAAATGTTGGCACTTTCATAGCTCATGATGTCATGGAGGAAAAAATATTATGGAACAATAGTATGAGTAAAGGATCAAGTGTCAGCCCAACTTTGAGTTATCTGGATTTTGTCAATGTGTGTTATAACAGTATTGTTAACTACAATAACTATATTTCTTAGGTCAATGGGCGATTAAAAAAAAAAAAAACAAAAACAAATAAAGAAAGCAACAAACACAAATTGGAAAATTTTGAAACAGGGAAGCTCTGATCTTGATTAGACCATCTCATAGTGTAGGCATTTTTATTTGGACTAGGGCAGTTCCAATCTCTTTCTGCTTCAGCTTTATGTAACTCTTTGCTGACAACAAAAACCTAAGGGGTTGAAAACATGAGACAGCTCTTACTTGTACCATTTTCCACATCCACTGACCTAGGTTGTTCACCTGAAGTGAAGTAAGGCAGTTAACGAGATGCTCCTGGAGTTGCACCATTCAGGTGAGGAAAAAATCAAATGACAGCCCTGCAGAGAACGGGCAAGATTTTGGATTTTCCTCTCCTCAGAAAGAGGAATCATACAACTCCCCTTCCCTCCTCACACAATCCTTCAAATATCACGCTTCTAAATAAGCCCACAGAGAACCAAAGCAGGCTGCTCCTACAGCTATTGTTACCTTGAGTAGGTGAAGCAGCGAGGGCTGTTCTAGATGGGGAAAGGTGAGTGCAGTGGTGAGCCACACGAAGACAAAAGAGAAAAGAATTGCTCCCTTCAGCAGCATGGAAGAAATCATCCCAGTCTGAGGAGCTCATTCACCACTGTACAAAGAGTGAAGAAATAAGGAAGTAGGATTGAGTACCCTGCTATAAATCTCTCCTCGTATTTTGGGACAGGCCTGAACAATACAATGCAGTGTTTTGCAGAGATATGTGAGCTATCGCTAAATGAAGTACATTGGAACTGGAAGCAAGATAACCGCTGTAGCATGATGTAACACCCCAGCTAATTAGCTCCTTTGGGAACAGAGCACAACATGGCTACGCTGGATCCAGAAGGCAAGCAAGTTCACTTGGGGCCAGCTAGGGCGCCTCTGTACAGCACCGCTGTCTTCCAGGTAGGTGGGTCCTCAGTATACCAGCTGAAAATAAAGCTGATACAAAAAAAAAAAAAAAAAAAGAGGGAAAAAGAGAGAAAGAAACACATAATATGAAGAGGCACATTTTTTTTCATGTAAAAGTAGCTCTGAAGTGCACACTAAAAAAATGAAGCTCATAACATACAACTACACACCGAAGCTTTGACTGTTTTACCACCATTCAAGGGGTCTCCTGTGTTTGACATGTGGATAGGCAGTGCATGGATCCTGCTTTAGCACAGATTCCTACATGGCTGCTTTCACAACAAGTAATTGCTTGTACCTCAGCCAAGAATATAGCTGTTGACCGTTGGTCTCCCATATCTGATGATCACCATGGCCCAATACCCTGCCCCAGTGTCCACTGATACACGTAAATCCTTTGAACTCATCCAGTTGTTTTAGAAAAGAAAAAACACAAGAACAAAAAAATAAGTTTCATGTAACAGCTCATTCATGGCCATTCCCACTCCCCACGAGGGCAATCAACAGGCCTCACAGACATGCGACATAACAGCTAAGTGGTACACAGTTCAACTAAAGAAAAAATTAAAAGGCTTTTTGAACAATTGTTCAACAAATCCTGTAGTATCTGTCTCAGCTTAGGAGTTGTAACTTTCTCCTCAGAAATTCACTCATTCACTCACGGAGGGAGGGGGGCAGAATCTAGCCTTTCTGGTTTGGCAGATAAGCTTTAAATATAATCTCGTGTCATAAGTACAGTCATCAGCCACACAGATAATTACAGCAGGGAAACACATGTTTCAGAACACACGAGGCTTGAAAAATGAAAACTTCATAATTACAGAAGGGCTTCCAGAACCTGCTTCCACATCCCAGCCCTTTGATCCCACTAGCCTACGCCACCTTCCACATTTGTCTAGCAGACAATCAGGGAAAAAACTATCCTCAAATTAAAATAGGTTCTCATCCTCAGAAGACAGAAAAGACTGAGAAAATCAACATTTCACTCCTCAAAGAAGGAATGGGTTAGCTGGGTTTCTAAGAAGACAGGCAGTCATGTTTTACTATTTGGGCTCTGATAACAGCAATTAAAAACACACTCTTAAGCGAAACGGCATCACAAATTCATGGATAGGAACCCACCTGAGGAGAAGTAAGGCAAACAAAGAATAGAGTGCCTCAGGAGCTACAGATTGTGGAAAAATAATGAGCACTTTCATAGGCTGAATGCTGCCCTCCAGGCAACATCTTCCCTTTTAAGATCCACCCACAGAATTAAGCTTGTCCCATAAGCATCAACCAGTCACGTACACTAGCTTCTGGGAGAAAAGCTGTTACGAAGCCATTAGGTCAGGCAATAGCTGACACGGTGCTACAGATGTAAGACCCACAGATCACCTTACCGACCAAGCTGCCCTACAGTACTTTTAGGGGCTTGCATGCATCAGCGAGCACAACCTAGAGGCACTTAAATCCTGTTTCTTGTTTGCTATAAATGTCCTCGGTGTGATCTGCTTACTATGAACACAGAAGGTAAGGTGGGTACTGAGCATAGTGCACAAAGCACTAAATCACACACAGTCACTCCTACTCCAGTGTTACTCCATATTTCTTTACATCGGGTTTGAGTGGATGAAGTACTACACCCTCCTTGCTGATGCACTGCCCACACCTTTCTACACTGGGCTTTCACTTGAGCTTCTGTTGGCCATGATGACAGTGAAGATGCCCTAAAAGCTGATTAAAATAAATAAATAAATAGATTCATTGGCAAATTTATGCCCAAGTCCAGGTGGGGAAAAAAAAAAAAAAAACTTTCAGGTCACTGAAAGAGACAGTCAAGTTAAGCTTTTTACTGTGACATGCAGTTCCAAGTCTCCAAGACACTGCCCAAAAAGCTCTTCCCAAGTTATTTTGCTGTTTGCACACAATCCTCTACCTACGCTTTGATCTTGCTTCAGAAGGAAGCTGTCCCACACGTTACATTTAAATTGCACTGACGAAATGTGCTGGCTGCCCTCTCCATTCTTCACTTTTCCACGGAAGCTTTTAGGAACACTAAGCATATCCATTCCCATTGTCGAAATCCCAGGATGCTGACATTTCAAATTGTACTCTTCTCTATGCAACTTGTGAAAATAACAAAGACGACAAAAACCTCCCACCAATGCTCAGACAGCTGCTTGCCTGTGTGCAATGAACCCAGCCCAGGTTGCCAAGAGAGACTGTAATGAGGAGCAGCATTTACTCTTGAATACTCTCAAATGGGCTTTCACTGTATATTAACTCCAAGCAATAAAACACCAAGACTACATTCTTGTTTCAGTTTAGAATTAGGTTTTATAGCCGACATATAAAAGGAGATAGTTGTAATAGACATGCTATGATGTTCTTAACTGGAACAATATAAACAGTGCTTCTATAATAGGCACTACTCTGAACTTTGTCAGGGAACTGCCTGAACTTCAGGCTTCACGCCTGACACTGCTTTTCCCAAATTTTAAACCTGAAAGAAACATCTGCAAAGATGGGAATAACCAAGCTATACGCAGTGCTGAAATATAGAAGAGAATAAGCAATTCTCACATAGCATGTATAGAAAGTCTCACTGTAAGCTCCATTCCCTAGGGTAAAAATTAAGTGTAGATTCTGTCAAATTTAGGAGGCTGTAAAGGAAAGAACAATTCAGTCTATTATACCACTTAACAAGATACTGCTAGTGATTTTCTACCTTTCCACCTAAAAATCAGGTAATTTTGCAATTAAAACAAAAGCAACCATTAAATGTTAGAAATGGTAGAAGTGCCAGAACATTTTTCCTTCTTTATACCTATCGGATGAATAATAAGTTGGTACACCATGTATCCACCTGTAAGTTCTATTACAAGTGTTTTTAAGACAGCAGTACTACAGACTTGCACATATTCTTAGGTTTTAATCATTGATCAAATGTTTCAAGAAAAATTCAGCATGACCTACAACTATTTTTTCCTATGGATATTACATATTAATTTTGTTTTAAACATTTCTTTTTCTATAAATTATATTACATACCTCTCCAATGAAAGAAAAACACAGAAAACCCTTTTTTTTTTTGTACACTACAAAACTCTGTGCACATAATGAATCACAAGTTCAGTATTGCTTAGCACCTTGGGAAGAAGAGCTGGAATCAGTATTTCTCCATAGCCATATGCTGTAGTAAAACCGATTAGTGGTATTAGCAACAACTCAAGACCCACAAAGTTTAAGAGGTTCAAGGTCAAGTAAAAGGGAAGATCAAGTTTGGGCTCAAAGAGAAGACAGACAGCCTTTCAAATAAACTGCATAGCTTGAAAAGTATTATAATCACATTGACGACAAAGTATTTTTCAGAGGGAAAACACTAAAAGTATATCATGGACATGAAGGGCCAAGAAGCCTACTTTCAACATTTCCTGTGCCAATTATTTCTTTGCTGCATTTAGATGGATGTGCTATTCTGTACCACACTCATGACATGTGAGTCACCCCTCAGCACTCGCAAGAGGTGCAGGATCACCTCTGCTGATGAGACCCAGCGATGCGGGAGGAACTGTGAAGATGGTGCAGCGCTATCCAGACACTCTCCGTGGCATTTTTCTGCGTCTTGGTCAAACCCTAGGTCATACAGAATGCCAAAAAAAAAGAAAAGAGTAAAAGAAAAAAAAAAAAAGACAGAAAATATGGAAATAACTTAAGATTTTGTAGTTTCCTCTTGCCAAAAAGGAGTTTAGTTCTCAGCTCCTCTGACTGGATCTTAAATTGTAGTCTTAAAATTTTAACTAAAGCAGCATACAGTCTTATGGCAAATCAACCAGTGCTACTGTAGACAGAAATCTGTCCAGGGAGATTTAGAAAAATGAGAAAGGTTTTAGAAGTGACATGGCTTCATACCATTGATCTGCATTCACATAGCTTTATCTGTAATGCAAACAAAGTTATTTAAAATACTCCTAATTAGGTACAGTAAGTGTACACTTGCACTCTGCTGAATAGACAGAAAACCCACTGTTTCACTCCTATTTTATGTTAGAAAGTATGGGAGGGAAGCAAAGCCACTTTTACCTTCTATGACCTTTCTTAAAGTTGTAGCTTTGAAAAGAAGTAATTTTATTTTTTGCCTCTGGAGGTATTTAAACAAGCCTTTAAGTACTGACACATCCTCCTTAGCAGATACAAGTTATCCTTGACACTTGTGTGTAAGGAGACAGAGGATACCTCATTTAAAACATATCAGGAACCACATTTTAGTGATCTGTAAGACATTATTTGCAAAGAATGACTCTGAGCAACCTAATGTTGTTTTGAAAATGTCTCTCCTTTAAGCATGGGTTTGGGAGTCCAGAAGTCCTTTCCAGCCCAAATAATTATTATGATTCTGTATCAACCCCATAAATATTTTTTCCCTACAACAAGCCCCTCTCTATAACCTCTCACACCTACACACAGTAATTTAAACTGTGGATTAGCTATAAATAACCTTAGTCTATATTTCAAAGAAAAGGTATAATCATCCTTTATTTTATTACTCAAATAGAAAAATAGAAAATTTCCCGGTCATTTCCAACTCCTTGCTGTGAGACAGCCTCCCAGCGACACAGGTTTATCACGGGCTCAAAGGGTAATTTGAAATAGCAGCCCTTTGTAAAACTGCTGAGGAAGGGTGGGGAAAGAGCAGAACCTATGATGTTAACTCCTTTTATCTCCTCCTTGACGGTGGAGGCACCAACCAAGTGAAAAACTGAGTTGCTTTTTCCCTAAATGGTGTAAGCAAAAAGGAAAAAAAATATATATTGGTATGTAGTCATACACACATGCACAGAACTACTGGTTTCTTTATGCAAGAATTAAGATCTCCTGAAGTGTACGTATAATCAGGACTATGCAAAGGTTAAAGAAACTGAAATAAAGATTAGGTATTCTTTCAAAAACCACAGCTATTCACTGCAGTCACATTTACCTGGTAGCACCAGGTAACATGAGATAATATGCAAAAGTACCAATGGGGTTTTTTACGTGCAGCTTGACATTGCCAGCACATTTAATAGCTTCCTTTTGACAAGAGCCCATCAGAAGTTCTGTACTTATTAATATCTCCTTTTCCTTTGAAATGCTGAGGAAGCAGCAGAACACAGTTTTTCAGTGCAGCATCAGGGACACAGACAGAAACCTGACAGCCCTCTGAAGCCCTGAGTACTTCTCTTTCATCTATTTTATAAAATTAGCAAGCGGGGCAAGGGAGGAAGCTTGCCATCTAGTAGACAGGATAGAAGCACCAGCCCTAATTTGTTTAACCGCTTTTGCGTTTTTGAAACCTTATTTGCCAGTGGATCAGGGTAGCTTGGAGACTACTGGCCTAAGCAGTGAAGTGTCCCAGGTGTAAATTTTACCTTGCCTGCACTGAGTTTTGAGGCACATTGTTCAAATTATTCTCTCGAAAAGAAGTGAAGCAGTGGACTCAGTACAGGTAAAAGTCCCTGCTTTTCCAGAAGCAGGCACGAAGCTGCACAGAAATACGTGTATTAGCCCAGGATTCATTCATAGTTCATTCATTATAACAAAAAACAAATACAAAACAAACGATACACACCAAAAAAAAAACACCCTCAAGTTGCAGTTAACTGAGCTACATAAGAAAGCTCTCTGAAATGGTTTCCTCCCCCCCCATATAATGCAAACTTCCAGATTACGTGCAAAGTTTGCTCAGACAGGTTAACTCACTCGGGGGAAGAAAATCAAGTTTAACAACATCAGATAGGACTTTGGGCTTCAAAGCTCTGAAGGGTATTCCTGTTTATTTTGCTTTTAATGAGAAGCTGTGTAAATGATAAAAATATATTTTTTTTATTTCCTTAAAAGCTCTGGTTTAATCAGAAACATTTGCTCTTCATCTCAAACCCAAGTAAGTCAGTTTTCCTAGCTCCCCACCACAGGTCTGCACCCTCTCAGAATTCTTCCCAGGCAGAATCCATGCCTTATAAATACATCCAGTTAACATCCAATAGAAGGAATTAGTGTACACACCAAGAACTACATCATATTCTTTCAGTGATGGGATCCTTGACTCACCACAATCTCTTTTACCCTTTTCACTCTCTTTTTTCACTTTGACTCGAACAGAAGGCTGAGACAGAGGCCAGTCAATGTTTGTCAATACAGTAACTCATGAAGCTCCCCACAATATCAGGCAAAAATGGCAATAGCAGCTGAAAAATCAGCAAAAAGGGTGCAGTTATCCAGTTATAACAGTGAACCGTCTGCTCCCAAGACAGATCAGGACCCCTGAAGCAGGCAGCGTGGAGTGAAATGATCCAAAGGAGCAACCTCATATATCTGCAGCTTCTGTGAGACTCCATGCCCAGCAAACTTTTGAGGTTTTGGCAGCTCCTGTCTTCATGGGGATGACTGGGAGAAGCCTCGCAGTGTCACAGGCTGCAGGGAAGCCACCCTTCCTCAGCTGCAGTTAGTTCCTGAAGAAACAGTGACAGCAGCAGGAAGGGAAGAAGAGACAGATCAAGCAGCGAGATGTCTCTATGGGAGCATTAAAACAAACACAGAAGTATGTGCCTGTCCTCACGATCAACGCAAAGCGTGGACTGGGAGGGAAGAGGTCTGCCTGATGGGCAGCCGGGACCGCTGGCGAGCCACGCTGACGTCCTTGGCTGCTTCCACCAGAGAAAGCCACCCTTCCCACCAAGAGCTGGGAAGACGCTGACCTCCCTCTTGCTCCTGAGCATTTACAGCAGCTATCAGGACTACCAGCTGTCAAACTGAAGACAGCCAAACTGAGTTGCTAAATTTAAGCAACCACACAACGGGACATAACTGACCAGAGCAGCATGACAGCCCTTTAGATCCACTTAAATCTCCACAGGCACGAAAGACCTCGGCAGATCTTCGCAGCACGGAACGATGCCAGAAGTGCAAAACGACACCAACGGCACGGCCAGCTTCCTTCAGCACAAAGAGACCTCGAGAGACCCTGGCACTGGCTGGCCAGGAGCCCTCCCGGTGGCTCCCCACAGAGGGGTTCCTCTTCTTTCCCACCCTGCGGATGCATGGGAGGCTCACCACCGGCGCTACTACTTTGCTTCAAAAACCTATTAGGGTTGCTAAGTGACAATAATGTAACGCTCTCTCACACCATTTACAAAACCCAAACATTTAAAGGCAAGGAAATGAACGGTTCGGAGCATCGTAAATCTCACGCCGCCCATCTAATAAACAAATAAATTCTCATCAAGTAGAAAGTCTTGCCGATTTCATTACAATAATCCTAACCCTCCCAAGGGGCATAGCTCAGTTATCGTGCTTTCAGTATCTAAGCGGTGAAATATTTCCAAACGGGAACATTAGTCAAACGAGGAGAAAAAAAAAATAGCTGGAAAAAAAAAATTATTTGCTATTTCTTCATCCTTGTGCAATATATCGGCATAATTCCTACACGGTAAAAGTTTTATAAGTCAACCATGCTCTGACTTTGCGTACAAAATTTTGATGGCCCACATCCAGCAAGCACTTAAGCGCCGGCTTAATTTTAAGAAGTAATTAATCATATAAAAGTGTACAGGACGACTGAAGTATTTCAGTATGTGCTTAACTGTTTTACTAGAATAAATCTCTGATTTCATTTTAAATACCATCTAATGCTGTGTTCTTATTTTTAGCATATCAATGAAATAATATTTATTTGGGGTCAGTGTTAAGCTTGTTTGTTGTGATAAATGCAATGTTTACATTAAGAAAGAATGATTTTTTTATTATTATAATGTGGAGGATGTAAATTATGGATGCCCCCAAGCTAGGCTTTTTGCCATTGCTAGCAAAATGAGTGTTGTGGCTTGAACTTAGTATAATAGAGCTATTGCTACTGCACTGGTATTTAAGCAGCCTGATCCATGTTTCTTGTTTCTTGTCTTGTTTTAAAGAACATTTGGAGTGAAACTTACATTTTGTAGATAGGATGAGAAAGTATAAAACAGAAAAGGCAACAAAGCAAACAAAGGTGAAAGCATGAGTTATTTTTTTCATTAAAGACAAGGTCCAGGTATCAGAGCATAAAAATTAAAAAAAAAAAAAAGCTAGCCATGTTATCAATAACTTTATAATATCATATCCACCTGTGTTAGAAATAATAATAAAGAACATTATGTGAAAAAACAGAAGAATCTCAAAAAAATAATGGCCAACTAGACAAAATACAGCTCTTGTGGCTCCTCCACTAGTAGCATCAGTCTAGGTGAGCTACTGAACCACCTCCACAAGACACGAGCCATGCATTAATCATCACTATCAGAAGAGCAAAAAAAACCACCAAAACATGGAAATGAATACAGAAACATTCTTTTATACCCAACACTCCATATGTGAAGCTTCAATGAAACCACATACAAATACACACTTAATATAACCTGCTTGCTGTACTTAGATTTTGAAGCCTCCAGTCTATACATGCTGCTCTGTAGAGCCCTTACAGAAGCATAGTTGGTCAGAGTTCAAAGAAAATGAAAGTAACACTATTGAGGAAAAAAAAAAAAGAAAGAAAAAAAAAAACTTAGGCCTTTGTAGCTCCAGAGCAAGAACACTGGTCTAAGCTGCCTTTTATCGTCTTCAGCTAGTCAAGAGGATTCAATACTTCCTTTCAGATAAAGGCTTTCTGATAGCCAGACAGACTATTCTTTTGATCACTACTTCAATTACAAAATCACTGTAATTCTGTGTGTTCTGTTACCCATATCCAAACCAAGCTGGATTGCCCAGCTAGCCATACAGCAGTCCTGTATCATGGATTCTGATGTAACTTTTGGAAACAATTTAAAATGTCCACAAATTATCTATATAGCCTTACATGGATAAAGATCCAGCTATAGAAAAGCCCTTTCTTGATCTCTGGCATGACTGTTATATGTCTTCAGGACTGTGCATATGAAGCTCACAAGATAAGACACCTCAGAAAAGGATTCCCAGTTGTCATTTATTCTTCAATTAGTCTCTCCTTGTGCTTCTTAAAACCAGAAATGCTCTCTAAATTGCAGAATAAGCTCATTGTGTTTCACCTGATCATCTTGAGAGAAAAGCATTCCCCAACTCCTTAGAACAAAACAAAAACAATCCAAATCTCTTATGTTAAAGATGAGAGTGTGATTATCTTGTCTTTTTTTTCACATTCACAGCTCACCAGCTGGCTGAGGGGAAAAAAAAAAAAAAAAAAAGTATGATTTCTGTTATTTTTCAATACAAAATAGCATTAATCCTTTAATGATTCTAGAAAGAAAAAAAAAAAAGCAACATTTTCTGTGAAGACCCTCTTGCAAATATCCACTGAAAAATGTTTTAAGCTCCCCCTTTCTGATACTTCACTAGCAATTTAAGCTTTGCCAATACACGCATCACTAAAATGCCTTAGCAGATTTCATTTCAGTTTTATACAAACATGTGTCAGAATTTGGAGTGGTAATGACCACTATGCTTTAAATAGTGTAACTCTTTCCAGGCTAACCCTACTCCCTTCAACAGAGCATGTTCAGTCATTTTTAACTTCCTCAAACTCCCATGGTTTTGGCTGAAACTTTCCATTAATCGACCCTTTTTTTGAAACCTTACGTAGAGATGCATCAAGTACAGGAAGCAACAAATATTGCACACCATTTCACGCTGAAAACTATTTTAATTCTTCCAGGCATTCTCTAGAACTGAATAATACACATATGTATATGAAAACTTACATTTATTACTCTCTGCTTTAGTATGTGTGTCTGCATGTATCAGTGGCATGCACTGGTGCCTGATTCCAAATATCTCACTTGGAAATGAGGTTAAAGAACTCCACGATGTAAGGAGGGAATAAAATTTGCCAGAGATTTTGCGACAGTTGTGAAAAACAGTTGGTGGAACACTTGACCAAGGTTGTATATACAATGCATGCGGTGGACAAGTAATTCAACTGCAGGATGAAAATCATGGGAAATATAATACTGACGACAGATACCCTGCAGCACCCTTCAAACGTTTCAGCAGACGCCGTCAGGTGCCAAGAGGGCGAGGGTGATTGCTATGCACTGGGTCACCTTAGTTCTGCCCCACGCTGTGTAAACACGATGATAAAGTTTAGTGACGCTACTTATGTTACCGCAGTGGCAAAATAAATGGCAAATTACAATGCATTTTGAAGTCATGCGGACTCAGGCAATTCTAATGCACGTACAGAACCCACAGGAGGGTTAAATTTGCTACCATGGCATTCTCTTGAGAAATTCTGGTACATAAAATCACATTTCCTTAATCAGAAAGGAATCAACCACTATTTAGCTGAGTAAATCAGGACCTACCAAATAATAAAAGCTAGATAAAGCAGATTACATTACAGAGAATGACGTTCACGAAGCCTAGCACCAACACCAACAACGGCACTTTACATTTAGGTGAATTAACAAACTATAGCAATCGGAGAGAAATGTATACCAGAAACAAACAGGAAGTGACTACTGGGACTTGGCACTGCGAAATGTCACCATATGGAAGAGTTTAAAAACTTTTTGAAGGCTCAGTTCCTAAATGGCTGGTGTTATCCACTAAGGCCAATAAAAACACAGTGGGAATTTAATTAATTTACTTTTATTACTCCATAATGATTTAGGATATCTAAAAAAAATATATTAAGACCCCAGACAAGTTAATTCTGGTAGCAACTCTTGCAATTGAACTAAATAGCACTGTATCATTTCCACTAATTATAACATAGCCGTACTTCAGAAAAGCTCCCACACTACAGTAATTTCATTATTTCAAACAAACAAGCAAACAAAAACACTTAGGGTGAAGGAGGTGAAGAAAGCATTCTCCCTGATATGCTGCAAGTGTATTTATCTCACTAAATACACCCTATTTCCTTATATTTCCTGATTCATGCTTTCTGCTCCAGAATGTCTGCTTCATCCAAAAATAAACACAGGCCAGATACCCAATCGCAGATTTGAGAGCAAAACACGTATCCAGCAGAGCTTTCCCATTAACTGCACATGGACCCATCTCAGTAGGAAGCCAGGTCAGCAATGAAAGTGCTATTCTTCATACCCACTTTTTAGCAGAGAGTACTCAAGACAGGAGTAGGAGCTATAACCATACTCTTCTAACTGCTCTGCTTCCAAGCACCAGGGACCACTTCATCTATTTTCTTGTACTTGCCCCCAAGATGAGCAGGGAGGGGAAAAAAAGTGTCAGCTCTGATTTGAACCTCCCTGTCTCGACAGGTTCCAGCGATAAAGAACTAAAACAAGACCATCTTTTTAAGAAGTGTACTTTGCACTACAGCATTAACTTTAAAGAAATTATAACCTAGCTGATGACAGGCAGAGTTTTCATACTGCAGCCCAAAAAAAAAAATGAGATCATCTGTTTCATTTAAGAAAGGCACCAGCACTGTCTTAACCAGCATCTTTAAAAGTTAAAAAGACATATTTAATGCAGATGCAAGAACTTTCCACAATTTAAATCCCCAATATAACGCTGCTTGTACATCATTATATACACTGCTTCAAAATCGACTACAGTTTTCCAACATCCTCATAAAAATAAAACATACATTTCAAAAGTGGTTTTTACCAAGACACTTCTTACATACTAAACATTGAGGTATTGCAGAAGGGAAGAAGTTGTGGGTAGACACAATGAAATCAAGAATTGTTTCAACACTCTCCATTTGGGATTTCAGCTCAAAACTGCTCAGCTTCACAGGGTACTTGCCACCTGTTTATTCTGTTGCACTTCCTCCAGGGAACACATATGTGCTCCACAGATGCAACAGCTTCCAGGATAAGGTTCAAAGATGCTGGCTTTAATCTTGTAGAAGTGCTAATTAATTTCAGTCCTGGCTCCCCTACTGCCACAGTATCACTCCATAAACACGTATGCGGCTGGAGTGAACAGCTCCTAGATACAAGCAAGGTGTTGTCCCACAGAACAGTTTAGTCCCTTGTGCTGCAACTTATTGTCTCCTCCTCGGTTTTGCAGAAAATAAAACATGTCGATCTTCAGGTTTTCTGTATTGGGGAAATAAATGATGGCCATATTTTGACACGAGACGTGCCTCTAAAAATGTGAGGAATAAGTATAGATAAATTAAAATACAACAAGAATAGCAGTTACATAAATGTCCAGCCTACCATCCATCCTTTTCTAGCAATGATTTACTGTAAAAACAGTTACACTGAAATCAACTAAGCCATTTGCAGAGGAACTAACTGTTCAATTTGAGCAAGTGGTGGCAAAATTGGACTACAGATTTCTAAGCAGAACATGGTGGCAAAATTGGACTACAGATTTCTAAGCAGAACAGTAAGCCTGTGATTAGCATATCATATACGAGCAATGAACTTCAGTGTAATTACATATTCTTTCTTTCCATTTTCCCATTCTGTCTTTCACCCTCTCCCCACCCCCTTGGCCAAGTAATTAATTGTTTGCACTTAGGAAGAAGAGGGCAAAGCTTCAAAACTCACTGTGAGCGCTACAGGTGTTAGAGATCAACATACCTATTTTTACGCCAGGGAAAAGGTTTTGCTCTTCTACATGCTTTTGCTAAATCTTATTATATAGATGCTAAAAAAAAAAATCCACTACTGAAGGGTTCTGTCTGCAAAGAATCACCATATGGTAGCTTTCACAAATGATCAACTGTACCAAAACATCTAAAAATAACATCTTCCTTAAGTAAAATAAAAACAATTACCAGCAGAGACTTTTGGGTACTGTTCTACGCTAAGGAATCAATACCATGTTGCTGAAATGTTTCAAGTAAGTATATAAGCAACCTCCAGAGAAAAATAGCGCCGTGTTAAATGGCCCACGAACATCAATGATAAATGTAATATACATGTTTTGGGTTCTTTCAAAAGTCTATTCTTAGCCGTAAGACAAACCCCATCCATTTAATTAAAACCTTAGCTTACAAACACATTCACAGAGTAAGTGAAGCTTAACAAATCTAATTTGAATGAAAGGGACTAGCTGGGTAAAAGAGCAGTTCCCTGATGTTCCTTGCTCTAGTGGTTTCATGTAACCACTGATCACCAACTACTACAACAGCAAACATACAACACCCTTAAACTAAATGGGAGTTGTCTGTCTAAATATAGCTACTTTTAAATAATGCATCGTGAGTTATAAAATAAAGTGCTACTGAATTATTTAACCCAGATCTCATCTTTAACAAAGATATATCACTTTTAATTAAATGGAAAGTTATTTATAGTCTTGGTTGCATATTATTCTAAATTGCAACCAGTAAAGCAACATTTTACAAAGAGGTACTAACTAGTTATGCCAGTAGCCAGTTTTTCCTATACAAATCCAACTCACAGAAATAGAACTAAGATAAGCAAAATCATCACTTTCAGAGTTGCCTTAAAACTTCGGAAGATGACAGTTTGGCATTCATTCACAGCCCTCAGTTACAGAATATCCCACCAACCCATAACACTTGGCAAGAATTCATCGGGACTTCACGCTCACAAAACTGTTTCAATAACATTCATAATCCCCACGTTTTCTTTACACAAGCTTCAATCTCTAAGAGAGCAAACCCTTGAATACACTTAGCACTACTACAGTTGAAAAAGCATCCTGCTCCGTCACTTTTAAAACATTTTGAAGACCGGCACACAGAAGCAGTGTTAAAGATGAAAGTTGGTGCCTGGCTGTGTTTTCAACACAATGTAACAGTTGCATATTATTTACTATAGTAACCCTTCAGCCAGGCCTAACATCTGCAACTGCAAAATTAACATTTAGCAATCAAAGGGGGATGACACGTTGTGTTTAGAAGGTTTCTGGAAAAAATTGCTTTCCACCTTACATAATGGGATAATGCTACTATTAAACAACGAATGTTTCTTGTTTAAAGGTGCCAGCACTTGGGATGCAGTGTGTGAAGCGGGGTGAAAGAACAGCAACAAACCGGCAGGAATCCACGAGCAGATCCTTACTGACTGTAACGGGTAAAGGAAACAACTCATGACCTGTAGAAATCAAACCCTAAGTGCGATCTGTCTGGGCCTGTATGGAGTCACTCTGCCCCTAAAAACAGGCTCCACTGATACTTAGGAAAAAAACCACCCGTGTTCCTGAGCTAACCCCAACAGGGCACCAAGAGAACGTGGACCACGGGTCGCAGACGGTTATGGGATCCTCCTGTGCAAAGTTAGGTCTCGTAACTTTTCTACTTCTAAACACGTGCGTGTTAATCTCACGGGGGTGGGGGTGGGGGGGGGGGGGGGGGGGGGTGGAAAGCGATGTAAGCGTGCCAGCCACCGAAAAGTTAAGCAGGCGATTCCCCCGGGACGCCCTGAGCAGCCCGAGCCAGCCCCAGAGCGCAGCGCCCTGCGACTTTGACAGCTGCTGGGCGCCCTCGCACCTAAAGCCCGGAGGCAGCGCAGCCTCCCCCTGCCCCGCACGGCGGCTTTCAAACCCCGGGCGGGCCGTCCCGTGCCTCCTCCGCCCCCCTCCTGCTCCCAAACCGGGCTGGGACCGGGCTCCGGGGCTGCAGGAGCAGGCGGGCAGGGCGGGATGCCGCCGAGGAAGAGGAGCTGGAGGGAGGCAGCCGCCGCTTCCCCCACACCCCGGAGGCAGGCGGGGCGGCTGCCGGCCGCCTTTTGGCAGGCGGTTTCCCCTCCGGCCCCGCGGCCCCGCCGCCCCGGGGGGCTTCCTGCCAGCCGGGGACAGATGTGGCCAAAACAGCTGGCCGGGGAGGAGGGGAGAGGGAAGGAAGGAAGAGGCGCAGCTGCCTCGCCCCCGCCGCTCCGGGGGGCAGAGGGATGCGCTTGGGATGCGGCGGCCGCCCCCGGGCTGCCCCGGGGCGGACAAAGTGGCCCCCGGGGCGGCGGGGCTCCCCGGCTGCCGCCCCCCTTTACCTTGCTGCGGATCTGCCCCGAGGTGGACACTTTGCGGATGAGTTTTTGGGGGCCCTCGTGCTCCCCTTCGCTGTCCGACGACTCGTCCGCTGCCCCCACCGCCGCTCCCACCGCCGCCGGGTGCTGGGGCTGCTGCTGGATGCCGGCGCCGCTCATCCCCGCCTCGGCCCCGGCCATCTTCCCGGACTCCTGCCGAGAAAGAGCACACGAGCCCGGCTCAGCCAGGGCAGCCGCTGCCGCTCCCCTCCCCGGGGAGGAGGAGGAGGAGGAGGAGGAGGAGGAGGAGGGACGGGAGGGTGGGGAAGGAGGCGGCGCAGAGGGGAGGGGACGGAGGCGGCCGCGGGGACCGAGCCGAGGAAGAGCCGGGCGCCGACAGCCCGGCCGCCATCTTCCGCCGGCCCGGCCCCCCGCGCCCTCACCGCCGCTGCGAGCCCTCAGGGGCGAAGGTGGCGGCGGCCACCGCGCCCGCCCGCCTTCGTGTGGGGGCCGCCGCCGGGCCTCGCCCCCCATCCCGCAGCCGGGTGGCCCCAGGGCCCCTTTTCCCCCTGGGACACCCATTGTGGGTGTCCCTCATGGCTCAGGGGTGAGCTGAGGTGGGCTGAGGCACCTGCCCGGGTGTGTGGAGCAGAGGCGTGCCAGAAGGAGCGCAGCTACCCGCTATCACTCTGCCAAGAAGGCAGCGGGCGTACCGGGGATACGTCGCCTCGAAGTGGGATGTGGTGACCATCCTGCCTCCTCGCACGAGTAGAGGGAACCGTCCTGCTCCGAACTTGGGGACAGCATGGGGCAAGCTGCAGGGAGCACGGGCAGCAACCTGAAACGGGGTGTACAGCCTCTGGCACAACGGGCTCCTCGTCTGCTCTGTGGCACGGAGGTGTGTGACCTCCGCCAGTATCTTTCAAGCACTGGACAAACGCAGGGATTGCTTTCCAGTTGTTCCCTCATAACCCTTTAATTCTCTTATTACTTTGTTACAGTTGTCTTTAAGAGTAGCCTTTTGGGGGGAATAAACAAAGGGTCACTTTTCATCTCCAATCTGGCAGCTCGCACGATCTAGCATTGTCACCACATGTTCTAAATTGTGGGACTTGGAAATTATTGTGGCTTGCCTGTAGTCAGTGTTCAAAATAAGCACTTAAATCACAGCAATACTAAATAAAATACACAGATCTCGAGTGCACGGAGTGGATTAAACATAAGAAAGCAATCAATACTTGCGGCTTCTATATTCCCACAATTCTATTTATATTTCTAGAAAGGGAACTGGCATCTCTAATATGCTAGTACAAGTGCCGCAGTACCTAAACACAAAGCAGTTGATGAGAAACAAAACTGAAACGTAGAACCTATACTACAGTGCAAACGCTTTGCCGCGAGCTTTATATCATACACTGGAACATCCCGTTTCCTTTATTGGGACTCCTATTTATAGCAGGTGAACTTAAATGTTTTCATGAAGCCTTGCTGGTTTTGTGTCTTGGTTCTGTGTTACTGCATCAGGTACTTCCAACGAGGTCCTACTCCCCTTCTCTATGTAGGATCGCTTCTATTAAGGTATATTTTAGAGTTTTGATAGTATTACCTACATTTATTACTAGAATATAATAGGACCTGAGTCTTACCACTGACATTATATCTCAAACTAGATGAAGTTTTCCTTATGGGTTAATGGTGAAACTAAAGTGTGACTGTCTTGTCTCATTCTTCACCTGAGAAAGAGTTCTCCTTTTTTGAAACCATGAGATCAAACTTTGGCAAGAACAGGGGTGCAACTGAATTCATTTAGGATGCAGCTCAGAAGAAAGGTTGAGAGAGAAGTTTACAGACATTTGTTCAGTCCATCTACCTTTCTTCCTCTTCTTTCTCCACCTTAACTTCAGGAATAACAAATTGCACCAGAACATGGCTCACTCACTGCAAATACCGGAGCCTTTTGAAGGTAAATGACAATTGAATGTTGCAAGTAGATGACGAGACCGGGTTTGCTAATTAATGCTAATACTCATTGCATAGGACTGAGACTGTGATTTGAGGAACACTTAGTGCTAATAGGATGCCTGCAACACTCACTAGCTCCATTTAATCCAACTGAATTAAGCAGCACTTAGATGAACAACACTATCACTGCTAAATTTGTTCCCATACTAAAACAGCATTCAAAATTATGGTGTATGTGACAGCTGTGTATCTCTTTCACAAGGCTAATATCCTATGCAAAGTTGCATGCAAAATTGTACACAAGTAGACATTTCACCTACCTTCCAAAATTAAGGTGAAAAGGAGAGATATTATATGTAATTTTGGATTAGTACCTTTGAACTTGAGATGATCATAAAGTTGACCCTATTGGTGACTCCAAATTTGCACCTTTGGGTGATTATTTTTTTTTTAAAATGAATGAATAAAATGTAATTTGAATGCTTTTTCCTTCAATATTTACACCTTGATCCTGCAAACAGTGAGTGGTTACAGTGTATTTGCAAAAACAGCTTTCCACTGGAGTTTTCTAATAACAAGTACATGGCACCACTATTTTCCTGAACAAGACTAATCTGGTTTGTTTTCAAACCAGTTTTACATTTTGTTATGCTGCAAGCTAATTCAAAAACTCATCTTGAATTTTATAAAACATTGGGCAATTTAGCAATGCATGTAAATGCATTATTTTCTCATAGAGTAGATAATACACTGGGAACATAGAAACAAGTTAATAATTTGCATTTTTTAATATAACAGTACCTGCCACACTCAATCGAGTGGCGCTGCAACTGGAGGAGCTGCAGATCTCCTTAAATATCTGTATAGACAGCTCAAATTCTTCCCTCAGATACCTAAAACCTGTTGAATGAATATCTGTAGGTGAAATGGGCAATAAATACAGTTCTCCAGCTTCTGTTCACGTTCTTAAGTAACAACCCTAGCTCCTGCACTGTGCAGGGGGCATCACGTGTCCTTGCCTATGCTACCCCATTGTCGTGTTCCTCTCCACTGGCTGGAGAAAAAAATTCAGTTACAAGGGGAGGGCACCAGCCTTTCGCTTCAAAGTGAGTCTCTTTCATCATATCTTGCTAAACTTCAGAACTGAAGTACTGGAAATGTTCTCTCGTCACTTCATATGGAGAGTTGAGTAGTAACCCAAATCTGAAGACGTAGGAAATGTCCCACAAGTACAGTTTGGTTTCTACATATGGTTTCTGCAAGGTATGTAGTGGAATTTGTAAAATTCTAGCTGCTAAAATCTGCCATTAGCTAGTGTTTTCAGAGTGCCTCAAAACAGAGAAAACCAAGCAAGTGTGGGGAAAAGTACTCAAGTTATTCACTCACATTAGTGTAGAAAGGTGTTTCTACAAATCTATGTATTGTCTGTGCACAGGGACAGCTTTAAAGATCTCATTGTTTTGACCAGTTCTGCTTTTCAAAGGCGTTAATACACCCTCAGGGTCTAGTTCCAGTCGTTACCCAGGTGAAGTTGCCTGAGATGCCCATGGGACTTTGCCTGAATAAGGACTGCCAACTTGACTTCCATCACTTGCATCTCTCAGCAGTGACTTACCCAAGTGATTGATGTCAGACTCAATATGAGAAATAGCATATAGCAGATTTCAGCTCAGGGAATATAGCTATGAGTACTGTGGTACAAATGGCACCAGTAAAATCCTCTAGACTTCTGTAAGCACTGAGTCAGGCTCTTGAAGAATACAGGGCTAGATGTAGCCTTTAAAAACACATGCAATAATTGCACGTTATGTCTCTCATTTAACATACTCAGTTTCATGCTTCTTAATAATTTCCTTGAATGTCCTGCCTAAAGCAAGTGAAAAGAGTCAAGAAAGGTTGGCATTTCAAGGGAGATTCTCAACTGATACAAAACAGCTCCACTGACATCATTTGGGCTACGGTAATTGATATCAGCGGATGATCTCCCCTTTATATTCAACGAATTCCAAAGTGCTGGGTAAATACATGCACTGTGAGAATGTTTTAACTGAACAGCTTCCAGTGCTGATAATAGCATATGCGTCGCTAAAAAGCATATGCAATGTACAAAAAATCCAAATGCACATACGCTCCAGCTGCACTGGAGATTATAGTTTCTAATGCAGATTAACGCATCACTTGATTCCAGGAACAAAAAATGATTCCAGCTCTAATATTGATTCCTGGTATAATAGGCATATTTACCTCTTTTTCTCTAGGTCACTTTGGCATCTATAAACTGAAGGGCAGTATGTTTTTTTTCTCCACCTCGAAAGGTTGTTCTGAGGGGGTCTGGACAAATGATGGTATATGTGCCAGGTTGACAATGCATTACTCACCCTGTTTAAAAGATTTTATTGAATCTTTCCTAATTTTGATGGTTAATGAAAACTATAGTTTTTAACCGGTCTCACCATACTGAGCAAATTAATTTCAGATCTGCCTGTCTGCACTCCCTCTGCAGATCAAGTTAGCTATGTTATTCTTACTTGGCTTCCTTACTTACCAAAGGGGAAGCCAAAATATAACGAAATGTATGCATACCACTGTTGAAGAGAGTAACTACTTTGCTTGTATTACAGCAGTGTCTATGTTTCAGGAGTAGCTGAAACCATTCTGTAACCTCTAGGTTACAAAACTGTTTTGTATGCTCCAGACTGAAAAGGTGTAAAACAGGAGAGGTCAGCACAGTAAAGAGCTGCTTTGAAAATGTGTTAGGACGCACCTATGGATTTCAAGGTGAAAGGTAAAGTCAAGACTCAGGTCCCATATAAAATATGAAAGTAGGGTATAGAACTTCGTAACATATATTTTGTATATTTTGAGTACTAAACTGAATCTCCGTTTGAAGAGTTCAGGATGATACACTTAAATTTTCTGTTACTTTTATTTAGCTATATCATGGAGGGCCTGATGCAACTCTTACTGAAGTCAGGAGGAGGTTGTCCATTCAAAAGTGAGCCATGAATTAAGGAGAGGATTTTATAGATGTCTGAAATTTCACACAGACAATTTCAACCCTGACATTTTCAAAGGAGAAGTTGCGGCTCCATTTGATGTAGGTCAGTTATTTCTCAGGACAGCTGTAGGAACAGTGCTTCCAAATGACTTTTGACAATTTGTAGGTAACTACCATGCACAGATTCAAAAATTGCAATTAAAAGTTTCACCTCTCCTGTTGCTCTTTTTCTGTATTTTGAGAGGTAGGGAGAGGTCTGGGCACTTTCTTTTTCTTCGTGATGCAGTTCTTCACCTAAATCTCCCTTTGTCCCCATTATAATAAAAAGCCCACTTAAAAGCAGATAATCTATACAAAGAAGAATGATGTGGCTTTTGCCACAAAGACTATGTATTTTACCAGCAGGTTACCAGGTAGAGGATTGAGTGCTTTAGCTGAAATTTGAGGCTTGTAAAGGAAATTAGTGCAGTGGTTAACCTTAAAACTGCATTCATGTGTGTACTCTGAACAAACGCAGCAATGAAATGATAAACATGACCCAAATCCTGTCCTTTACTGGGGGAGGGGGAGACTGAGGGTTAATAAAAAAAAAAAAAAAAAGGAAAGAAAAAAGATGTGCTCCTTGTTTATGAGCCCTGCGCACAGAAGGAAGCGGGCTTGGATGCTTCAGCCAGGACTCCGCATTTCCAAGCGGAGGGGCTGCAATCCATCTGCCTCCCGAGTTTCATCTGAGTTTCGGATGACGGCAGCCAATTTAAATGTCACTGCTTAATAGGATAACGTGTTCGCGGGGAATCAGATTCGCCGCCTTCCTCCCACAGTGTCTTCATCTCTCCAGGCAAAAATCTCAGGTTTGCCTTTGCGTGATCCTTTTGGTGTCAGCTCCATATTACCGGAACACGCATACAGCTGTTTTCCCTATCACAGCTGCATCTCCGGCAGCAGCTTCGGGGGCTGAGGACTGCAGAGGGCAGTGAAGGGGGATGTTCAACTTCACAACAAGAATGAGGCCAGTAAAAATGTATTTTGGAGGGCACGGGGCTATGGGGCTACAGATCCTAGTGCGGAAAGGGGTGATCTTAGTTCCCCGTGGGTATCTCCAGGGCTGGGAGCGAGCAGGCTGGGCCAGCCAAGCTGTGGCTCTCCCACAGCTGCGGTTTAAAATTGGGTTTACAAGTAAACCCAGGAGCCCTGGACTCAAGAGACAGGAAAAAAAAAAAAAAAAAAAGGCACAGCCATCCAAAAGGGAGGTTGGCAGTGGCATGGGTGCGTGCTTCATGCCATCTCCCCAAGTTCAGGGCCAGAGACAGCCTAGCCTTGACCTCTCGGATAGCCTGGGATCTCCCGAGTGGCCACCCAAAGACTATTTTTAGCCCTCCCTGCCTGGTGAGTGTGTGCGTGTGTTCGCACAATGGAGAAAAACCCAACGGCGGGACCAGACGACACCGAGAAGGGAAATCTGATTTTATCGCCCGCTGAGGATGCCGGTGACATGATTTCCTTCGGGCTGGGAGGAGGGTCTCCGAGTTGCTCAAACAAACCCAAAAGCCACCCCAGCTCCCTCCCGGCCAGTTTGGGGACCCCCCCCTTGGTGGCACCCGCTTCGCCTGTGCCCTTCGAGGCGAGGTGACCCCGGGGCACCCCAGCCCGGCTCCACTTCGCCGTAAGCGAGCGCGAGCTCGGCCGATACACGACGATTGTACGATTGCCATGGCCTGGCTGCAAAAATTTAATAATAATGATAATAAAAGAGAATTTTGAAAAGTGTCTCTTTCTGGAAACCTCCTTCCTTTCCCTTCACGGGGTGCTTTTGCCGTGCTAAGGAGGCGGCGAGCGGTGGCCCCCCCCGCCCCGTTTCCCCCGGTAAAGTTGAGGGAAGGCTCTGGGCGCCCCGATGAGCTCCCTGAGAGCCGGCAGGGCTCCGGGCCGGCAGGAGGGAAGACGGGGGAAGCGGGGACAGGGCTGACAGCCCTGCTGAACAATAGGGAAGCGGGCAGGAAGGCGGGTAGGAAATGCCTGTGCGCTGCGAGGCATGCATGTACCTACCAGTTCCTCCCAGGCGGGGCTGCGGGCGCCGTACGGGTGGCCGTGCTCCTCCATCCCCCCCGCAGCAGGTAGCCCAAACCTCGCCGGGCAGAGCCCTTCCCTCCTGCCTCCGCAGCTCCGGCTCTGCACGTCCCCACAGCCACTCTTCCTCCTCCTCCCCCCCCCTTTTCCCCCCCTCCTTTCCCCGCTCCTCCCTTTTCTCCCCCGGCCCCCCCTCAGGCCCCAGGCGCCGCCCCGGGCTCCTCGCCCCCTCCCCGGGGAAGAGCCGAGGATTAGGGGCAGGTCGCCTCGGGTGTAAGCCGGTTTGAGGCCGCTCCGGCCGTCGGCGATGGCGACAGCCCCCCCAAGGGGAGCTGGGGGGGTGCTGGGTGCCCGGAGCCCTCCGACGGGCCGCCCCTCGCACCGCGCCCCCAGCCCAAGGGGAGCCCGGGGGCATCGGGGGGGGGGAGGCTGCTGGGGCTGGGGGCAGCCCCTTGGCCATGTAAGATGGAAGGGGACACACATTTTAGCCCCCCATGGGCAGCCCCTTGCCCACGGAGGGGCTCTGTGGGCATAGAGGCCAGGGCCAGAGGCATCTGTGGTTGCCCCCGCGCTAAAACAGGCCATGAGGTGGCTGGCACTGCACGCCACCCGTGTGGGGGGCCACCATGCCTCGTGGAGCAGCAGGATTTCTCTGCCCTCCGCCGAGCCTGCTGTTAATACGCAGTGTGTACGCTCCTAGACTTCTCAGTTTACTAGTAACCAGCGTACCCTTGAACACCAGCCAATGTATTACGGCTCTTCAAGTGGAGCTCGTACCTCCTACAAACTCAACGCTTTCACTTATTTCTTTCTTCCCCTCTTTGCAGAAGGCCAGGAGATGTGAAAGAGGAGGATTGCAGAGAAGTTAGGAAATGAAGCTCAGTCACCATCTGAAACGATGCCTTTCCCTCCAGCTTTTCTACATTTCTCTTCATTCCAGCCTGCCCTTTTGAATTTGCAGCTATCAGGCTCGATCACAAAACGTAGTCTCTGGGTCGTCTGCTTGATAAGTGCCAACATCAGACAAGCAGTCAGAATTCGCAAGAAAGAAGAAAGGAAATTGTATATCTTGTATTTAGAGAAGCGTTCATTTTCTTCACGACTTACAGCTTTCGTACAGAAAATTGGGACACTGCCACCTGAGCTCTAACTTTTGCAAAATACATTGGCAGTTTAGAAAAAGTAGCATGTGCACTATTGCCAAAAAAAGGTGAAGTGCTATCTGTATTTTACTAAGCCTATAGAAAATCCCATTAATCCTGTGGTGCACCCCTAAGCCAGGCCCAAAGAAGTGCCGCAGTGGTATAGCTCATTTGGGGAAGTGAGATTGCTGCCTTTCTTCCAGCAGTAGAAAAAGGAACTATTTGTGTTGATAATAAGTTTATCAGTGGTCTGTTGATGAACTGCCCTCATTGTAAGACTAACCTCGGAAGGAAGCAAACAAGATGACTTCGAGTATGTTGCTTTTTGGAAGACAGCTTTCTAAAGCTGATGGTGAGAAATTGTACGTGGTTGTCCAAAGATGATTCGTTCTCCTTCCCTTTAGCCCCGAGTGTGAGGTACTGCTAAGGAATGTCATCCTACACGGGGCTGTGTGCTAAGAAGTGGTGTTAAAGTAATATTAGCCAGCTCCCCTCCTTTCCTTATGATGTGGTGCAGGATCTCACGTGGTGGTGGTTTGTACCTCTTGACATCTATTCTCTTTGGCTGTGGCCACACACACTTTTGAGGCAAAAGTGGCCTAATATTAAGTGTATGTCATCCTAGCACCTTGTAAAACCGTGAAAACTGAAAATTCGTATTTAGGAACACATCACTTCAAGCTTCTTCTTCAGCTCCAGCGCTGTACGTGCCCTTTACCTTGAAGTGCAGACAGGTTCTTGCTGTGCCCTCAGCCCCATTTTTGGTTTCATATGCCCTAAAACTTATACATGTGACTAAATAGATAGACAATTGCATTCACCTCATTTCATACCCTGGTGTTCAAAATTTGGTTTCTATTAGTGGAAAGCTAGTACAGGCCCCCAAAGATTACAACAACCTACTTAAGTTTAAGGTCTTGTTGGATAAGGAAGACAGAAATCAGATCCTACATGCTCTAAATGAAAGCTGCAGTGCAATTTCAGATCAGGCCTGTCCTTTGGGGCTACAAAATGCCAAATTTGGTTTCTGTGACGGGGACAGATTCATGCCTGTTGATGAGCTCTACCCTACATGATTTCCCTTTGTGTGAGCTCTGCTCACCAGGTTGAAGAGCCCAGTTTTACCGAGGTCTCTGTGCCGCTTGGCTGAACTGGTTGAAAATTACAGGCAAAGTATTTCTCTGAAAAATGTAATTCTGTCAAAGCTGTTATGGAATTTGAGGATGAGTGTCAGAATCAGAGAGTTTATATATATATATATATTTCAGCAGCGTGCTGCCACATTTACAGAGGGGCAAGGGAACTGCAGGCAGGCCCAAGGCAAGGATAAGCTTAGAGAGTAGGTAGAGGAGCAGCCCACTAAAATGAGCCGTGGTCAGCTGGCCCCTGGGAGAAGGGGACAGTGGTCTGGGAGAAGGCTTTACCAGAGGCAGGTCTTCACAAGTGGCTTGGGAACAGGCATCAAAACATCTCCAACACAGCCTGGGGGTGTGTTTCATTTCATCCTGACTTTGACTTTGTTCCAAGTTGTGTGCTTATTTTTTCTTCAGGTTTTTCCACTTAGTCTAGACATTTGGGTTTGAATTTCTCAGCAGTCTGCTGTATACGCTGTGTTCAAAGATGCCTCATATCCCTCTGTCTCTTCTGTTCCCTGCCCTTAATGACTCAGTGAAAACTGGTTCAACAAAGTGAATGTTTCATTATTGACATTTTTTACATGAAGTGCATTGAAAATAGCAACACATGCCTTCCTTTTCTAAGCAAAATATTTTGGCTATGTTGGACACACTGAAACATACAGATTTTGATTCAATTGCTTTGTTTAGACATGCACAAGAGAAAGCCTCCACCTCCTTAAATATTTCCATTCCTTGGAGGTGGGAGATTGAATTGAACCTTCAATTTTTTGCCCTAATTTGATGTAGAAAGACTTTAAAATTATGATTTTTTTCTGCATTTTTTTTCTGTATCATTTGGCCATTATTCCTTTAGCATATACCACATAAAGAGCATATACTAATTGTTATCAGTTTAGGCTAACATGAAACTTCCTTCTTTTCTCCACACAGAATATGCAAGCCTACTTTGAGTAAACTCTTCAAGGAAATGTTGTTGCTCATTCTCCTCATAGTAAACATGCATGTTGGATTTTTTTTTTTCAGTTAAGTAATTTTGCATAACATCTGAAGGTAGGGTTTGATCAGTGTGGTAATTGGGTTGTCCCTGCCAGACAGATAGGTGGTAGCAACCCACAGTAGATCATTAAAGTGATAAATATATTAACAGCAGAGCAAAATGCACATACTTTTCAATCTGGGAACCTTTCAGATAGAGCTAAAGTAATAGAATGGTTTAAGAAACACATTTTAAAATGAGCATTTTTTTTTTAATAACACTCATTATTGGCGAAATCCTGATACCTGCCTTTAAGCCCTCTCCTTTCTGTCTGTGAGGGTGTTTAGACAAAAAGTTGTAGAAGTTCTGGATTTCTCCCAGTTTACAATGTCTGTTGCTTGGGACTGTTTTGCACATGGCACCTGAAAAAATGCTTTTGGCCTACAATTTTTGTTCACAGACTTTCTCCATTGTGTGCCTTTTCTCTTCATTCTTCTTCTTCTTCTTGCTCTAATTGCTGCTTCTGTGTGTACCTGTATGAGACAGGACACATTTAATCCATTTCCCAGAGATTCGGTTGTCAAAAGGTGGAACTATTTCTGCAGTTGGCAGGAATGTGTCTATTGCCTTAGCAAAGAGCTTCGTGAAGAAAGAAATCAATGTGAGGAGAAAGCCCTGGGAAAAGTTTTGCCAAAGGACCATCAGAGCTGTAGAGGGATAATACACCTGCCACTTCCTTGCCTTCCACCAGTTTTATTTCCACTTCTCAGTATGTTTTCCCAGATGTCAGCATCTCCTGCTTGCTCTGTTTTCCTATTGACTTCATCCAGAGACATCTAGGGAGGGTGAGGTGTTTCTCATTCAGTATTCTTAATTGCATTAGGTGAAGTACTGCCAGCAGGTCAAGGGAGGTGATCCTACCCCTTTGTTCAGCATTGGAGTATTGGGCCCAGTTTTGGCCCCCCAGTGCAAGGGAGATGTAATGACCGTGCTTCATGGCTGATCATCCACGTTAATAAGGACATTGAAACATTCTTCCAGTTTGTACGTGAACTAGCGCTTACTGCCGATGGGTTGTCATCTTCTCTGTAGCCTGCTGGGGATACTTCAGCTGAAACGTGGTTTCCTAGAAAAATGTCACACGGATATCAAAAGCTTTAGTAAATTGATGCACATGGTATATAACCAACCTACAGGTCTGTTGACTCATCGTGGAAAGAAGTTGGGTTATTTGACTTTGTCCTTCAAACAGTTGTATTTGTTATTCCCCTCCACATTGTCTTCTGAGTACTCACATTATGATTTTGGAGAGAGTTGAAGCTTACTGAATGGATCAGTAACTCCTCGGTTCTTCCTTTCTCTCCTTTTTTTTAAAGTTTCACTTCACAAGACAAGAAGAAGTGAACTGACTAAACACAGGCTATATCTTCCCCTCATCTTTACCTATGAGACAAACACCTCTGACAAGGTTTTGCATTTGTGGTTTCAGAGTTTGAGAAGCCTGGCACAAAATCGAGCATTTGCTTCTTTGAGTTCATTCAGGCTCTGCAGATGGAACTTTCTGATAAACATTTATTCTAAAAGAAAAAGAAAAGAGAAACAGATAGGAAAGCATATGGGTTACTGATGTGATACTTTAAAGTCACATAAAAATTAATAGAGAATTATATTACTTCTGAAGCATTCAGCACAAAAATAAACGTTTTATTTAAACAACCTATAAAACACTAAAGGTTTATAGCAGAAAAATTGAGGAGGGGGAAAAGAACTTTGCCTCCCTCATAACACTTAAAAAGGAAAAAACAGGTGGCAAAATGATTTGTTTGGAAAATGGAAAGAATTTAGCCCACCCAACAACTTGGCACTGAGCGGAGCCATCCCTTTTATCTTTTTATGTGTTCTACCAAGCACAATATTTGGGAGCTTTCCAACTACAGCAAATCAATATGTAAAACTCCTATTTTGGTCAGCTCATTTCTTGCAATCCATTATGGTATATGTTCAAACAAAAATTTAAACAGATCTTTTTTTTTTTTTTTTCCCAAAAACAAACAAACAAAAAACCTTTTCTGGTTGTTGAGCAGCGGAGACCCAGGGAGACAGACTTATCCCAGCGGAGGGTTTGCTGGTATACGTGAGGGGAAGAAGCAGCAAGATGTATGTGAAGTGGCGGGGTATATAAATGCTGATGTGAGGTCATCCAGAACAAGTAAGAGGGACTCGTGGCCGGGGTCCTGATTTTTTTTAAGGTAAGATAGAGCATAATGAGTCAATATGGTTGTCATTGCAAAAAAAAAAACAAGTTTTTACTAGAGTTCACGGTCACAGTGCTGTGTACTGAAGAGCCTTTTTTTGGCTGGTACAGTGAGGTACGCTTACTTCTAAGCACACAGCTTGTCCCATTTATTTCACTTCCAGCACATGCTGAAAGCACACACTCTCCGTGGGGAGCATTGCAAATTGACAGATTTGAGAAGAGAAACATTTGATGTATAGAGAAAGCATGGAAGGAAGGAAGAGAGACAGCAATGTGAAACAGGAGGATGAAGGATGTGCCTGTTTACTTTTCTAAGATTATACATTTTTCTGACAACAATAATTCCACAAATACCAACATTAAGGAAAACCGATGCTTTTAGTGATTGAGACAAGTATAAGAAGATTAAATTAATTCTTACCATAATTCCTGTGATTTAAATTCAATTAGCTCGGGGACAAATTGCTCCACAAAGTTTTTCATAGATTCTATTAACTTACTTAATGTGGAGCTGAAATTCTGTCATTGCTCTAATAGCGTTACCACATTATTTTCAAGGGATCCCGTCTGACGGTTTGCACAGCTATTTTTACTTTTTAACAGGGAGAGGATGTCGCACAATTTACCAGAAAAGAAAATATGTTCTTGATGCTTTAACCTTGTTTAAGTTTCTTAATTTGCATTTGAAATTTAAAGAAATAGTCTTAACTCATGGAACAACCATGGTGTATGTGAGAGTGCCAAATTAAACGTGGCTAGATACAGACAAGCCTAGTTCAGATAAATTAAAAAAGCAAATAAAAGCATCATTTCTGTGTCTTTTAGATCAATAAAGATCAAATGTACGGGAGTGAATATTAAAAATACTTTTATTAAATACTCATATTAAAAAAAAAAATCCTGAAGTTGACTGTCATCTTGTCATTTACCATGGAAATCACAAGTGAATAATAACGTTAATCTTTTTTCTTTTTTTTTAGGGAAAAAATATTTTACTGTCTTACTGAATATTTGCAGTTAAAATGTGGACATTGATAGCACTACAGTGAGGTGTAATGAATGAGTACGTATTGCTACTAGGGTTTACAGGTGTGATTAGTTTATTACCAGAATTTACCAGCCTGTAATATTGCTGCAAAATACATATCCAGGTATGCAAACTTCTTCCTCTTCCTAGTTGTTTTAGGAACAGCCAAATTCTAAGAAAACACAGCCAGAAGGCTTCTTCTCTGATCCAGATTTTGCACTTCCATGAGACTTGCCCTTTGAGTGACACCGATATTTGGTGGTAAGATTTATTGTGCTTCCTGCACATTTGGGGAAGAAAAGTCAGTGACACGGGCTAATTTCTGAAAAAGTAAAGCCCCCCTTATGCTTATTATTGATATCATCAGTCTCGTTTTAAGTACTTGCTATCTGTTAAGCATCTGGAAGAAAGTATAACAGTGAAACAGATGGTCCATTGGCTAACACAGCAACCTGGTGAAGGACATTGACTTCCACTGGTACAAGGAGGTCAGGTAAGATATGTAAGACTTTTCCTACAGTAATGGAAATCCCTCATCACTGGATGGAATAGGAAGCATTGCCTGATAGGTGAGGTCTGCCCAGCATGTGCACGGAGGTCATAAGATGGTGGGGAAGGTGTTTTGGGCCTCCCTGTTGGCTGGGAGCATTGTATAGCTGGTATCCTGAGGAGGGTGGAAGATAGGTCTGTTTGCCTGTAGCATGCATCTCATCTGCCCATCTGTGAAATACCTCAGAAGTTAATTTTTCCTTTGTCAGGAAGGGTGGAACAAGGCACTTGGGGATTAGCAAACACTTTTTGACCAGATGAATAGCAAAAGGGTAAATTAAAGACAAAGCTTGGAGATGCTTTTTGCTTTATGCATTTCTACAGTCTTACAGTGTAGGAATAGGCATATGAGTTGCAACCAACCTCTTTTCCTTCATGAGTTTTGAGAAATTTAGAGGTGTTTTTTCTTTTGTTTGTTTGTTTTTCCTTTTGTGACCAGTGGGTAAAGCTATAAGAGAAGGAAATTTTTGTAGTTTCAATGGAAAAGTACCAGCGTGATGAACATAAAAGCTACTGACCAGTTCCTAGTCAACCAGATTTATTAGGTATCAGATCCTAAGATGAAAGCAACTGAATCCCGTGGAAACAAGCAGAGAAGAAATAAGAGACGGGCAGGCTTTAACTGACAATATTTGCAGGCGTCAGGAAGACAGAAGAAATGAAGGAACTGAAGGTAAATCACAAAAAGGGAAAAACACTGAAATAATTTGAATTGGCTGGTGAGATGAACATAAGCAAACATAGTTCTAAACAGCCAAATGCAAAGCTGTGTGCTTAAAAACAAAGTCTGTAGGAAACACTTATCTTTATGGGGATGCCTTGACTTTCAGGTGTCTTCAGGATCATGGTGATTAACCAGGTGTGTAAAAGTTATAGCCAGAATCAAAATGGCAAATTGAATTTCTGAATAGGATTGGATTTATAAGCAGAAGAATCTCTGGTGCTAGTAAGTGAGTTATATTGCCTCTGTGCTTGGTACTCAGGTAAACATTGTTGTGCATCTGATGCTGTTGTCCACAGTTCAAGACAGATGATTATTATTTTGGAAGGGTGCAAGGAAGCACCTGCAAAGCACCTGAAAGGTCAGAAAACATATATAGTTAAAGTTTTATAGTTAAGTTATAGTAAACTATAGTAAAGTTTTATAGTTAAAGACTCAAGAAGTTTGTTTTGATTAACAATAGAAGTTGAGAAGTGACTTAATTAAAACACACTGTAAGTCTCAAAATAGGAAAGAGGTGAAGGTGTTTCTTCACTCTACGTACAAGCTATCAGAAGCTCTACCTACTGTAAGTTTAAAATTAGGTCACGAAAAAGGACAGATTTTTAAGCATGGATAAATTACTCATTGGAACAACATATCAAGGTTTGAGATATTCACCAAATTCTTCAATAGTTCAACATTTTTAACAAAAGACTGCGTGTTCTTTTCAAAGATGTTTTTATTCAAACTCACCCTGCTTCATGTGTATCTTATAACTTGCTCTACACAGGACTAAATAATCAAATACCACTGTTCTATGCATGTAAAATCATATATACCATATATAGTGTGTAATCTCTACTGACTAGATAACCACCAGGGAACCTTATGAGTTCATGGAAATATTGTATGTCCTCTGTGGACAAGAAAAAAATATCAATTTTATTAGAGCAAATAGGGCCATACAAATATCCTCATCCTGCCCCAAAAGCAATATTTATTTGTCACAGGAGGAGGTTTGGGTCACTATAAAAAATAGCATTAAGAACCCTACAGCTGAGGCACATCATCTGCATCTTCCATCTTGTGCTCCCGATGACATCCTAGATAGTAATGATTGAAACTGTCTATTTATTAGATATGACAGCTTCCACTGATGAGGGTGTTTGTAATTCTAAGAGAAGAGCAGATGCTAAGATGAAATGTCCTCAATTTTCTAACCACAGAGTTGTTGCTTTGGTAGACTACTGAGACAGTGGCTCTGTAATCATTTAATACCAGCTCTATGTGGTTGTACATCATGTAGCAGTACAAATTTGATCAAAATCAGGCAAGAGCATATGATTCTGTTTCTGTTGGTTTAGCCAGAGCACACAGAACAGTATTTATGTTCAATTTTATGCTGGCTTTATGGATTTTATGGCTGCAGGAAGACAGCAGGAAGTTAGAGATGCCTAGACAGAGAATACATGCTCTATATTAAATCTGCTAGGACAAAATCTTCTCTTCAAAACATTGTTAACCAATTTGTATCACTGGAATGACTCTGTACCAGTGTATTGCATTCTTATGATTACAGTACTTTTAAGATCTGACACTAAATGTCCTAAAAAACAGATTTACTGTCTTGTCAAAACACAGCTTGAGAGCCAAGCTGAACTTAGAGTCGAAACAGTGACACCAGAGTAATCTCATTGCGCCTGCTCTCCAACAACAAACAGTACTGCAAAGCCCCGTGATACCTTTAAAATTGCCAATGATTCCTGAAAAGAAAAAAAAAAAAAAAAAGTCTCCAGTCAAAACAGGAACACTTTCAGGAAAATAGATGCAGGAAAGGATGGATTACTTTGAAACTCCTGTTTTGTCTCTTTAGATGTAGATCATTATTTGGAAGAGTTTAAATTCCCTTATGTCTGACCTACATCGAGTTCTGGGCTTGGGGAGGGTGCTGTGTGAGCTGGGCATGCCAATTAATTTTAATCATGGTAATAGTTGTAGTAAATGAATGATCTGCAAGAGTGAGTAGCTTCTTTGTCAACTGGATGAATAATTTTGGAAACCATAAAGGTGAGTTGGTCAGAGGTTGGGTCACAATGGTTATATTAATTTTCAAAGCCCAAAGGAGGCATAGTGACAAAGATGAACTTTGAAGTTAGCTTGGGAGCAAATATTCCATACAAAACAACAACATAGGCATTAGGACGTTCACTATAGGAAAGAGCCATGGTGGGCTGACTTTTAAGGATGAAAAGTTTTGAAAATGTAGAATGAATTTTTAATACAGACACTATAGGGCATGGAGCAGCCAATCCTCCCATACAAGGAAGAGTCACCAGATCTGCTGAATTTCACATGGCTTTGCATATGTGAATCCACAAAGGCTCAAGCCTTTATGAAGAGGCATTAACCACCATGTAGATAGATCTGTTGCATACTAATTCCTCAAAGCAGAAAAAAATCACAATATCATGGGGTAGTTTTTGGAGCATCATTTTGAAAACCCATGAAAGCACCACTCAAAAGTATGCAATAAGTCTGATGGTCTTTTTTTTCTTTTAATATGAGGTCACATTCTTGTGTAGTTTTAGAGTTGAGATTCTCTCATACAGCCATACAGTACATAAAATGTATGCGGCCCATCTTTTTGCTTATTTTCATCGCACATTGAGAAAATACATAGCTAAAAATACTTCAGGATGTTTTCCATGGAATATCATCCATGGATCCCTCAAGGTATTCTTCTTTAACATTCTTTAAGCCACGTGGTATTCAGTGTTTCCGATGACAGACTGTCCCTCCAGAAATAAGCTGCGTAAGTTCCTATTATGAGCTGTGCGTTGCACATGGTGGAATAATTGCCTTCAAAGAATGTTGAGGCTACAAAAGCAAGCAGTCATAAAGGTAAGAAATACCAAAATTAAGGTAGTCTGTGCAAACTCAATATGGTTGTGCAAATGCCCAGCCTGAGCCAGTCTCATTACATGACAGCCTAGTTTTTCCCTCCTCATTCATTCCAATGACATCACACCTGGTGTTTACCAGATGAAAGCTACTTGATAATTTCTTTTTATTCTTCATGTGTACTAAGCCTTCTTCATGGCTTGACATATTACCTTTTACCTCACGTCCACATGAACTAAAAGTACAGCAGTCAGTCAGCCTGAAGGTTGCTTAGCTAACCAGCCATGCTGACTCCAATCCTCTGACCTCTGCATACCTTCCTTCTCTGGTGTGGTAAAGCCGTGTTCAGAACTTCATGGGACAAGTCACGCATACAGATTAACATATCAGTTTTAGGAAATTTCCCTGTTGTGTTTCCAAAGGCCTCCTTTCAAACAAGGCCCGAGTATCCCTAATAATGGAAAGCATTATGCAAGCCTGGCCTAGAAATTGCTACCAGCTCTGTTTCTAACTCAAAACTGCCAAAGGAAGGAAAATGTCAAGCATACCTCAGCAGTGTCTGTTCAAGTGCCATACACCATTGAACTATTGGGTGGAGAAATTTTCTCTAGGGAAGTATGAAATCATGCTTCGCTATGCACAGAAGCTCTTCAGTGAGAATCCCTCCTTCCATTGTCCTTGGTTTCACAAGACTGAATCCTACAGCGTTGTTCCCAGGAAGAAGCAGACTTTCACCCAACTGCCAGGTCTGCATTTTTTCCAAGAGGAAGCACCTATCTGTACCAGGCTGTGGAGAAAAACCCCACCACCCAAACCATTTGAACATGAAAGAAAACTCTTTCTGTTTGGTAAATAATCAGAAAAAACGGATGTCTGAAAGGGTGCAAAGCATTGCTGCAGCTACTAATGATGCAATGATTGATGACGCCAAGTATTTGAGATACAGTTAATCCCTTTCATCACCTCATCTCTAGGTATACAGATAAATGTTGTAAATCACGTGGCTTGACCTCTTTCTAAAAGTCATACAAATAGCCTATTTTGCATTGGGTTACAACAACAGATTCAGGGATAAATACGATGTTGACACGCAGAACTTTGCAGAACTGCCCTAACCTCTTAAAACCGGGAAAACAAACAAACAACAACAACAACAAAACTCAGTCTTACTAGGCTAATGGGAACAAACAAAGCATCATACATCAGAGCAGCCCTCAGGCTCTCTGCTCCGGTTGCAGAAATCTTTCTGACGAGCCTGTTTGGCCTCTGGAAGGGCGCCGGAGCCCTTACTCACACCTTCCAGGAAGGAGTGAAGGAGACAAGCCCTAACAGGCTTCTCCAAATCCAGTGCCTCAGAGAGAGGGGTGGCTTCTCAGGGCAGGGAAGGAGACTGCCACCTTTGCCTTGAGCCAATGTTTTCTACATTATGTTACCAACAGAGTCTTAGTAATCCTCAGTTTCAGGGATAAGATCGGCTCCCTCCTAGATCACGGGCTAAAAGCATGCACAGCCTGCCTAGTGCTGATATCAATTTTACACGTTGAATCGTTGAAGCTGAGGAAGCTGCAGCTGCCAAAAAATGGGAACATTTTTAAATTAAGGCACCACGTGGACCCAGCAAAATTCTTGTTTAGGAAATGAAATGAGGACAAACAGCAAGAGAGGTACTTCATTACTGATTTTAACAGATAACTTTCCCTTAAAAGTGCATCAAGCTCCTTTTTTGTTTGTTTGTTTGTTTGTTTCTCTCTTTCTCTCTCTCTCTCTAATTCAGCTGCTATGCTGAGTGTAGAAGGGAGAAGTCCAAGACCTCAATCCTGCTTTCAAAGCTGGTTCACACCGTAGGTGTTCACAGAGAGATCAGCCCCAGCACAGCAAGAACTATGGTGACCCACCAGTTCCTGCTTCACAACGGGAAAGAAGACTTTGGCAACTCTTCACCTTCTGTACTTGAGTAGAGTGGCATCTCCTTCCACACTTCTTTTTGCTTACATGGAGCCAGTGGTTTTGAATTCCCAGGAGCAAAGTCTACGTCCAAGCCATTGAGAGTTGTCACAGGGAATGTAACTACAAAGTTATTCAGCTATATTCATCCATTATGGGGAGGGAAGAGGAAGTAATAAGGAGATGTATGGTGGTGGAACTGAGCAGCACAAAGATGACATTTCAAAGGAGTGAAAATGCAAATAGGAATCTAATGAAGGCTAGTAATAGGGCTGAAGAGAGGAGGAGTGTATATACTCAACAGCCATCGAGCTGTCTATTCACATTAGAGTTGCAGTTGTTTTCTATATGCCTGTGCACAGCCTTCCCATCAGCAGAAGTGAAAAGAGTATATAGGTTTCTTCTTCACATATACCCTTCTAATTTACTCAGGCACACTGATTACATATTCCTTTCCACCTCGGATAAGCAAGGGGATACAGGAAGACAGAAATAAATGAGAATGTAAGACACACTCTTTCACACTCTTACAATCATCAGGCTAAATGTATAATTTCTGCAGCTCCATGGAAGGCAGTGAAGCTGAAATTAGTTCTTCATGCATGGATTATGGTATTGCATAGTAATTTTTAGGAATCTGTAAAGTGCAGTATGAATGGTTTATGCTCAGTCCTAAGGGTGAGGTGTTTTATTTTTTTACTTCAGCTAGGTCACAGTTATATTAAAAGCTCAAGGAAATATTTTTTTGAAAGTCTCAGTGCAAATGAGAGAATTATTTTGAAAGGAAGGGTCAAAAAGAGTTGCAGAGTCCTAAGAGTTAAAAAGTCAGTTGAAGAAAGCAGAAAAAAAAGTCTAGAAAAATACAGTAGAGGTGAGTAAACCTAGAAACTGCAGAAAATAAAAAAAAAGTATCCATTTTTATTTGTTAAAGCCAGGGGGAAATTAGAGAGACATGAAAGGCAGCAGAAGCACCATGACAGACAAATTTCTGATGGGCAATGGGCAATCCAAACTTGGTATTTTGTGTTCTTTCTTTGCCTATGTCTAGCATTCATCCATTTGCTTTTGCTGTACATCACATCCACATCCACACAAACTCAGATGGACTGAACTCTTAGATTTTCTTCCTGAAGGAATAGAAAGTTCATTGAGGTGGAGGAGAATTGGAAGTCAGTAACCTTTAATATAGAACAGACTCCAAGTCCAGGTTGTTTCATAAAAAGGAAACAAAGCAAAGAAATCTGAAAAATCAGATTAGCAGGATAGAAACATAAACATCAAATGCAATAATAGCTGATTTAAATTAAATGCAAGTACCTAACCAGGCTAAACCTTTCAGTCACAATCTGTTGTATTAGTGCTCAGATACGCAGACTAGAGAATTCTGTTGTTTCTGGTTCTTAAGGAATAAATGTCACTTTGTGTCTGCTGACTGCATCTGAAGTCAATAAATCCATCTGCTGCCTTTCACGCATGTAGAATGCATTTACATCCCCTCCAAGCCATGTTCATTGGCCGGCTTGATATAATTAAATGGGCTGCATGGCACTTTCAGATCCTGTTGAATCCAAGCTATCAATTTAAGTACGTATATTTCAGTCTCTCCCAGCTACAAGAGGAAAGGGGAGCACAAATAGCAATAGTCCTAAAGTGTGTTCCTTGCCGTTATATGTTGTCAGATATGATGGTAAGGTATTTGACAAATAATAAAGGAAGATAGCAGCTAATTTCAACAAGTCCAGCCAATTCTAATTTAGTTTAGGAAAACCCTTTATCAGTGTTCTTGGTAGTGCCTCTGTGGACTGAAGGGAGTACAGAGAATAAGTTATATCTCTTTCCATTAAATGAATGTAACACCTTTATTAAATGGCAATATGTTAGCTTGTCAAAACTCATCATCCTCATGCTGCGCAATAAAACATTCCTTAATGTAATGCAGCACTATGTTGTTACCTAGCTCACCTAGAAGGAAAATTCCACATAAACTGTTTGGTGCCATCTGTTGCTTTGCCTCAGCAAGTTTTTCCTTTAGGAAATAACCCCTGTGAGATATTTGGTTAACATCATCTTTGGAAAAAGTCTGAATAAACCTCTTGCACTGAACCAGTCTTAACATACTGATTTTTTTTTTCCTGCAAGTCAACCAGCTGTACATAGAGATTGTCTCATCTTATTAAAGACTAAAACTAAACAGAATTAGCAGTCTTCTATTTTGCTCCCACAAATAGTATGGTTTCTTTTCATTAGTTCATGTGCACAAGTCCTTTTTCTGAGTAACTCCATTTCTAAAGTATCTACACAACTGCATCTCTGACTTGCTGATCCATTACTTACATCAGGTTGTTTGGCATAGAAGTAGAATGAAAAATTAAGAAGAAATAGGAAGAGAGAATGTTTCAGAGAGAAAATGAGCTTTTCTCAATTAGGCAAATAAGAGCAATCTAGATAAATTTGTGCTACATGACTGAAGTTTTGCCTCGCTGTTCACATTTTTTTTGCTGGATTTGACATAACCCTCACAAGAAACTGTGGTTGTTGAGAAAGAGAAAAAGCAAAGAGACTGCAACCTACTATTCACCTGGATGTTATAAAAATATCTTTCATGTGTCAAGTGGTACAGTGTAGGTGGTATAATTTGGCATTATCTTGCATTGCTACTCATCTATCACCACACTTTTTAAAACTATCCTTGTCATTGGTATGGTGTCTATACACAGTGATTGCGCTTTTTACCTTGCTGCAAAAACAGATTTCAAAATACTAGTAGCTCAGAAGAAGACTGACTATTTACTAAAATTTAGATACCTTAATATAAATACACTTATAAAATATGAATTCAAAGATTTAATTGTCTAATAGTTTATAGAAAGAGAGGTTGCTGTCTTACAGTTTGTTTTAGTAAGCAAAAGAATAAGATTGCAAATTTCTGCAACAAGGATTTAAAGCAAAAACATAACTAATAGGGACCTCAATTCTGAGGTTTAAGTTAGATCATTAGCAGAACTGACTATTTTACAATCTACTTGGGAAAATACTCGGCAAAATGCTTTCACAGCACTTCACCTTTACATGACCAATGTAGCAACGTGGGCTCTGGTTACTTGGGCAACTGATCAACTTCACCTTGGCTGTAAATGCAACGCTGGAAAGAGATTACAGAAAGGAAACATGAAGGAAAGAGCTAATTTGAATAGAAAAAGAATAATGCCTAGAATCATGAGCAGGGAAGTAGTTTTAGGACTCTGAGCTGTTCCTAAGTACAAGACAAAGGAAAGCTGATTGTTGGCCAACCACTGATTCTGACATCGTGACATTATAAAGAAGAGGGGCTGAGGGAATTTCAGATCACTTTACCCACTGTGTCTTATCAAAAGTGCCAGAGTCTAGTTATATAGAGTATGAAGAATGAAGGAAATATTTTGTACAAGTACAAAATAAAATATGCAAATACTATTCACTTCTTGCAATGGGGAAATCCTGAACTTTAGAAGTCTGCATTTCTTATCTGGGGCACACCGCACTATTATGAAAATACATAGTATTTATACATAGTATTTATTCTAAAACTGCTTGATAGCACTGGGCTAAGACCCGGGATTTTTCCATCTTATAATTGTGACCATATGATTCAGAGACTGGATACACATATATATTTGAATATTATCAAAATTATACAGACTAGGGATGCGATTCTCCTTTTTTTCATTTCTCATTCTCTTTTCTCTACAATCCACAAAGTTTGGATTTTTTTTTTTCCTTTTCTTTTTTCCTTTTTTTGGGGGTGGGGTAGGGGATACTGTTTTCAGCAAGCCTTTGGAAAACTGCTTTTCAGCTAGCACCTTAGAAAGAAGTGGTATTAGATGCAGTTTTCAAACAGAAAGATCATACAGAAAGTGTGGATACTCTATAAGGCATCTTATCTGGCACCTCTTGGCAATCGGGCTAAGAATTTATAGCAATCAAAAATTAAGACACTAATCAGTGGTTTAAAAATCCACTAACTGAAAGATGCCTTATTATCATTAAAAGGTTTCTTTATTAGGTCCTAAAGGGATTTGCTCTTTTTCTGCAGTATGTTTTCATCAGTAATTCCAAAGCAAACATGCATACCAAATGACAACCATTTCCGTATGACATGAGGTTTGCAGGAGTGGCAAATAGTACAAAACACAGGTGACTGAGCCCTCTTGATCATTTGATAAACTACCCATCAAAGTTTTAGGGCAGCCACCTATGAAACAATACTTTGAAGAAGAAAGCAAAGCATCTGAGGTCATGGAAGCTAGAGAGCTGAACATACGCTCTCAGCCTGATCCTCTTAGTAAGGGTGATCGCTATTTTTACCATATAGTAAGAATCTAAATAGGAAATTATACTTTTTTTTTTTTTAAACTGCAATGCCTATTTTTTAATCTTTTGTTAAATCTAGGCTCCTGCCATATGCTCTTAGTGTTTTTCTGGGAGCTGGAAGGGTTGAAAGGCCCTTTTCTGATATTTGTGTTTTGCCTATAAGTTAATGCAAAAGAAACTCCTGTCCTGAGTGAGAAGGAAAACTGTTCATGTCTGTGACAAAAGGGCTGAGCTTGCTGCTCAAAATACTGATTAAGGTTTTGTCTCCATTGAAAATACTGGTATCAGCTCTCAAAAGCTTGCAATATCTCAGTGAGATATACCCCTTCTGTGAAGACCAGTTAGGGAGTTTTTTCTTGGTTTTCTTTGTTTGCTTTGTTTATTTTACAATTAAATAGTGTAGACAAAACTCACTCCTTTGAGAAGCCCAAAGCATGGATTTTACTTCTGCTGATCGCAGCTATGAAGGTGAGGAAACCTCAGTGCATGGGCAGAAACCACTTTCATCTGTGAGTTCATCAGCAGGATTGTCTCTCCTTTTTAACTTTGCTTAATACTGTGACTGAAATAAGGACAACAGAGTCTATTTTTGTTTTTACATGGAATTTATTATGTCATTGTAGCTCAGTAATTGAGTTTATGTGGAATAAAACAATACAGAATTTCAACCATACTTTAAAGTCTGTCTTGCAAATCAGTGTCATGTTGCTACTGGTTTAAGATCAGTGCTGTCAAATATAAAGAAAACACAGGAAATATATCCTTCTTTTTCAGGAAATGCTTGTATCATTGAGTCGGTAAAACTGTTTCAGTTTAAGAGAATCAGATTTAAATACTACTTACAGACATGCATAACATCTTAGAGCAGCAATAAATATTATGGGTATATTAAGTGATTGCTTAAATTCAGAAGCTAGCAGATGAACTAACTGTGTTAGTTTTCCTCTTCCTGTACATAAGATAATATAACAGCTTGACGAAGCATTTGCTTTTAAAATAAAATTCTGAGAAGATTTTCTGGAAATCTACTTTCTTGACAATATACCAAGTTTGGGTCTTGTGCTCTATTGCTCAGAATATTTTTATTCTCTTTATATATTAGATGTATTTATTAAATGTTAGTTGAAGTGAGGAAAACGGAGATAGCTGTTTCTTTTTAAGGGAGATAAAGAACACTTCTTAATTTTCACAAACAGAATTGCTGCTATACAATTTTGAATCCTGAAACATTATTTTAAATATATATCTAAGTCAAAACATATGTTGTATCACTAAACTGATGAAACTACTGATCATAACCTTACAGCTCAACTTTTACTCTCTTCTCTTGTCCTATAACTGGGGACAGGTTACAAGATACGGGATGGATTCCTCATTACAGCTCAGCCTTGCTGAAAAGAAGAGGATAATGGGAATGTCAAACTTTTAGCTTCTGCCACTAAACCCACATGTTGTTTAACTCTAACTGTTCTGCTTTGTCCTTCTTGCCATGGTTTAAAGGATGATCCTGGTCCCACTTACCACTGCCAGCACTCAGCCCACTTACACATAGCAAACTAAGAGAAAAAGAAATAAAGAACAATCACGCTGGATCTGTGACAGCCAGGGAGCTTTCTTCACGTACCAGTATTCTCAGTACAATCACCTTTATTGTCCCATCAGGACTTTTCCAAATCTACCCTAAAACATCGTTCTCCTGCTTTGTAGAACCTCAACGGTAAGCTTCCAAACATTATTTTCTGCTTGCATCTGTCTGCCGTTTTGCCTCTCTCTCTTCCAGTTTATTTCACATATTCTGACACAATCCAAGAAAACAACAGATGGCAACTTCATCCAAGTGGGTGTTATCCACTAGGGACTGCAAAACAAGAGCTTGTTTTCCATTAACTTCCTGCCTTTCAGGTTAAAAGTTTCAGATGAACCTACTAAAATTTTCCAACCAACATGAGTCTCAGAAGCAAGTTAGGATAGAGTGGCTGGTTTAGTCAGAGAAAGATCTGCCTTTAACTTCAGTAAACTGATATTGACACCTGCCCTCAAACAAAATTTTGAGTCTAACCTATATCGACAAGATTTAGATTTTGGATTTCTAACATGCAATGTATGAGTAGTAGCATTGATAATACACTCCATCACGAGAAACAGACATAGTGTAAAAGAAAACCAGACGAATGAGGAGGTAGGAAACATCTGGTAAAAGACAGCTGGCAGGTTAAAAGGCTTGGGAAAGATGGGGAAGAGGAATGGAAGAATTAAGGACAGAAGGAGCAAAAAGGATAGGGGAAAAGGAACCAAGGAGTAAAGAGGGAAGGAAGGATGGAAGGATGGAAGGATGGAAGGAAAGGAAGGAAAGGAAGGAAAGGAAGGAAGGAAGGAAGGAAGGAAGGAAGGAAGGAAGGAAGGAAGGAAGGAAGGAAGGAAGGAAGGAAGGAAGGAAGGAAGGAAGGAAGGAAGGAAGGAAGGAAAGGAGGGTACAGAGTGTAGAAGGGAGTACTTATTCACACGGTGGTTTTGCTGAATTCCTATTCCTGATCCCATTTTCAATTCTTTAAAATTCAGGGCTTCCAACTGTTCCAAAAAACATTGAAAATATATGCTGTAAAAGAGTTACAAACAATAAGACAGACTTTTACTGGATTTCTTTGGGTGGCAGTGGGGTAATATCAGTATATTGTCCTTACAAGAAAGTAGGGAAAACTTCCCCTTCCATTCCTCAGCAAAAAATAACTTTTTAATGAGCGAAGAAAGAGAAGTGCAAATGCTTCAGGATAAATATGGTGATTAGCTGTGAAATAGGGAAGTAAGCATATGAAGCACCAGAAAATTTAGCTCAGGTCACAGATGACGTTTCGGCTTTTTCTTATTTTGCTAGGTCTGCTCAGCCTACAGCTTAATCAGTACAGCATGCTACAAGTGATATAATTAATAGCTGCTACTGAAGACATATTATTAGAAATAGTGTCAGAACACAGAAAAATTACTGACATAAAAGCAAAGGTAGGTGATCGTCTTTAATGCTGGGAAAAAGGGAAAACACAACTGAACTGGAATACGGGACAGTTACATTGACAACGCTGTTGACACCACACCAAGAGGTTTCAAAAGGCATACAAAAGGGAGCAATTCAAATCAGATAAAGAATTAAGTAGTTGGGTTTATCTCGCTTACATTTGGATGTCTTAAGTAACCCATTCAGATACTGAGGCAAAGTTCCCACTAGAAAAACGTGGATGTTCTGAGAGAACAATTCATCTGAACAATTCATCCGAATGCGGATGCCTGCCTTAGGTCAAAATGAATTGCCCTTTCATGGTATCTATTTTTTTTCTCTGGCTATAAAACGGACCTTTGGTTGACTGCTCACGCTGAGATGACTAACTTCTATTTGCTCACGTTAGGACAGATCAAGCCCACCCAGAACATGAAGTGTCACTGAGTAACACATCAAGAACATGACTGACATGAGAAGACTTTTGTTCTGGGTCTGAAAGGATTGTAGTGGGTTGACCCCAGCCAACAGCTATACACACATGTTGGTCGCTCTTGTTCTAAAATCCTTTATTTTGTCTGTCCATTAGGAAGACTTTACGTATTGGTCAATCCTGTAGAATTAGAATATTGCTAAACAATTGTTTACATACCCCTGGAGACATAAAGGCAATCTGAAATACTGCTATAATTAAACTCATTTTGCACTGCACATTCCTTCTGTCCAGAAACAGTAGGAATATAAATGATGGCTCTTTCACATTGACTTGTTAATAATGAGAAATCCTTCCAGTACCAAGAAGTAGGGTTTATGAAACACAGATGTGATACTTTTAGTAGAGTCATTTTGCCTGAAATAACATAATTAGCAAGAAATTAAAAAATTAAAACAGATAACTGGATTTCCTGATACGAGCAACAAAGTAAGATAGTAAGAAAGTTGAGTAAATCAATCATTAAAAGCAATAGGAATTACTGTTTTTAATTTTACACACTCTCCTGTGTTCCACTTCATTTTTTTCTGTGATTTCAGGGCAATGGTTCTTCAGTTTGTCTCCCCCTGGTGGAATACCCCTTCTGTGTCTCAGCAAAATCTTTAACCTTCAATTTTTCTTTTCCTTCTTCATTTTTACTATGTGGTTCCATTGTTATTACCATAATGGAATAATCTATACACAGCAGTGCCTCTATTCCAGCCCTGATGACTACATCTTTCAAGTTTATGTGTGTTCCTATTGCCCCAGGTATTGGCTGTCTGGGCTACAATTTATGCAAAGTGTTCTCAATTCTCCTCAGCTTAAATAAATATAACATATTGTTTTTCAGTGATTCTTCTGTCTCCCAGATCAGTTCAGAGACTGGCTCAGCATGAAGCAGATTCTTCAGTGATCTGAACTGGACCTGGTGAAACAAAGAAGACTTAAAGCTAGTCACTATTAAATCACATCACAAATTTGGAATACCTTTTCTAAGCTTCCAGCAAGTATAATCTTTCAGTGTCATAGATATATTCTAGTTCTTGATGGATTAAAGATAACATGGCCTACTCTATTTTTCAAAGGATCCCTCCATAAATTTGGGTGAAAATATATATTTATTAATAACAAGCACGGAATCTGTCTTGGGCTTATTTGCACTGACAGTGGTTGCTGAATATTATTAGCATTAGCGTGGGCTGCCAAGTGTCTTTGTGACTGCAGTATTTTATAGGCAGAGGGAAGTTTTCAGGTTTATACATGCAGGTAAGAAGAAGGAAAAACCCATGATTAACCGCCACTTCGGTGTCTGAGGGGGCACACCTCTTCCACAGCATGTGTTTTTGTCCTGTGAATTACATTCAGACTGTACTGTTGATTTTCCTTCCTTTTGTGCTCTTTCCAGAGGGCATGGCTGTTCAAGTAGGACATTAAATAGAATCTGTTGTAATTAAGCAATTAGCTACACAATTAAGTCTTGAAATTAGATAAATGCTGTACCCAGTAACTGCTTGTGAAGTGAAAGCCAGGTCACTTGTTCACTGGGCCCCCACCTTCTCTTCTTCAAATGCCCTCTAGTACTAATGGTAATGATAATTTAAAAATGAGAGCAACTAAAACTCACAGAACTGTTAAGTTCCTGCATACTGAGTTACTGAGCCAAAGTGCTTTTACTTGGACACATTGGCTCCCATGGGAGTGTGCTGGTTCATTTTGCACCAGCTCAGAGCAGACAGAGGAACTCATACCTACCCCTGCTTACCTGTGGTGACCTAGGAAGAGATTTCAGATGTTGATTTACCACAAGGAATAGCATAAGAAGGCATTAATACGTTGCTCTCCTTACCTTTACCTACAGCATTACCTCCTTCCATACAACACCGCGCAACTGCCTGGGCTGTCAGACGCTCCTTGTGCAATGTATGTCAAGGCCAAGCACACTCAGATCTTGCAAAACAAATCCTTCCTCCCGTGAACTCATTTACTGTGCTGCATGGACCAATTCTGCTAACGCCTACCCACAGGAATAACTACGTAGTCTTTGAAATCAAAGTATGACTGACTAGTTGTATGCAAACTGGGTTAAGCCCTTGAATTCTGAGCTTTTGAAGACAAAACTGCATCTGACATGCTTTGCAATGCTCTTGAACTACTCTAACATATTATGAAGTTAAGAAAATAAATGTAGGAATGAATGTGAGGCTTTTGGGAAGTCCTTAAACTGACCTTCTGCCCAAACGGATGGTGAACACTGAGAAAGGAATGATGAATGAATAATAGTGTCCTGAGCGTGAATGAAAGCTCCACAATCCCATTTAAGCATCCTTAGAACATTAATCCATTTAAGATATTAGGACAGCAAAAGGCCGTTGCTCAGGACAGCAAGTGAAAGTTGAGATGGGCTGGGTTGCTCCTTCCAACACAGAGAGATACCATATTTCAATTTTGAAAACATGTTCAGAGAAATTTGAGATCTTTTATTGTTTAGGGGGCTCCGTTGGGGGCTTTGAAAGTGTTTGTTTCGAAAAGAAAGAATCCTACAGCCACTTATAAATGAAAGAAAAAATACAGCTCTGAATGTATGAGCTCAGCTTGTACTGCATTACTTTAATATCCTCATAATTACCATTTTCACATCTATTTCACTTGTCATAAAATTGAATCTTCCCAGACTGTCTGATAAAATTATATAGTTAGCTACCGTACATCAAAGACAGCAGGTGAAAGCAAGTTGCATATTCACACACTGAAACTCTGGTTGACCTAAAAAGAAAGAGATTTTTTTTTTATTTCCTGCCTTTTCTTTTGGAAGCTATCCTCACCCGTTGCAGTTAATGTTTCTAATTTCCAATTTAAACTGTTTCATCTGAACATAACCGAGAAGGAGAACAAATAGCTGAAACAACAATCGGATTGTGTAAGGTTTGTCTTTGTCTAGTTTATAAAAGACAATGCTGCATTACTGCAAATACTAAGAGAATTCTAGGATCTGTGCAAAATAATCTTGTTCAGAGAAATAAAAGATTGTACATCACTTCAGATACAGCCTTTATGACAAATGAATTATCAAACATATTTAAGGTCTTTTCTTTTAGAATGAAAATCCCACCATGGCATCATGACAGCTTTTTTTTTTTTTTAATTTATTTATTTTTTATGTTGTTTATTAATTCTTAAAGATTTTTAGTTTATTCTTAAAGTACAGATTTAACCAATTTTCTTTTTAAAATTCCTGGAAAAATAATCATCTCCTTCGTCTTAATTTATATTAAAGCCGAGAGATTATATCAATGCAACTCTGTGTGGGATTTCAAATCTCAGCCCAGGTCACTTAGATCCGTTTTATACCTGCACTTGTGTGCATGCACGGTCTGTGAAGGTTTTCATCTGGTGTTCATGCAATGCTAACGCAGTCGTGATGTGCAGGCCAGAATGTTTTTTCCCACAGACGACAGGACATAAGGCACAATTTTGTGCAGTTTTTTTTACTTCGACAAGGTCGAGGGGTCAGGCAGCTGATCACTGTTGTATGGCCCCAGAACATGTGCCAGCAGGGTATTCACTGGCAGCTCCTTTCAGCAAGGATTTAGGATATTTGTGTGGCACAGTTGGGTGCTCACCTCAGCCTTCGTTCTGGGCTAAATCTTACACTGTGTGGCACTCACAGCTCTACCCCGTGGTCAGCCAGGCAGGTTGATGACTTTTTTTTTGGTGAAAGTAGTGCCTACAGAGAGTTCAAAGGTTCAGGAATGAGGCAACAACTATTTTCATCTTTGGGATTGTGTAACCCCCACAAATGGCCTCAGGCCCTACGGAACTAATGTTGCAAGTTCCGCAGCCAGAGTAAAGTTAAGTTTTGTTCGTTAACAGCAAACATAAGCTTGTGAGATTGCCTCAGAATTGCTGTAAATTTAAATAACCTTTGTGATGCACAGAATTAGCCTGAACAGAACAGGGACAACGCTGAATTATATGGGAGTAAGATTAATCCTGTCTTCGGGAACTTTGGCATTTTGCCTGATGATGTTATCCCACCAGCACATGTCGTCTGTGACCCTTTGCAGATTATTCTGTGCAATATTCTGGAGATAGCAAAATGCAATCTATCAAGACATAAATGTTAGGAAAAGCCAAGGTGTTTATAACTCAAAAAAAAAAAAAAGGCAATCTATCACTTCAATATGAAAATGGATAAAGATTTATTTCAGGTAATTTTGGATGAAATATTTTGCTTAGCTCTTAATGTGACAGCTCTATCAATATTTTGTAGCTACCTTTGAGCTGTGGGCTTAGGAAAAGCTTTAGGGTATGGGTACGTGGGATTGTGAGGGAACTACCACATTTTACCAACCTACTACCCATCCACTTGACTAACCCGCTTTTTGTACAGTTGTAGCCCACCCCAGTAATAAATTAAAATACTAAATACAAACCAGTGACATTTATTTAGCTTATATTTTATATCAGCTTTGGGAGCATACCGTTACAAAAGTTGTTTTATGGAATCAAGACAACATGAAGGACACAAGGAAGGACATTGGAAATCTTTGCTAATGAACATATGTTTTATGCAAGTACAGCTAAACAGAGTAAGCCACAAATGATCTGATAACCCACACTGGTGATTAAAACACGCATTCATGAGTTCCCTAAATGGAAGTAGTCACTGCCTGTGTTGCTCTCCAGCAGGAGAGAGAGGATCTTGATGCGTGTTTTTTCCTTCTCTCTCTTCTTGAAGGAGTCTTTGTCTTTTCTCATCTTAGTGCTATGCTACCTACTCACTAAGTCCGTCAGCTCCCATATACACATTGTTAATGCACGCTAGACTTTAACAGCATATGGGTATCTGTGAAGACAATGAAATCATAGTTTCTAATCATCTAAATGAAAGTTTTCACGTCTTCAGCAGCTTAACTTCAATAATCTAAGAATATGCTTAAATCCTACATATCAGCAAAAGATTTGTTCCATAGCTGCAACTACCAGCAAAATAAAAGCTTAAACATTTATGCTGCACATGGATAAATGATGAAGAAGTCTGTGCATTATCCTAGGCTAACGTGTATGTCTGAACAGGCCTGAGTATACCCATGGTAAGGGCTTAGGCAATGTTATATATATTTAAACAGCACTTATAACTGGAGTATCAACACATAATTGTAGCTCAGACGCTAGGCTGCAGTCGGTAAGCCCTCGTAATTCCAGCATCACATATGCTAACGCACAGCCTTGCCCCTAGGCGGCCTGCTCCATTTGCTGGAGAGCAATGCCCGAGATATTGCACGTTGCACGTATGGCTACTCCTCCACTTGCCTTATCACCCAGTCACGAGTCACAGCAGGGCTCCCTTAGGCATGGTGGCACCTTGGCAAATTATGGAGTATTTTGGTACTGACACTAAAAGGTATTCGTCATCATCTCCACCACCACCATCACCATTTCGGACACAGCTTCTGGGATTCCTTTGGGGATGATGCACATGGTCCAGGGTTCTCTGATCACCATTTGCCTCTGAATCCCTTCTGTTGGATCTCTAACTGTAAACTCATACATGTTGCCCATTCTGTTGATTACTTTTCCCTCAGCGCCTGGTCTTGCGGCCTAAAAAAAAACGTGCCTCCCTTTATACATAAACACGTTAACTATTCTCTAGTGTTTCTGCCATGTCCGCAGATTTTCAAAGCTTCCTAACAGGTGGAACGTAAATCCTAAATAGCCAACTGTTTCCTTCGCTGTACAACCTTTATTCATGCCCACCGCAGGTTCATCATGTGCACTGAGTGAGGCAGGATTGCAGCTGGGAAAGAAAAGGGTCTGTAACCATAAAATTAAAGGTGATGTGTTAATGCAAAGGAGCCACATTAAGAACACTGGATAAACTCAATTTTTGCATTTCATTCCTGAACATCAGACTTCATGCAGTTATGAAATTACTGAACTGCTGTTTTAGTTTAACAGAATGTTTTGTATTTTTCTAGAGTTAAACAACTATGGATATGAAACGGAAACAACTCTCCCACCCCAGAGTCCCAACAATGCATTGGCAAGATAGCGCAGATCCCCCTACTACTCAAACTAACAGCATGAGTGAAGCAGACCGTCTATCTTCGGTGGATTTCTCCACTGTTTCTGTCAGCAGCAGAATACTGGGAGCTCCAGTGTTGCCCAGGACTTGCAAAATATAATGGTCATGGTACTTCCAGCCCGTCTTAACCTCATCCTTCATGACTTTAGTTCTGCTCTCAGTCTACATGGATGTGACATCTAGCAGTTTCACACACTCCTTCCCATTTGGGCTTCTTATGCTCAACTCACCACTTTTTAACCATTCCTTCAGGCTTGGCTCCTTAACCCTCTGCTTCCCCAGCCTTGGGAAAGGAGGAGGAAGACCACCAAAAGCACATCAGAGTCTCTTTGTCTGCAGCGCTCCCTGGCTTTGAAGGAGAAACAAGAGGGGCAAAACCAGTTTTCAGAAATTCAGGATTCAGCAAAAATTGGGGTCATCAAAGAGCAGCTTTCTGAATGACTGCCTGAGCAGAATTCTAGCCCTGGGTCTAAGGCAGAGAAATAGCAAAGCTTCTAGTGCAAGAAATAAAACCACATTCAGGCAGGATGGAGGTTTTCTTCTTCTCTAGTCTCCCCTTCATCCTTCAATAGCACCAGAAAAGGTAGTATGCATTTCCCTCATGAGAAGTGGCTCATGAGTAGTATGCACTTCCCTCACGAGTTGTGTAGCCTTCCCAGACATATAGGGGTTACAGCTGCTATTGAGCAAAATACTTTTTTTTTTTCCTTTTCTGAAAAGTGGCTAAGCTATTTTTGTTCAAGTTTTCAAAAGAAGTCTTCAGCCTCAGGCTGAAATTCAGCATGAGAAATTTCTGCCCAAATTATTAAAGAATGGTGGAGTTACAAACTACTGAAAACAGATGGAGTTGGGCATAAGAAATTACAGATGCCATCACTTACGGCCTTTATACTCTGAGCATTTATACTGTAACACATATATGGATGTGAATATGCAGTAGTATTCTGCATAATATTTGCTTTTCTTACATTCTACGTTGCTTTTAAAAAAATGTGCAGGTTTTATGACTGCAGTAATGATCTTCAAGAAATGCACTTCTACGTATAATGTACTTCCAAGTCCATATGTACTTCCTGGCTTGAGGCTGCTAGGTCAACCTTAGCTGCTCTAGTGAGCAATCAGATGGCAAGCAGCTCCTTACCTCAATGTCATTACTTCTTACCAAAAAAAAATAAAAAAAACTATAATGACCTTATACTTACTTGCTGTTTTCGTTCAGTGTAACAGTTCAAACAGCATAATATAGCACAGAGAGAGGGTTCTGAACACATACTAAGAAAGCTAATGGAGTGAATGTTAATTTCTTGAAAGATGTCATACAAACAAAGAACAAAAACCTTTCAACCCTTAACTGAAGAGGCGGTAATTATACACTCGTCTAGGGTGGAAAATCTATTATAAACACCATTTGTAGTACAAAACCTATCTTTGAATCTTGCCTATTTTATAACTGTGCAGAAGAAAAAGGTTGATATTCTAATAATCAAGAGATGTACAGAAAGAAATTGTCAATGAAAGCCAGTTTAGCAAAAAACAGGAGATAAGAAAAGACAGTTTACATTAGAACCTTAGTATCTTATTTGTTGATCCATTCTTAAAACCAACTTAGATTAAAACAGGGGACAAATTTAGGGTTCAAGTCAACAAAGGAACAGCTGTGCATTTCCATTTTGATTTGATTTATGTTGTTCCAAATTGCTTCCATATAAGAGAAGCACCTTCTGGTATTAGAAAGACTTTCATTATTGTAAATTAAAGTGGCTTCATGGAAATCTGTACTTAAATTTGTTCACAACTGATATAAACCAGAAGAAAACAAGCTGGACTCTCTGCATCTAAAGCAAGCCAGCAATGATTACAGATAGCTTGGGAAAACAACTACACATTTTAAGTGAAGAAAACTAGTTTTGCCTGAGTAAAAAGAGATATAAAAGTAATCACTTGATCTCAGAAATGAAAATTATTGGTAAGCAAGGCTTGTCCTATGGCTTGTCCTTCTCTATGGCTTGTCCTTCTCCATAGTATCACCAGATGGAACCCACAACACTGGTGAATTGAGTGAGTTCTAGTAGACTTCCTTCTTTGCCTCTTCACACCTTCTGGACATAGTTTCAAAGGAGTTTAACATTAGACCTACCCTCTAGACAAAAAATTAACTGCAAATGAAGACTGACTTATTATTTTAGTTCAACCATAACACTTGGGTGAAATTCAGGCCTCACTGCATTCAAGAGAATGTTTCCTACAAACTTTAGATTAAAACCAGGATTTCATCTCAGCTGTCTTCTATGCTGTTGTGTAGGAGAACTGACTGTAAGTAGGCAAAGATGGTGCATTGTTCTTTGTAGTCTGCACCTGTGTCTAATTTTGTCTTGCAGCTAGAGCTATGCACCAAAGTAGATGACAGCTACTACAGAGATGAGTCTGGAAGCTGTCAACTCAGAGATGTCTTCTGAGTTCTCACTCCTTGGAATAAGTTCTTTTCCGTTTAATCAAAGGAAAAGTATTTTTGTTAGGAAACTTCACGTTCTGAATAAGAATGCTGTTAAGCTAGGGAATGAAAATATGAAATAGCTGTTTGTTACCAGTGTTGTAAATCATCTGTGAAAGCCTTCCCAAACACACCAGATGCAGACTGCTAAATCCTTCCACTTCATGACAGGACTGAACTACTTCTCAAATGATGCTTTCAATAGAGAGGAGCGAGCAAGTACCATGTATGTAAATCATGTATGCAGGCACACAGCCTTCAGTTATGGTTAGCAAGTGAAGCAGATGCTATATTCAAGCAATAATGTAATATTGTATAGCTACAGAGAATAGGACAAAGTTGGTTCTATAAGTTCACATTATTAAATCATACTAAAATTTTAATTGGTGAAACAACTGACAATATAGCAAAAACAATGCAAAATTCAAGTCGTGCATTTAATTGCTTGCATACATGTGTACATTCAATAAAATGTCCATGCTCATAATTATGCACAGAGATAACAACATTTCCAACATAACTTTCCCAGCAATGGTTTAACAGTCGGTAAATATGCTTTACTTTTGCCGCAAATGGAAAGTTTGAGGCTGTACATAAGGCTGAATTTGAAGTTTTGGAAGAGCTGACTAATTTAGAATTTTAAGATAATACTTTAAAAAGCAAAACATTTTATAGATACATGACTCAGAAATGACTGAAATTTAAAGCATTTAGTTTGACAGGTATATATATACATATACACACACATAGAGGCAGAAAAAGGCTTTCTTTTACTGTGTGAAATTACTGTGAATCCGTACAAAATTTTGAAAACTCTCTTTAATTCTAGTATAGCATAAAATATATTCAGTATTCAGGTTATGTATTTAATTGCTTGGATACTTGTTGCAATTACTACCATTTATTATTCTATAAATGGGACAGAGAATCAATGTGATCTTCTAATTAAATATCCTAGAGTGCAAATATATTTTCATAAATTATTCTATTGTTATTGCATCTCATTGGCATTCTTCTTGGCTCTTGCTTAGCCTATCACAGAAACACAGAATGGTTAAGGTTGGAAGGGACCTCTGAAGGTGCCCAGCGCTCAGCCGCCCGCCCAGCACACAAGTGCTGCCTGGTGCTCAGAGGGAGCCTCCTGCCTGCCCCTTGGTGCCCACTGCCCCTGGCCTGGCGCTGGGCACCCCTGAAAAGAGCCTGGCTGCGGCCTCTTTGCCCCCTGCCTGCGGGGATTCACAGCCCTGGGTGAGATCCCCCTGAGCCTCCTCTTCTCCAGGCTGAGCAGTCCCAGCTCTCCCGGCCTCTGCTCCAGGCCCTTCCTCACCTGGGTGCCCCTTCTCAGGGCTCTCTACAGCATGCCCAGGTCTCTCCTGTTTTGGGGGGCCAGAAGCAGACGCAGAACTCCAGATACTATCTTTAGCCTCCAGCATTCAAGATTTCACTTTACAAGAAATTAGGGCAATATCCATAAAAAGGATGTTTCAGTTTCTTTTACTCTGCCTTAGACCCAGAAAGCAGGTTCACAGACCTATATTAGGTACTCAGAATAGAATTTACACCCAACCAACAAGGCAGCCAACGCAAAACACTGAAGATCATTAAATCTCACAGCTTTGAAGTGTTTAGAGCACCTAATGCTGAGCTGCAGAAATGCATATAGGCTCGTTATATGATCATAGGCAGAAATGCATATGATCATATATGCAATATGCATATTGCATATATTCATAACTCAGAACATCTTTTTTGGGCTTAGAAGTCTAAGTTGTCTATGTTTAAATAGATGATTAACTCCCTCTTTAGCAGTTATCCTTTGGGATAATTGTTCAATGCTTAAAACAGGCAGGAAATGGGAGAAAACTTCTCCCAGCCCTGTGGATACTGAGATACCAAAAAAATGAAGTACAGGCAACAAAGATGATGACTTGACTCTGGACTCGACTTTCAGTTAAACTCTCTATTTGTCTTCTTACTAGTGCAAAGATCCAAGTCTCAACTGGATTTTCTTTGAAACTAGTCCTAAACCATATCCAAACCATATAAAAAAAATATAAATATATATTTTTCACATTTGGACCTACTGAAAGTTTCAGCCTTTAACGAAATACTTTTAAATATATTCAAGAGCAGCAACTTTAGTTAAAACATGAAAGTCTGGAACTCTGTTTTCATACCATTATCTTTATAAAAGTCTCATATCTAAACTCTGTGTGTAAAATGTCACACCAGAGGAACTTCAGTGTTGGTTTAAATTCTTCACGAGTGACAAAAAATCATTTTTTTCCAATATATTAAAGAGGTGGCCCTGGGACAGTAGGGCACATTAAATTAGCAAGCTGTGACAGAAATTGAGAAATTAGAAAATACCTTTTACATGTAAATTTATGTCAGGAGCTGCTCCCCATACTTTGTTTTCTGGACTGTTTTGAACTTTTCCGTTTTAAATGTTTTACAGACTTCAGCCACTTCATATAAAATTCATGTCTTTCTCATAGCTAGCACTCCAACCATCCTTACTGAACACAAACCTAAACCTGCCATCTAATACATTGGCATATTTTTTTTTAATGCCTTGCTTCGCATTAATAAATTCCTGTCTTTTCTGATTAAAAACTTCGAACTGTTTCTCTGTGAAGCTGTAGGACATGGTTAACTGCTTGAAAGCGACAACGCAGATTAAGTTCTCTCTAAGAGTAGCCCTGTCCAGTGTTTCCTAGGGTGCACTTTTGCGCTTTGGTGCACCTGTGTAGTCCACCCAACACGACTTGGGCCTCTGCTTTCAGAGGAGCAGCCCTCCCCTTTCCCAAGGGACGTGGAGAAGCGAATACGCCTCGCATTCAAGCAGAGGCCAGGAGAGCCGGGGCTGCTCAGCCTGGAGACGAGGAGGCTCAGGGGGATCCCCCCAGGGCCTGGGAGGGCCTGCAGGGAGGGCACAAGCCGCTCGCAGCCCTCCATCTCCCCGCTTGCCCCGCTGCAGGCTCGCCCCAACGCCGCCCCCACGCCCGCCCCGGCCGCCGCTGGGCCCGGCTGTAGTTTCCGGCGGGGCGCTGTGCGGCGGCGCTCCTCTCCCCTTGCCTTCCCCTCCTTCCCTTCCCTTCCCTGCCCGGGCCGGGCCCGGCGGCCTGCCCTCGGCCATGCAGCGGCAGCTGCTGTGCCTGGGCGGCGGGGCCGGGGCCCCCGCAGCGCGCAGGGTCCGCCTGCTCCTGCGGCAGGTGCTGGCGCCGCGGCCCGGCCGCCCGGAGCTCAGGGCGCTGCACGGCTCAGGTAACTTAACGGGTGTCCTCCGGGACGGGACCCGGTGCCCCGCAGCCCCCTGCCCCGGGACGGCGGGGTTTTGTCCGGGGGGTGTGTGTGCCCCCAGCCCGCGGGGAAGCCCGGAGGGTTGGGCTGGGGGCTCGCGGTGGTGGGTGCCGGGCAGAGGCTCTCCGTAGCTTCTCCTTCAAAATCTGTCACCCCTGGAGAAGCAGGAGGAGCCCCTACTGCAAGAAGTTCAGTGCATCCCATGCCCCTGTCCTGCAGCCTTGGCGCTCTACGAAGGCAAAGCTGCTGTCAGGGCTCCCAAGGCAGATGCGTGTTTGAGTTTCTGGGAAAGGGTTCCCATAAACGCTGGTAACAGCGCTGGGGTTGACCTTGAGCTCGCCCATGCTGGGAAGGCTGACCCGAACTGTCCCCGGGTATCCTCTGGTGCCCTCCGAGACAGGTGACCACGGCCCTGTGCGGAGCAGGGCTGGTGTTCGGGAACGGGGACGTATGCCACAGGTAGCTGGCACTTCTTGGGACGAAAGCCAAAAGCATCAAAACTGCTAAACATAGAGGGATGATGCGTGGCCGTGCATGGACAAAACAGAATCGCCGAGAGGCTCTGGTGGCCGGGCACTCGCTAAAGCTCTTAGTTACACACCTTTCATACCATTTGCCTCCACTTTTATTTCTTGAGTTTGTGTATTAGTTGATTTTAGTTCGTTTTCTTATGCATGCGTTTGCTTCCTTCTTGAGGAGCCTCTGAGGAATAGATAACCACCAAATTATTTCAAGGCTTGTTGAATAAAAATATGTTATCTGTGAAAGATATTGAAAAAAGCTAGGGTTATTTATCTTTAAAAAGCAGGAATAAAAAGGAACAAGTTAACAGTTTGTGCCTGAAGAAGGTGCATCAGGTCCTTGCACCCCATTACAGGGATGACTAACATTATGAACAAGGAGAAATTCAGTGAAATGAAACAGTAGCAAATGCAATATTACTAAAGGTGCTTCATACAGTACCGTAAAATTCAGTGTTTTGGGACGTAACTGACTGTAACTTAGCAATATTCATGAATATGCTGGATACGTGTATGAATAAGAAAAGTATTCCCAGTTACAATTAATGATGGTAATAGTTTTGGTAGGAGGATTTAAATCTTATGCCTCAAAGCTCTAGACAGTCCTGTAGTTAGAGACAGGAAAAGATGTGATGTTAGAGTTATTTGCTTTCTCAAGTGCTGAGACATCTCAGTCATGATAGTGGTTTGGGGCCTTGATGTTAGGAATGCTGTTCTTCGTTTTCTTTTTGTGCTTTTTTTTCTCTCCCCATTTTATCTTAAAGATGCTCGCATGTCCTCTTGTAAGCCCTGTCGGCCCGCGGAGGCTACTGAGGATCTGAAGAGATGGTGTCAAGTGTTGTATGCAATACATATTTCTGCTATTTCTGTGGGGCTGCTCTAATTGCAAGTCCTGCTGTAACAAGGGTCGAGGTTGCGTGTCTCTTCCCTGCTGAAAAGGAAAATATTTTTAAAGGGCTGGAAGCTGTTAACAGTCAGGTAAACAGCAAATTGTTGCATACACAGTAATTTGGATCTGACATCCCTGCCAGGTGTGATACACTCTCTGTGAAGTTTAAACTCTTAAAACCCTTTAAGGGAGAAACTGTTACCTGTTTTTGTCCTGTTGTATGTGAAGGAGTCGTGCTCAGCTTTTCAGCTCTGTCTTGATAACGTAAATTTGGCTTGCTGGTGCCTGGGGAACTGCTTGCTATGGGGGAACTGCTGGAGCTATTTAGTGGTAAAGCTTTGAGGCACACAGTGACCGAAGGGTAATGGGAGTAGCTAGGAAGGGTTTGGGCTTGCACAACTTAGTTAATTAGGGAAACCTGATTTATAGTAGTAAATTATCACGGAAGGATGTCTCTCTGATACTCATTTTTTAATGCAGGTTTCATGTTTCCTTCCAAAAGACTGAAGAAAAATCAAGGTCTTGCAGACTGCAGAGTTGTTTGTAGTGAATTATTATTTTAAATACATTTTAGCTGAGCAAAGTGCAGTTCTCTGGACCGTGGTTAACTGGCATTTAATTACTTGCATCTGTCTATCTGTATGCAGTGCAAAACTTTTGAAAAAGTTCTGATAAAGTAGGCAATATCAGAGATGCCTTAAGGAGTTGGAGGAAACAAGTGATGATTTTGGTGAGAAAGGAAAAGGTCAAAAAAATCAGACCAGACAATATAGATGGTATTACAGGCAAAGGAAAGTCTCTCGTATGCTTTGTTGCTCCACGTGTTTACAACAACTTAGACTTTTTTGCTTGTGTAGACCAAGATATACTCTAGCTTCACTGACTGTTCTCTGCAGCTCTTCCTGTCCAGGTTTGCTTTCTCTCCAAAACCTGGTCAGTTCCATTTTCTAATCATAGCTGTGTTTTAGGCCTAAAAGATGTCAATAATATGTACAGGAGATTTTGTTTGCTGGGTCTAACACAGTCAGTTGTGAATACTGGATTGGACTTCAAAGTCCTGTAACGTTAATCAGGAGTATACAGATCTAAGTGATCGTGGTAAAAATCTGTCATCTGAAAGAAGACTGTGAATGGGACAATGTGTTTAGCAAGATTTTTGTATTATTTTTTTCCAGGTCTATCACTGTCCAAAACCAAACGATGTGATTGATGATGGAAGTTAATACACATTCCCTTTTCTGACTTTACCTGGGTCATTATCTTGTTGGAGTTCAAAATGTTGACAGCTGGGAGTGTGGTGCTGGCAATATCTTGTTCATTCACGAAACCCATCTGAAACACTTCCTTCTTTCTCTTAATGTACATGCTGTTGTTCAGTGCCTCCTCAGTTGTACTTATTTGATTTACAGCAAGGCCTTACGAATGGTTGCTGTACCATCACAACTGAGAAGGCAGTGAATGGAAACAGGGACTTTTAAAGCCAGTTGTCCGTGGAGTCCTGCCTGAGTTATTTAAAATTATTCTAACATTTAAGAGAGGAAAGGTTGGTGGCAAAAAAATGTGTCTTTTATTAGACCCACTGATATAGCTGGAAGAAAGGGATGAGCTGTCATGCAGATAACCTTCAGGGTATGCATGGTCTTTGGTAGGCTTTCACAGTTGTTCTCATGAGTAAATGTCGGTAAATAGCTTCTGAGTTTTAGTATTTGGCAGTTGTTCAAAATTTAAGTTTTCCCGTTTAGCAGCTATTACAATCAAGGTACGTGTCACTGTGTTTTGCAAGTCCTGACTCTTAGTCCAGAAGGCTGAAGCTGAACCTGCTTGGCAAACTCAGGGACTTCCCAAATAGTTGCGTGGGAGATGCCATAGTGAATTTTGAAGGCTCTGTTGTCTAAATTGTTACCTTTTCAGTAAATAGGAACTTTTCAAAACAGCTCAGAGCAGAAGAACTAGGATTCTGGACTCGAGGAGCGCAGACTTCCGCTTACTTGAGAGATTGGTAGGCAGAATCCCTCGGATAACAACCAGGTGCCTGGGAGAGGTGGGCCTTTTTTAAAGAAACCTTAATGACAGCTCAGGAGCAAATGATCCTGCAGCGCAGGAGGATCTGGTATTTCAGCAGCAAACGCTTGGCCAAGGAGGGAACCTCTCAATGAACTAAAGCACAAAGAAGGAGCATACAAAAATGCAGTAAAGAATAAGGACAGGCAACAGAAGAGGACTGTAAAGAAGTACCATTTAGTATGTACAGACAAAATCCCTCCTGTCTGACAGGCTGTGGATCTTGAGTCCAGAAAGACCTAGATAAACTTGAGGACTGGATCAAGAGAAACCTGAAGAAGTCTAAGAAGAAGCATGAAGTCCTGCCACTGGTCTTAAGTAGCAGCTTTGCTGAAAAGGATGTGGGGTTGCAGCTGATGCTGCACTCTCATAGAGAATAAAGCAAACTACAGATTGCCCATGCTCCTCCTAACGTAGCCCAGTGCAAGGGAGAGTCCATCTCCTGAAGACACACCCGGAATTACATATCCAGTCGTGGGTTCCCTAATTCTAGGCAAATTTTGAGAAGCTGATGAAGTCTGCAGGAGGATTATTTTAGGAAATTGTTAGGGGCTTAGAGCGCCTGCTGGTGAGGAGAAGCTGAGCGGGCTGGGTTTGTTAGCCTTGCAACAGTGGTGCAGCGGGGCAGGAGGTTAGCTGGAAGGGTTGTGGACTGACCATCCTTGAAGGGTTCTGAGACTCCATCAGACAGAGCCAAAGTGGATCTGACCCAGTCTGGTCGCAAGCTGATGTTGAGCAGGAAGCTGGAGAAGATGACCTTAAGAGTCCCTTTCAACCAGCATTTATAAGATTTTTTGGTAACTGATGAAATGGGGAGTTTAGCATTTCTTTGACACGGTAAGCATACTGCTAGGACATATTCTGAAACGTGCATATCAAGCGTTCGTGAGATCCTCATTTAATTAAACATTTGTAAAACTTTCATTTTACATCTTAAAAGTTTTGCAACTGAGCATTGTCAGTGTCCCTACGTTTAGGTTGTGCTGTTCGCCCTAATGAGAAATAGCTCTGGGCTAAGAAATGATTGTAAGCTTCGGTCAGGGCTAGATGTCAGAGAAGTTTCCACGTTCACGTTGTTGATCCTCAAAAAATACACAGAAATGGAGGAAAAGGATCACTTCCTAGAGTAAGCGCAAAGATTTTGTTTTAGTGACACTGTGGACTTAACTCAGTAACGAGGACCATTAGTCTAAAGTAGGTAATTGAAAAATCAGAAAGTTAGAAAATTAGGAAGTCTTACAAGAATGTTGGGTAAAAATTGGGTAATGTTCAAATGTTACGTTTGAAGTCATTATTTCCTTTTCTTAGAAATAAAGGAGAAACCATTTATTTTGTTCAGAAAAAAAGGCAACTTAAATGAGATTTTTTTTTTCTTAAGTTGGAGATTAGGCTTTGTTGTGTAGACTCCCAGTTATTTCAGTGCTGTCAGCCTGCGGCACCAGGTAAGCTCTACCTCATCTGTATGTGACAAGAGTGCAGGAGCAAACCTGGTGAGTGCAGGGAATGTGTTTCTGTCTGTGACACTGATGTGTTTCGGAGGCTGCCAGTACCCACAAAAGATGCAGGATTAGTTTTGATGTTACCCAGTGACTGGGTACGACGTTTGCAGCCGTGAAGATGCCCAGCAAGAGCCAGTATGAAATGAGAGAAATAAGTTGTGTAGACATGGCTTCTTTTCTTCCTGAAGAAAGCGTTCAGAAAGGTTGAGGAAAAATATGATTTGAAAGTGTTTCTGTTTCTTAAAAGAAAGTTGGCTCCTCAAGGATGAGGGCAGGCACCCTTTTCTGTGCTCTTATGCACATGTGCTGGATAAATACCAGCTGAAAACATCTGTTGTTTTTTTTTTTTCTTTCCTTCGTATTATAGTGAAATTAAGACCTGAAAATATACAGTTGAATATAATTTAGAGATTGAACCTTTCTCTAACAAGTGTGATCTAATCACACAGAAATTAGTGTTAGCGAGCCTTAGCACCTTCCCAGTTTTAATATGCTTTTGCTGGCTCCATGCAGGTGGATGGTCACATAAAAACATCTGTGGTGGGTGAGAAGAGAGGTCCATCAAGTCCTCCTGTTGTGCACCGGAGCAGTCGGTGGGAGATGCCGGGGGAGGAGCCCAGGGCGTCCGCGCAGCGATGCTCTGCCAAAGGGCTCGGCCAGCCTCCGGCTGCTGCCTCTGTGCCACGGGGGCTTGGAGCAAGAGCTGGTGCCTTCCCGTTCAGTGAACTGAGGGGAAGAGAGAGGCCTGAATTCACCTGCACAGCACTTGTTTTTTAATGGGGAAAAAGCAGATGCGTGTATTCATATTGTTACCTACCTAAAGCACAGCTCTGAAGAAGAGAGCGTGTTCGATTCAGTGCGTTGTGGTGGCTGGCTAGCTGCATATACACGTTAATCCTGATTTCATGCAGACCTATCCAATCATGTAGTAGAAAGAGGTCCCTGCATGCTTTAAGGCTGTTCTCATATCTCCGCGATTCAGAGAGTCTCCTCAAGGTCCCGTTACTGGGTCGTTGTATTTATGTGCCCCCAATTGCTGACCCATATTGCTCTTAAACTCCCTGCTGCGTCTTTACGTTGACCACCCCCTGTACGGGATGTCCCACTTACCTTTAAATTCCCGTTTATTTGTCTTTGCTTTATTTTAACAGGCATAGCTCTTTGTCATCGGGCACTGCTTGTATCCCACTGTTTTCCCCAAAGATCGTGATAACCAAGATTACTATTTTCTGCGTGGGAGATGGGAAACCAGGGCACATTGTCACCTCTCCACCTCTACAGCTTTTGTCCACAACAGTGCAGCAGGAGCTTGCGGGCTGGGCTGGAGTATTTATAGGGTGTTCCGTAATTTGCAGCAGAGACAAATCGCTTGGGATACACATTCCCAAATTGTGAATTTTGCTGATTTTAACACCACAGTTCTACCAGGCAGGCTGTTGTCTGTTCCTTGCCAGCTGGTGAAACATTGGGAAGAGCCTATCTGGGGTGATATCTCTGCTCAAACAATTTGGAAACGCAGTGGAAATGGAATAGCCAAACGTGAGATTTAAAAATAGGTACAGGAGAAACAAATGAGACGAGAAAATCTAGCCCAGGTGGAAGCGTGTGATAAGATTAGTGGGCTAATCCCCCCTGTGCTCATTTAGCTAAGACGAGAGACTATGCTGTCTTGGTTCATTATTGCTTCAAGTTCTCATAAACACTGTTAGTATTTTTGCTTTGTGGACAGATGCAAGTTTGAGGTAACATTTGTCTCCAGGCAGCAACAAAACCATCAGAAGCCAAATGCACTTTGTGTTAGGGATTTGGTGTGCTTAGCTCTTTCCACCTCTTTCTTGTAGTTCCCTTCCACCCCAATTTTCAGTAAAATACGTAGTGTCCATTGATGGCTGGAATACTTGTTGAATTTTTGGAACCGATAAGACGTGTTGGCCAGGGATTAGCATCTTATGGTCTGACATAAATAAAACCAGAAGAGATGCGTTCTCCATTTTTTACCTAGACCTAATTAAAGTGGTTTGTTTTTTTTAGAGTAGAGGAAAGCAACTAAGGCTTTTCAGTACTGTGCCAATAAAATAGGTGATTAAAACTCTCTTGTGTAGATGATATCATCATTGCAGTGTATTAAAGGAGTCTGACACCTTGTTGTTTTGGCATCTGGCATCTTGTCCCGCCTGTGTTTTGGAAGGCTGCATGAAAGAGTATTTACAGTTGGAGCTGAGGTGATTCAAGCTAGAAGCTAATTAGTCATATACTCTTGTCTCCTCGCATGTTGGCTGGGGAATGGTGAGAAAATAAACTGGCACTAACTTGCTGAGGATATCTCAGGCAACCTGCTCTTTTTAGAACGTTAAAATTCTTCCGAGCTGAGCTAATGAGAGAGGTGTCAATTTTTGCAGGGAGCAGTGGGCCTCTAGGATGCTTTCCTCAACTTGGAGGCATTTTGGTAAATCCTGTAGCTGTTTCCCAGCGCGAAGGAATGGATGGAGCTGCAGCAGAAGAAAGGGAATGGGAGACAATGCCTGTGCTGTAAAGTAGTATTTATTGGTTTAAAACTCAGAGAAGTGGGCAAAACCCTGGGAGTGTCAAAGCCTGCAGTGTTTCTTACTCCCTGTGGTGGACGTGTTTTTTGTCTGGCAGCTCTTTAGGTTAAATTTAATTTAGTTTAAAATATGTAACAGTTCGCAGTACCTGCTCTAGGCAGGGAGAGGGGGCACTGCTTGGTGCCACTTGGCCTTAGGACCAGGGATGGACCCTTGGCTGCCGTTTATATGGCAGCATTGCTATTGTGTCCCACTTTCTGGAGAGCCATTTGAGCACTGTATCATTGCATAAAATGCGGGAACAACCACCAGCCGGCCATCTTCTGTCGATATTTTATAGAAAAAAAAATGGTGGGCTAAGTATTTGGGCTTGGGGGGCTACATAAAAGCCCAATTGCAGGCATATATGTCTGGCTGTGAATCCCAGTCTCAGGGGCGTTGTTGAGCACTTGAATTTGGGAGTAAATCATTTGCAGTGCTTCCTTCATCGCTTCCTGTTTGTTGCTGTAGGTGATTCCTCGCTGGCTGTATGAACCTAGTCCTACATGTGTAGCGTTTCCTATGGGTGGTATGGACAGCATCAGAGTCTGAATTCTCAGTCCTGTGAGATCTGCAGTTACACCTGTGTACGCCAGTGAAGAACTGCCTTGGAGTGCACAAGTATAGTCACTGGTGACTGAAAGGAGAGCAGCCGTATGCATGGCAGCAGTTTTGGTTGCCTCTGTCAGTTTGGACAAGCCTTCTCTTCAGCATCTCCCACTCTGTTTCCAGCATTAGCCTTCTGAACTCATTGACTCCTTAGGCAGTGCTGGATGCAGGCAACTGTAAGCTGCGTCCTCTTGGATGCTGCCGGACAAAATTACAAAAGGATTTGTGGAGTTGGATCTTGTTCACGGGCTACGTCTTTCCTACGTCTCATTTCTCAGAAAAACACGAGCATAAACAGTTCTAAAACTTGGCCTCGGTTCATGGAAAGGTGGTGTAATCAGAGTGCTGTGGCAAAACTGCACCCAGAGCACAGTCGCTGTAATCCCCTCCATCCTCACGAGCACACTACAGTGCCTGTTAGGCAGTGAAGGTGGTGTTATCTCCAGTAACAGGAATGGCAAAAACATCATTTTTCTGGAGTCATCTTAGCTTTGTGGTCTTAATTCGGAACTTGTTTGCATGGCCCAGATGGTCTTGGAAAAAAAAAAAAAAGAAAACTTTGAGTTTGTTACCACTCTGCAGCTCCTTTTCTTGGCCTCATGGGTTTTGGCTGTAGTGATGTTTTTCTGTGTGACCGCTGCCTTCTTGGTGCTCGCCCATTTCCTGGCTGCAAACTAGATTTCAGTTCTGATTTCCATGAGAAAGTACACAGGGCATGCCTTGCAATTTAATTCAAGCCTGCCAGTGCAGAAAGACAGATAAGACAGGCAGGTCCTAGTAAGTGGCCGGTAAACAAAATGGCAGGTGCTTTAGTGTTAGTGAAATCCAGAGCAAGAAATGCTCAAGACCTCTCAAACCTTGAAAAGGTGCCGAATTCTACTGCTGCGTAGTCAGAGCATGCAGGAAGGCCCTATTGGCATGAATATATCATTTTGTACCTCCAAAAGACACCGTTTCAGGCTGCCTGAATACTCAAGAAAATTATCATCCCTAAAAGTGTTTCTCACTGCTATTTCTGCAGCCAGGCAAGGATTTCATTTAAAGAAGTCAGCAATGGTATCTGGAAGAGGGTTCTGTGGCGAGTTTGACTTCCATAGCTCCCAACACAGTAAGTTACGGTTATAACAATGAAAGGGAAAAGTTAAGGAACATTAATTGAATGTAAATATTACCAGTACCTGATCTACCAGAAAGCAGCAGAGCCTCATTAGTTCTCAAACACTTCAGATGCTGCTCTGTGGACACGTAGTCAGCCTTACAATAGCAGGTTTATGATGTAAACTTAATATAAACATATTTTACACTTTGCGAGTTTCTAGGAACTGAAATACTTTTCTTCTCTCTTTTTTTTTTTTTTTTTTTTAGGTGATGCTGTCACTATTGGAGATGTGTCCTTTAAACTCAAAACACCGAAGAACCCAGAACTTGTTCCACAGAACTACAGTAAGAATCTTTTTCCATGTGAATTGGTATCGAGGCTTTGTTCTAACAACTTTTACATCCTCTAACCACTCCACTGTCTTTACTGAAATTATCTAAGAAATGTGTTTTGAAAAAGCATGCGTGTTGGGGAAGGCTATCGTTACTGAGTTCTTAACCATACCTCTGCTTCAGCAGGTTGTATAGGAATCCCTTACCTTTGACTGTAAGTTGTCATGTTAGTCAGTGGGATGGTGAAAGGACTCATGCATGCTTACAAATTTTTTCATCCATCAATTACTTCTAAAAATACTACAGTAATCTCAAATTGATCATAAAACTGTGGCAGTTTAAGATTATTATTCAGTTGCAACGTGATTATATTTTTTAGGAATTTTCTGCTATGTGAGATGCGTATGAGATTTTTCTACTGTGATATTTAGTATTTCCAGATTTTCATATTATTGTTGTATGCAAATGTACAGATCTTCAAAATCCATCAAGTTAATGAGAAGTCAGTTAAAAGTACAATCACGCAGTAAAAAAGTACAATCAAATACTTAACCAAAGTCAATGCTAACTATGCAAATTAGCAATGTACCTATGTATACTTAAAATTGATTCACATTATGTTTCGGTACCTTATTAAAAAATACCAACTGTTCATAGCCACCTGTATTTTCCTCCTCTTTGTTTGTTGAGACTACACGCTTCTGAGCTTTTCCTTTTTGTACCGTGGATCAGTGAATGAGTCAGGCTTTGGTTGTGGCATTTCCTAGCGCAGTACGGGCCAACTCTTAACTGTGGATCCAAAATGGTCCTTTACTATTTCACATATGGGGTGCTGGATGTCTAAAATAAAATCAAACAACAGGTAAACAAACAAAAGCCACTGATTATTCCACCCAGATAAATTTTCAGATCAAACCCAAGCACACATACTCTTCTAAACGGGTACGTAGGTCTTACGCTATGCTTAGAGATGGCATAATGCTGAGAAATCCCAGTCCCTGTCCTTACTGGGCCTGCAAGATGGCATCTGAGTGTAGTCGTTCACTTCAAGTGAATGTGCTTTCCAACATGTCTAAATTCATTCTATTACATTTTGAGGAGGACACCAAGGAAATTGCAGGGTGATTTTTTTTTTTTTGTGTGTGTGTTTTGTATTTTGGGTGGGAAGGTGGGTAGTTCTTTTTGTTGTGTTTTGGGGCAGTACAGGTGTGCAGTGAGTGCTCCTGGCACAGGGTCAGAAAAGGCAGGAGCTGCTACGTGGAGATTTATACTGTTGCATTCTTAGGCAATAGTGCCAAAGTTCATCAGACATTCCTTGTTTTGTAATAACCGTGGGTTAGTAGACCTGTGTTACTGTCGCCGTGTTTCAGCTAGTTCCTTAACTCTCCTCTGTGCGAAATGCAGTCCTTCCTTCTGAAGCGTAGAATCTTTCTGCAACTTCTTTGCATTTAGGCTAAACTTCAGATGCATAAATAATAAACACGTATTGACCTGTTTGTCTTTTGAGAAGTGTAGCAGGAACAGCGAAAGGGAGATTTTATTTGTGTTCAGTCAGGGACTAGTTTGAGGCCTGCCAGACAGCTCTGCACCTGACTCAGGGACTTCTTCCCACCAATTCCCACAGGCACAAGGCCGTGACACCTTCCTGCCAGGTACGTAAGGTACCAGAGATGTCCTATGGCATGTGTCACTCCTTGCTTTTACAAGGTAGCCCATGGAGAAAGGGTTTCTGTTTTAGACTGTCCTAATACTTCCCGTACCTTGTGAGCTCCACGGGAAGGTGGCCAAACAGTTGAGAAGTGCTGCTCTGTGTTACTACTTTTCATAGCTTCTTAAGCTATAAACTAAAGGGATTTTTTTTTAATCACTATTTCCTACGCTTATTTTATCATCCTGATCATGAACTAAGTACGTTGGTTGTCTAGGTGAATGAGTACTGTGAACCATTTTACTTACTTACATTTCTTTTGTGTTGTTTTGCTTTCTGATTTTCTGTGCTGTACCAAATGTGTTAATTTTAACAATCCCTCTGCCTTCCACTTTTCCGTACCTTGGCAGTCCTTATTACATGCTTTGGTTAATCTGTGCTTCCCTGCAACATAAATGTTAGCTCTGTGTGGCAACAACAGCGTCTCTTTCAGTTCTTTGGACTGGAAAAGTAAGAGAGTGTGAAAACGTGGTAGAACCAAATAATAAGACTTTTTTAGTTAGTGATTGTAAGAAGGAAAAAGTGATTGAGAACTAACTAAAATGGAACTGTACAGAGTTATGGGATTTTAGCTAAAATCTGTTTCTACAACTAAAAGTGAAATTCTTTAGCAAATATTGCATGTATTATTAGTTGCTTCTCTTGTATAGTAATCATAACTGCAAGGAGCCTATGTCATGCTTGAGATATTGTTGTTCATCAGTATTCACGTACGTAATAGTATGATTATTTAAGGTACACAATTTTGCTTATAAATCTAAATATTAAAGTAGCTAAATGAAATCAAATCAAATAAAATCATTTTCTAATACTTGAGTACATTTTTTAATGCAGTTTCTATTTAGGAAATTTTTATACCACAATTCTTAAGTTTTATGTTTATTTAAGTTATGTTGGCTCCATGTAAACTATATCTTCTTTGTGAGGCATTTAGAGAGTATAAGCATTACTTACAGAGCACGTTTTTTAGGTGAGTCTTTGTTTTACCGTGTGAAAGATTGTGCTGTAGATGCAGGATGTCTTGGTGTAAAACAAATGAACATAATATAATTGCATATTTGTGCTCATCTGTAAACCAAAATGTCCAATCTTTTAAAGTGTTTTTATAGTAACTAATACTGAATTAAATATGATCAAGATACTTACCTCAATTCCTTTATACTAAGACTAGGTATAGTTTGGCCATCCAGGTAAGTGGGAAATTCCCCTGAAAATGTCTGGAGTCACTTAGCCCTTGTAATGTTTGCAATGGAGTAAGAACTAAGAGGAGGGAACTGAGGCAGTTAGAGTTCATTTACTGGTACTGCAAATAACACTCCTATCTAGCTCATCGTATGTGTAGGGTAAGCTTCTGCTCTTGTTATTCTGCCAGATAACAACTATGGTAAAATTCAGTAATGATGAAAGTACATATCTATAATTTACAGCGAATTTTAGGGATGTTATAACTTATTCTATACTCAGCATTATTATTCTAGGCTTAAAAACAGCCTTAAGAATCTGTAAAAATAGAATAAAATGGTAACACAATAAGGAATGTAAGTGTATTAAGTACCTACAAAACCCTGGCTTTGTCATTTTGTCACATAATTGATACCAAAATACTGTATTCTTTGTCTTACCAAATTAAACTGATTTTTAAAGTCCTTTTTTGAACCTTGTTACATTTTGTAGAAACGTATAGGATATGTGCTGCTGGCTACCTTCCATTTTCATGTCCTTGATTTTTAGGTTTATGTTACGCACATACAGCCTCAATATGAAGTACTCCATTTTGTACGTTAATATAAAACATTAATTTGTTTTGCTATTGTCGGCCAATGGCTTTTTCTTGGAAGATAATAATTAAAGGTACATAAAATCTAAATTGTTCTTATTTCTTTTTATAAGTGACAAGTAAAAATGAGTCATACACAAGGGAATTTTGTTAATGGGGCTTCTGTCGTAACTATGTCTGACATTCTAGAAAGCGGGCACTTATTTTTGCTCTGCTTGTTCTTTTATCAGTGAAAATAAAACCTACATTTTTTAAATCTCACCGTGCTTGAAAAGCATGATAATTTCTTTAATTATAATTTGGAGAAACTTTGTATGGCTTTCCATGGTGGTTTAGATCTAAAATCGAATTATGAGAATACAAATTATTATTTATTTTTTTAAAATGCTGAGTTCATCTCAGTGCACTGCTTTTGTTAATGGTTTCTGGAAATTTTACGAAAATGATAATGTACCTGATATTTCGTGTTTATTAATCTTGACAAAAAAATTCCTAGCATAGCTCTTCCAGTACACTTTGTTCAATGACAGTGGATCCTCGTCAGGGCAGGAAATGTGGCATTCAGTTGCAATGCCACATGGGCTCTGCTCTCTGAAGGTGCAAATGTATTTGGGAATTTGGCTGTATTCCTATTGCAGGTAACTGTGTTGAATTGTGGAAGGTTAGTTTCAAACAAATTGTGGTTTTATGCCATATGTTATGCCTCTGAGCACCCTCCCCTCAAAAGTGAAATACTGTCGGGGGTTCAGTGCATCACACTCAAGTGATAAATCTTGGTAGTTTAGTCAGTTGAGATATATGGGAGGCTTGTTAACATGAGGAATTTAAACAGAAGGTTTGTGCATATAGTAATGAAATACAAGAAGAAAAGAGTACTAAATCGAATTATGTGGTTGAAGGGGAATTGTTTTAATGTTGAGGAAATCGGGGCTATTTCTGTGTAGTAGGATCAGTGGTGTCAGCAACTTCTTTTTTTTTTTTTTGCTTCATCTGGAAGCTCAGTATTGCCTTAACAGTAAGATGCCTCCATGTCCTTGTCCCAGAACGGTATGCACCGTTCGCAGAAGCAGAGAACAAGTGCGTGTGTTCAGTTCTTGCTCGAAGGAGCCTCAGCTTTGTGCTGGAATGTGCCTTTCTCCTCTCTGTTTACTTTAAATCTGAGAGTTGCTGAATGCAACACATTACCGAGACAGGTTGGATTGCAGGATGACTGTAATTTCATGTTAACAGAGATTTTTGTCATTACTTTTCTTCTTTGCTAGCATAGGGAAAGATGTCTCTTGTCAGAGATGGTGATTATTTCAGCACTTAGTTTTCTTGTAGGCTTGCAACTGATACGCTACTTGCCTGTTAGCACCTAACCAAGAATCTTAAGGTAGCGCTTTATTGTCAGTAAAGCTCTGAGTGTTTTACATCATTATCCTTATTTCGTGTATACCAAGAGTGAGGCAGAGGGAGACGCATGGGCATAGAAAACTTCAGCAAGAGTCTGGGTGCAACTCAGGACGTTGTCCAGACTGTCCCTGTGCCTCAGAGCAGGGTCAGCTGCATCTGAACCATTCCTGGTAGTTATTTACCCTCTGTATTCTTACAGTGTGCTGTCGAGGTAGATTCCAGAACCAATCAACCAATCTGCACAAATTGCTTCAATAATTAATGATTCTTTTGTGTGGGGGAAAAAAAAAAAGTTTTGATACCACATTTAGACCTTTTTGGGCACACTTGTAATTCATTGGGGTTCCCTCTATCTACAATAACCATGATGTACAGATTACTTTTTCTCTTCATTGTGGTTGCATCTTGCATATTGGAAAACAATTGTTAAGATTTTTTTAATTTTAATTGTTAAGATCTTAGTGATATGGTTTAGTGTAGGACTTGTTAGTGTTAGGACAGAGGTTGAACTAGATGATCTTGGAGGTCTCTTCCAACCTAGACGATTCTGTGATTCTGTGATTTTCATTCGTTTCTTTTCTAGGCTGAATTCCAGTAGCTTTACCTTCCCCTTGTCTTCTAAAATTTCTAGACTTTCTTCTAGGTCTTTTCTAGAATGACTTGAACGTATCCGTGCTGGATTGAGCTCTTGTGCTCAAAAGCAGACATAATATGGCCCTCGAGCTGGATACTGAGCTACAGATAACTGCTCTGGCTGTGTATTTTCCAACAAATTGTACATCCAGCTAAGAACAGTTTCATTTATAGAACCACAGAACCATTAAGGTTGGAAAAGATGTCCAAGATCATCTGGTCCAACCATCCCCCTACCACCAATGTCACCCACCAAACCATGTCCAACCTTTCCTTTAACACCCCCAGGGGCAGTGACTCCACCACCTCCCTGGGCAACCCATCCTGGTGCCTGACTGCTCTTTCTGAGAAGAAATGTCTCCTCATTTCCAGCCTGAATCTCCCCAGTGCAACTTGAGGCCATTCCCTCTAGTCCTATCGGTAGTTACCTGTGAGAAGAGGCCGACCCCCAGCTCCCCACACCTTCCTTCCAGGTAGTGCATATTTGTATGTCACTAAGAGAAACTTAGTCTTCTGAATCCCACTCAGTGTTCTTTCCGAAAGATGTTTGATTTTACATGATTCCTTTATACTCCCTTTTCATTTGTACTCAAATGGAGAGAATGATCTGCCTATGCAGATGTTACACATTCCTGTGAAGCAGTTGGCTCAGAGGAATTAATGATAAGTAGGTTTACAGTGTTATCCAGGGAGGTAACTTCCCCCTTTCTAAACCCCTGAAAAGACTCCCAACTTGTTTCTCTACCACCGCAAGAACAAAAATTGTTGGAATGAAGGCCGTTTCCATGAAAAGTTTACGAGGAAAAACAGTATTCCAATGAAAACTGACTCTGATGCAACCACATTGTGAGACTTTGAAAACTCCTTGGGCTTAGTGCATCAGCATAAAATTGGAAGAGCAGCAGTGTTTTCCTTGTAAAGTGCTAAATGAAAGCAGCTGAAAGCAGGCCACACATGAGTGCCTTTCTCTTCAGCTCAGCCACCCTGCCTTCTTCAGTGTGCGGGGCAATGCACACTGTTCCTTTATGTTCCCCCTAACATGAAAAAGTTGTGAAATGCATCTTTGGAGAGCTCTTTTTTTTTTTTTTTTGACTATTTACCCTCTTAAAAAATATGTTTATGTTTTCAGACAAAGACCTCCCTCCTTGTCCCCTGCTTCTTCAACCGTATTATAGAGTAGCCACCCCCCTACACTGCATGTGCTGCAAATGGCGGTGTAAACTGACGGAGCCCCTCAGGAACCAGAAGAGAGGGAGATCTTTTTCCTCTCATGAACTTTTGCATCTCCTGAAAAAGAAGAACCATTCTCGAACTCCGAATGTGTGCTATAGCAAAGGTTTGGGTATGCAGTGGTCTTTTTTTATTCTATTCAAATGACACACACTGGTGTCTTCGAAGTGCCTGTTGGCTATTTTGTGATTCACCAAACCAGAGTCATCCAGGGACATGAGCTCTAACGTATTTTGTATCACATCTGGAATAGATATTCTTGGGAATTGGTTTATTTATGTCTGCATCTGAGCAGTGGGAAGAGGTAGGTGTTTCCGTCATTTATGGGATTTCTTCTGTAGGTGGGACACAACAACTTGCCAGCAGATACTGTCTGCTATCTCTAGCGAATCTTATGGCTTCAGTGAGTGTAGCATGTGCCAAGAATTCAAGTATGAGTGAACAGGAAAATTTCTGAGGCTAGCATAGCCATTTCAGTCTTGGTTTTATCAAAAGCTGATTTGTGGATCAAACAACAACAGCAGCTGCTACATTGCCTGCAAAATCTATCTAAAACATTTTCTTTATTCGGGGGTTTCTCAGTTCCACTTTCGCTGCTCACTTTACAAAATATTTGTGCAGATTCTTCTAGGTGGTGTTCTTCTTACCACACGTGAAGCAGTGGTATAATGCCATTTCTTTCTCCGGCCATCCTCAATGCACAGGAGTAGCAAATTGTAGCACTGACTACTCTTCTGCATGTGCCAAATGGTGTCTGAGAATACGCTGTAGAGGCTTCCTACGCACCACCCTGCAGATTAGGAGTATAGGGCCAGCTACTCAGCTAGTGCAAATCAGCAGAGTGCCACTAAACAGCTTGTGCAAACCCAGTTTGCATTAGATGTTATCTGACTCATGGGATAATTAATAAAAACTGCTGTAATATACATGCTGATGCTTTTTTCAGCTAATTTGCCTTGTCTTCGAAATGTCATAGAAAATGATTATGTGCCTCTTGCAGTAAAGTTAACATAGAGTACTTGAACAGAGAGGGTTTTTTTCAAGTTGTATTAGACATAAAAGCTTTGCAATGCAGATACCACAGTAAAAGTAGTCTAAATATACGGAAATAACATACAAGGTACTGCACGTGTACATCTGACGTTTCTTTTGAAAAGTGTCCTGTGCTTTGGAAATAGTTTATGCAGTATAGACTGTGTGTGCAAAGGAAATTTTATATTTTCCGGATTTTAGAAGGAAATAACTGGAAAACTGAAATAGGGTTAATATATTGGAGAGATGTACAGATATTGCATGTTAGAGTAGAAGGAACTGAAAAGTGGAAGCTGCTGTCATGGAAGATCACTTTAGGAAATGCTTTCTTTGAATTCTCGGCATTATTCCTAGCAGATTTCCTTTGAGTGAGTTTGCAAATGGGCAGTGTACTGACGGTGTGAAACGTATTAAAAACGTATTATAATTGATCCATCTGTGACCTGTACACGTGAAGAATGATTTGAATGAAGAAGCAATGAAACTACTTTCTAGTAACTTTATCAATGAGGCATTCTGTGTTTTGTGACTTTTTCCCCAAAAGCAAGGTTAGGAAATCACGGTTGATTTTTTTAAAGTGGCATTTTGCATGTTTATATTTCAGAGCACATTTGTAGTGTTTAAATATAACCAAGAGAACATAAGTGCACTGAAATACATTAATGTTTGGGGGGGGTCATGTTCCTAAGACTTAGATTTTGAGTGCTGTGTGCTTATGTTCTCTTTTACACGACAGTTTGTCTTGCAGATGCTGCTGAACGTTCTTAAATCCTGTTTCTATTTATGGTGCCGCTTTTAAGCTTGACCCGAGTTTTTTCTTGAGGCCATCCTAAAAATAAAAAAGATAGCTACACATATTAATGTGAAATACACCAGAGGCGTTTGTTGTCATGCTCTGTCAATGCTTCCAATGCATGACTTTTGACATGAAAGAATTCAGTGTTTCAGCAAGATTTGCAAGCTTATTTGTCCAATTTAGGTAATGTAACATTATTTTTTTTTAACAGCTGTTACAAAAATGCCCTAGAGGCACGCACAGTGTATTCATACAACAGGTAGAAGTAATAATGAATGTGCCTTCTCAGTGAGATCTGATTGCAATTTTAATGGTACCTTTAATAAAACACTTACTTGTGCGGTGCTTTTCAAATTACCATACTTTTAAAGCAGCAAAATTTGGACAGAGCAGTTCTAGTGTGCTGCATTAGCCTTTATTTCGTGAGAAATATATGTAATAAGAACTTTGTTAATTTTCTGAGAATCTAACAAAGGAACGTGTTATTCTCTGTGAGGCACCTATTTGCATTTGGCCTGCGGTGCGTGTGATGTGCATAGCTTTGGGAAAAAACAGTGTTGCAGCAGAGAAGGAGAAAATACTCTTACATTCATACAACTTTAACACACCAACATAGGAGAGAACAACATATTCAATAATCCTGCGCATGCGCATGACAGCTGTTTAAAAACAAAACAACCTGAGATGTTTGTTTACAATTAATCTGATAATCCTAACACATAGATTGCTTATTTATGAGTGTGTTATTTCTGTTCATATTGGTATGGTTCATATCTGGTTCACATTGGATATGGTAGATTTCACTGGAAGTGGGAGAAGATTTCTGATGGTTTTCCTGAGTGACAGATCAACGTCTTCACTTAAAATTTTTGATAAAATTTTCCTTAGTCATCCTTATGCTGAAGAATCTTACTTAAACCTCATAAAATCTTGTACTGTTTCTGTGGTTTTATAAAAATTAATTTTGATTGTGATTCACAAAAACACAGAGGTGAATTGGAAGCCTTGTGAGTTGAAGGGCACTATTGCGTGCTGTCTTTTAACTTTGCCCTTTCCCCTGCCTCAGGAAAGCTAATGTAGAACCAAAGCTTGTTTCTTAAAAATTTGGCTTCTAATAGCAACCAGCAGCCACATTGAAAAAAAGGTAAATAAACAACTATTAATTTGAAGATTTCATCTTCTCCTGCTTCTTTCTTACTGCACTTCAGATGCATCTACAGCATCCCAGGCGCCACCCTTGAAGCCCTAGCTTCAAACCCTACCATTGCTCTTGTCAGATTGTTCTGAAAGCAACCATATACACACATGCATAAATAAACCTCCCTCCTGGCTTGCTTGTGTTCTTGCTCTCCTCCCGTGCTAGTTAGTGCTTTTTGCTCATTTCTGAGACGTGTAATATAAGCAGGAGTGCAGTTGTCTTTTAAGGAAGTAGCAAGTTAAATATATCCTGAAAATTAATCTATTTAGTGTGATGCAAGCATAGTATTTACTTTTTTAAAGTTCATGATTCACAGAAGCATTGGGTTATAGGTTGGATGAGTCTTTTACAAATCATTAATAGCTTATCTTTATTATATAAAACTGAAGCTGACAAGTCTTTGCATTGATGAGCTCAATGTGAAATGAGGATCGACAACTTTTTTGTTTTACTTTTTTAAAGGAGGAAGTTGCGCAGAGAGAAAGGCAGTGGGTAAGATAGGTATATCAACTTCGATGTAAACTAAGTAGTAAATGTAAACTAATAAAACTGATAAAACTGATGTAAACTAATACGAACTGTGCCTGGAATCCCCTGCTCTTCAGTTATCTAGCTTTAGGGGGACACATATTTGTGTCTTTGTTTTGGTTTTGGAGATAAGAACAAAAAAAATGTATAAATGGCCAGGTATCTCTAACACGTTTGGAATTAAATATGCTCTTATCTTTATTTCTCTTTCAAAGTGACAGATTCTTTGGCCCAGTCTGTAATACAGCATTTAAGATGGATAATGCAGAAAGATCTTCTCGGCCAAGATGTCTTCCTTATTGGTCCTCCTGGGCCCCTCCGGCGATCTATTGCCATGCAGTATCTGGTATGTATGTTGGTTTAAATTCTTGGAGAAATAGTCATTAATGTCAGTTAGATACTCTTCTACTAGCCAAACTCTGGAACGTAGTCCTAGGAAGTCTTAACAGCAAACAGTTCTAGGAGGTAAATAACTTTTTCCATAAACATGCTTTCCGGAGTTCAGTTTGTTTTAGATGAATAGAAAGTACAGACATTTTAATACATGTTTTTCTGTCTAAACTCCGGGGAAAAAAATAGTTGGAAAACTGTGTTACCATATGCTATCACAAATGGAGAAACAGTTTGTTCTAGGCATTATGTATGTTAGATTAAGATATCTGCCTGCTGTTACAGACAACAAATCGTTTTTGCTTCGTTATATAAAAAAAGAAATGAAGAAAAGGATTTAGGAGAGGAGTGTTCTGAGTAACATTTGGGAACAGTTATCATGAGTGATTAGGAAGAGGAGACGTTTGTATGATCCGCTCATGGAATGTGGGAAGTGCTTGCCTACATCCATCTGCATGAACCATGGCAGCACCATGTGCAAGATTTCACATTTAAGTCATTGGTGCCCTTAAATGATCGGTAAGAGGAGCGGTTGTCTGTCCAAAAAGATGATGTGGGTAGGGCTTTTTCTGCCATAAGCTCTGTCCAGACTCTCGTTGGGCAGAAGTATCACAAATGGAGGTGCCCCCTTTTTTTTGTTTTCATATTACTCATAACAACAAAAAAAGAGTGTACCTACCTGCATCATAGAGGAATTGGTGGCTTTGTAACCTAGTAGGTACAGAAAAAATGAAAATTAAATAGTTCTGTTTTTTTCATATTTTTGCCTTTTTTTTTTTAACAACTATAATTAAAAGCTGCCTCTAAAGAGAGATCTGTTTCTTATACTTTTAGCTGAGTGGTAAGGGCTAAGGGTATTTCATCATGAATCTGTTTCCTAGCAGAATGCGTGATATCCCAGATACAGAAGTAGCAGGAACATCGGGTATAAATGTGTGTTGTGTTCTGTTTGTTTGTTTTTGCTTTAAGGTAGAAAAACCTAAGTATAGCTCCTACTGAATCAAAATAAATAAAAAAATAATAATCTGAAGATTCACCATTTTGAAACAGTCTACGATTTTACAGAAGTAAACTGCGTGTTGTGATACTAAAGGCAGAGGGGATGAGAACAATATAGTTCATCAGTGTATTGACAGAGTATGTGCATGTAATAATCACAACCGTGTAACAGTACAAGTATTACTGAGCAGTAATAGAATTGAAGCTTTTGAGATTTATGGAAGTCTTCTGATTTCTATTCATGATTTGCAGATGCTGATAGTTTTTCAGCATCCAGAAAATCAGCTTAGAGGACTTTATAGATGTTCGGTTGAACAGTTATGTAGCTGGTTATTATATTTTTAGAACAGGTTTGGGGAAAATAAATTTTATTGAGCAGAAATTCATGCCATTTTGTTTGAGGCGGAACACACTGTAAACATTTTAAAAATAAGAGATATTAGATTTTGTTCAGAGTTATTTCAGATCACTGTGCTGCTGCCTGGAGCTCTTTTGTACAATTATACCATTAGGCCTATTGTTATAGCTCACTTACTGCGGTTATAGCTTTATTTTTGTAATAACCTCTGAATGTTGTCCATAGGAACTAACAAAGCGGGAGGTTGAATATATTGCGCTGTCAAGGGACACCACAGAAACAGACCTCAAACAGCGACGAGAGATCCGAGATGGTAGTGCTTTTTATCTCGATCAGGCAAGTTGCGGTTGCGCACCACCGAATTTTTGTTTACAACTAGTTTGAAGGAAACAACGGTTTAAATGATGAGAACTTATTACATGGTTTACAAAATGACTGATGTTTCTGATGTAGTTAGGAAGTCTCATATAACGCTCTTGATCTTTTTATTAGTGAAAATGTTATCTTTACCAAAATCCAAGATTACTCTCTCTTGTAGCAGTACCACAGGGCTGCACTCTTTTATTTAGGTTGAATTAGGGAGACTGTTTTTTAGTGTGCTTCAGTAACAAGCGCTGAAACCTGTTCTGTGCAAGCTAGGCTGTTGTTTCACAAGCACTTCTCTTGGTATATCTCTTGCCTGACACCTGTAGCACATCAGATGTATTTCTAAAATAAATCTTTTGATCTAGTTTAATTGGAAAAGAGTCTAGTTCATGTATGTTAAGACTGCTCTGTGTTGTGAAACCCAAGCACAGTAAATAGAGACTTGATTCAGAAGCTCACTTCTGATCTAGACTGAAATAATGATTTAAATACTCCTGCTATCAGTATTTCCCCAGCTCATCAGCTCATTTAGTACAACCACAGAGTGACTTAGGTTAGGTAAGATTTCTGTTTGTCAAAGAGAAATGTCTTTATTTCTGTCTCTTATCAATGTCATGTCTCCCTTTTGATTATACAGGTAAAATATATACTTTGTTTAGAATGTCTGTTTTCCTAGATACTGAAAATTTGTATATAAGTTATGTGCATAAATAGATACAGCGAGTCAGTTTCTCTCATGTAGTGTGAATTTAAATGCGTTATCTAAAGAAGTTTTCAGTTGTTAGTACTATAGAGGCTAATGATATCACCATCATATGAGTGATTTGTGGGTGGGAAGTAAGATGGGAGCAGAAGAGGAAAGAAAGCATAAAAGATTTATTTTCTGTTCAAGAAATATTTCCCCCTTTCTAAAAAGAAAAAAAAATCACAGATCTTTCTCAGCACCGTATTTTAATTTTTTTTGAAACCATGGCAAAATGACTATGAATGATGGATGATCCTCAGATTGAAGGATAACTTTTTTTAGTTACTTGCAGGACTTCAAATTATTTCATGGTTATCTGGAAATACAAGGGTTGCACAATATGAGATAATTTAACGTACTGTACTGTGAATTAGGGCTGTAAATGACTTCTCATTTACCAGAGGATGAATTCATCGTGCAAACTGGGAGGTTAACTCAGTAACTCATATGAGCTCCATGACTAACTGCTGTTATGGACAGTCCTATCCTCATGCTTACTACAGGATAGTTCAAGTAAATTTTTCCTCAGGGTAAAAGCATTAGTTAACTTACATTTATACAAGCCACTGTTCTAGGGACTGTACAAACCTTGGCAAGATGTGAGATAATCTGTTAACTGTTTATTTGTGTGAAGATTTTGATCCCAATGTAAATATGAAGCAGTTTGCTTCATTTTGTACAAGCTCTTTTGAACGATCTCACTTAAGTAAGAACAGTCTGTAAAGATTACCTTTCTAAGGTAAAGGTCTAAGATTACCTATCTCCCTCTATCTGTTGGACATTTGTCGTTAAAAGGCTTTTGCTAGAATCCAGCATGGCAGTATTTCAGACTGGGATTTTCTTCTAGCAAGATACCAAGTAAACCAGTAGGAATCATGTAAGAATCTTCAGTAGGAATCTTCAGCTCATAAGATACTCAGCACCCATAATAATCTATGTATCTTTAAATTCGGAGGGAAAGATAAATCCTTGGTATTTAGATGAATACATTTTAAATACTAGAAACATGAAAGATGCACCTGACAGATAGTGATGTTCTAGCTGAAGTTTTCTAGCCCTCCATTTTAATTAAAGACACAAAGTGTAGTACGTAGCTATATTTAGAACCATCACAGATTTAGTTATATCTTAGTAATAACAGGGAATAAGGTTTTACAGGTTACACAGAGGTTGAATTTTAGTTCAGTTAATAATTTGAAGGTTTTCAGATGGCAATTACCAATTCAAAACTTTACAGAAACTAGACACTACTCTTCCTTAAACCACAGACCATGAACGGTTTCAAGACAGAGAAAGCAACAGCAGGTAGCTTTAAGAAAATACTCCTGAATGAGCTTGGATTGTTTCCATTGCCATAGATGAGCTAAAGAAAAGGTGAACTTTCACAAGAGACTGAAGATACAAGCTATGCTTTTCAGATTTATCCACCATTTCCTTTCTTGTGGAATTGCATTCTTGCTGTTCATGACACCAAAGAGAAGACAGCAAAGCTTTAAAGTCTTCTTTTCCAGAACGTCCTCTGTGTGAAATCTGTGGGTCAAATAAACTTAGCTGTTAGTTGTCTGAGATAGATGAGCCTCTTTGCCTGCAACTTACAGCATAATAATGTAGTTATCTTACACCTTGAATGATAATATATTGTAATGAAAACTGGCATCTTGTTACCAGAAATAAATTTAATATAGTGAATCATCAGGCTTGCAGACCCACAAAGGTTTGCAAAGTTGTCTGTGAGTGATTGTTAAGGGATTATGGTTTTTTATAGCTCTGCATTTAATAGGGACAGATTAAATAGTGTAAATGCATATCTCAGACGTTTCAAAACATCTGATTTATTTTAACAAGAAGTTACTGAATGTGATGGCAGTAGTTATTTCAGATAGATTTGGAAGATGGTGACTCAAAGGCAGCGATTGAAGTTCCGCAGTGATGCGTATATATTGAAGGGCTAGTGTATCACATATCTCCACAAATCAGCATTTGTTAGTGCTGGAGTGAATCAAATGGGAGAAGTTCTGGAGTTATAAAGTTAGAAGAGAGATCTGATAAGAAAAAAATATATATATATATACATTTCAAAATCAGAAATAGGGAAAACCAAATGAATGACTAGGCACCATTAAAATAAAGGAAAGCTTTGAATTATCAAATTAATTCCCAGTTACAATTATGTAAAATAAAGGATTTATAATGGGGTAAGGGTGAATTATTTGTTTTCATTTAAGTACTGACAGCAGAAAGTTCTGTTTTCTTGTCTTTACCATAGACCACTAATTTTGTTTTTTGTCTGTTAATTGGCTGTTAAAAGACTCAGAAATGTCATTATTGTTTTTACTGAAACAACAAGTAACCTCTTGACTTTGTTCCGTAACTTAGTGCATGGGTTAAGTATGTTGCATCTCAAGTAGTTAGTTGGATTAGTTTTTATTACTTAAATATTTAACTGGCAGTTTCAATTTAGTTATTGATAAAACAGCTCTTCTTGCACAGTGGCTTTCTGTTTCTTTAGCTCTTTGTACGTGAGCCACCAACTTGATTGAACCAGTGTGGAGATTCTTATTTCAGTCTGTCCTGTTTTCAAAATTAATAGAATTAGATTTGATATTTGACCTTTTTTTTTTTTTTTGCCATTTCTGATTCAGTTTTGCTTTTTATCATGCGTGTACAGCTATAGAAGTCACACCTCTGGTTTAAAGTCTTATTACTACAGCCTCCTATATTTTTAATTGCTGCAACTAAGGAAATCCTACATGAAAAGAATGCAGTGGGTGCAACTGGGAGGGAATCTAAGCCACTTTGTGCTTGAGAGGCATGTCACTCCAGGACTGTGCCACAGACTGTATTGCCTGGAATGCCTGGTTTTGTTTACCCTGCATCTTCCAGCTTTTGTATTAAATGAAACACACTTCCCAAACACAGAACACTTTATTATGTGAACAATCCTTTCCATTTAGTGTAGTTAAACTAACTGAGGATCAAATAAGTGGAAAAGTATTATATGGTCATATGCTGAAAAATTACAAAAATAATATCATTTCGAATATTTGCTAATTAAGCTGTACACACTGAATGAATAAGTACGTATATCATGGCCATTTCTGTGTTTACAAAGAGTTAGGCTCAGTATTCGTGTATCTTTGAACTAAATGAGCATACCCATTATAATAGAATATCTTTGCATCCCCCACTGCACCAGCATCTTAGGTTATACAATGATAAAATGCAAAATTGATTGTCAAGATACCAGAAAAGTGATCTTCTGCTATGACTTGGGAGACTTGATGTAGTAATCAATTAAACATCCAGAGTAACAGAAATGACAGCTTAAATTATCCTGCCTGAAAAATGAACATGACATAAAACCCACTGGAGTAGCACTACACAGAATTGAGTTTGGTTTCTTTTAATCAAAAGAGATCAGAAAGATAATATAAATGAATAAACAAAAGTAGGATGTGAGGTTAATTTTTTGAAACAATAATCACATTTGAGCCTCTGTGTGTGTATAGATACATTTATATGTATATGTATGTATAAACGTATCACAAAAACTCTTTATACTCTAGCAAAGAGATGGGCAAGAATAATTCATCTGTTTAAAAAAAAATGCAGTGAATGCAAACTGTAATTTTGTGATTTGTTAACTTATTGCCTTGGAATGCAGTGCTGGAGAAGTATGAATGCTACTATTAATTTTCTTCTTCTGACCAGCACTGCACAGAAAACAGAGAAATACTAGGTAGAAGCCAAGAGTATTTGGTTGAAGCCATCATTTAACTGGACCTGTTAGGTTAGCAGTTAAGAATCCAGTATTTTATGTAGAAGCTCTGTGAGATAAATGGCTGTGATGTAGTGTAAGGACCATTAGGACTGTATATTTGTAATTCCTTACAGGTTAAAGTCTAAGCCGTGCGGTTTCATTTTTTTGTGTCTGTTACATGCGTGTTCCACTTTCTTTTCAGCTAGTGTTTCTACAATGCAGGAACATACATACACTTTGTAATATGTGGGGTCATAACATTCATAGTCAACGTGGATTTGATGAGTAGTGCTCTGAATCAAAGTGATTTTCCAGTGACAGTACCTTTATCATTTTTTAGGTATCTGTGAAGAACTTAATTTCCTTTTTACTTTGCTACTCGTCAGACAGAAAAAATCAAACAACTCATCTCCCTTATTCCTGTCCAGAAGACAAGTGTCATGTAGAATGAAGATTAAAAAAAACAACAACTAGGTTTCTTTGTTTGTAGGTAATTGCACTGGCAAATCCTTTCAGAAACTCAGATCATTTGCTCCTGGGCATCCTCTCTGCCCAACATGCAAGCTCTTCCATGTTCCTGATGTAAACTTACCATTATCCTGATGAACCTGGTGTAAATTGGCTGAAAGGGCCAAATCCTGTCTAAGTGGTTACCTGTTCTCTTGTAAATACAGTTTGCAGTCACCATTTCTAAAACACCTGTTATAGTGTTAGGGGAAGGAGTGATGGAAATAAAGCAGATCACTTGATCTGTGATGGTTCAAAAAAAAAAAAAAAAGTGGAGGAAGCTAAAATCAATGACTAAGAAATAAAACTGTTCCAATTCTTGTCACGTTAACATTATTTATGATCTTACCGTACGTTGCTTCATTTCCTAGAGTGAACTGTAGCTTAGTTTTTTGTGATGTGAAATTCCATTGAATTTAGGTTGTTCCTTTTTAGTTGCTTTTCCTTCTGACTTACGAGACTGAATTGTGAATGAGGTGCTGACTGGTTCAGGCCATTTTTCCCCACAAAAACATTTCTACTTTGGACATCTGAAATCCCTTTTTCAATACTAACCAGCCTGGCTGACAGTGCTATGGTATACTGTGAATTCTGTCTTTTTTTTAACGAGTAAATAGCAGTATTATTAAAAACAAGTGCAGTCTACCCAGTAATTTTCCTAGCCTCAGAGGAGAAAAAGAAAACACTCGATTGTCACAGCAGGGGAGGTAGACTGAAGAATGAAGATAGAGCCCCCCATTACAGATGAAGAAAATGTTTGAATGATTTGGTTCCTCACTTACTTTTTTATTTGAATAACCACATTAATTACTATTTTATTGCTTTTAATAAAACCCAAACATCATGTTTTGAACATATATAACTCAGTATATTTGTGGTCTAAATTGTTAAGCGCAAAACAATAGTTTATCGTAGTCTGCAAAGTGGAAAAAAAATTAACAAAAAAAAAGAATAGACATTCTCAGATGAATAGTAGGTCTGTTTTAAATATCATCTTTGAATGTCATTATGCATTTGGTAGTTTTTTTTATTAAATGTGACTTTAAAGAACTAACACCAGATTTTACAAATATTTAAAGAAAAACTAAGTTTTTCTAATAAGTTTGGCATTATTGCCTTGAAATCGTTTGAACGTGGTCTTTATTAGCCCTTCATTTCACTGCTAAATTTTTGACAATATTTTTATTTTGAAGGAGTTATTTTGTTACTTCATTATGTACTCATCCATCTCAGTGTTGCTCAACTGCTTTCCTGTTTGCTAAACTCCTGAGGGAAAACAATAACGAAGGACTTGAGCGTTCTAAAAAGTGAACAAATATATTAAATGATATTCTTTAGTGGAGGCATATGATTAGACGTGCTGTTTAACCTCCAGATATTTTTAAAATCTAGTAAAGTAGATTCCCCAATAGGTGACAGCCTTATATGCTTCACTGATCTTGACATCTGTCTGTACATCTATCTTTAGACTCTGTATCTAAATTTGTAGATAATTTCTTGCTATTTCCATATAAGTATTACAGAAAACTTGATGATCTGATCAGTTCCATTATGTCTTCTTAAAAGAGTAACCTGAGTCATTTTCAGAGAATTACGAGTCTTGGGCAATACCCTCTTCCTTCCCCAGTAAAACAAGGAAGAAAAGCTCATCATGTAATCCATTCTGTATCCCTGCCTTTTTTTTTTCTCAATATCCTTTAGCTGTTGGTTAGTTTTAATGATTTACATTTGAAAAATTTGATTTTTTTTTTTTAAACTTGACCCACGGAACAAAATTTAGAAGATAACAATTTTGTCTGCGTTTTGTGACATCTGGTAGCTTGGTAGGTTACAAGGACTCAAATTAATGCCCACCCCCCATTTCTGCACCATGAATTTAGTAGTTTAAGTTGTGTTAGCCTGCTGCAGCCAGGCAGCATCATGTTAGCTCAAAACCAGACAGATTTTAGTGTTGCCTTTACCAGATGGCAGCTAAAGATTTTTTTATGTTTATTTTTTTTAACCATAAGAGACATCTGGACATATCATTGTTGGAACGTGTATGAGATACAGGAGTGAATGGAAAGATCTTGGTAGATGGGTTTGTGTGGGATGTTGTGCGGGTGGAGGGAACAAGATACTACACTGGAAGGGACATCTGAAAAGCAGGCTGCAGATGTAGGGAAACCTTACCTCTTTAGTTCTCTTGTTCACTGAGCTACTTATTCTGATATTTTTCCATGCTGTAATATTGGTTGTTGGGCTTGAGATGTCATTACAGGGATCCAGTTTTCAGAGAAAGGGCACTCATCTTCTAAAAATATATATATATATATATATATAAAATATCTCCAGGTAGCTCCTGGAAAAAGAGACACTTTAATTACTAATTACTGCTCATCGATTTTCAGTAGCATTTTTGGAATACAGTTCTGAAACATAGCTTGTATATTGTATTCAAAAAGATGCACAAGTTTGAAAAAATAAAACCACTTATAGTTCCCCTCAAAATCTTCCTCACTGATTTTGAAGTGACTAGAGTTTTCTGATTTTACTGTATGCATTTTCTTGAGGAAAAATTAACAGATTTCAGTGATGGTATTTCAAATAACACTGTTAAAGTTCTTATGCTCTTGCAAACTATTTTGGTTAGTTTTGCAAAAATGTCCATATTTCTCTGGTGTTTGTGCAGTTCAGCATGTGCATTACGTTGAGCTATTTTCTGTCCTTCCTCCCTTTCTGACATTGTTGAAGCTTGTTCATGTGCTTGTACACTGTGATTTATGTCATGAGAGGGGTTCCTGCAGTTGTCACTGCTCAAGCGGAAGAGCTCAGTTGTGCAAAAGACTGTGAAACCCCGTTTAGTGTTGTTTAGTTTCTAAGGCATTTCTGCCTTTAAAGGTAAAAATATATTTTTGTGGGTGCAGAATGAAACCAGGGTGCACAATCTCCATTACATATTTGTTGCACAAGGCCATTGCTACGAGAGTAACACTGTATTAAGGGTTTCTGCTCTAGGAGAAGAAACTCAGTCTGTTACAAGTGCAGGTATTCCCTGGTGCAGGTATCCAGGTAACCATCCTTTCAGATCTACAGGGGCACCGGTGGGCGGCAGTGAGCTTGTTTCTTCATCTGATGAGCAAAATAGTCCCTGGCTGCAGTTACAATAAATCCGAAGATAAACATTTAACAAATCCCTCTCAGCCTTTTAACAAGAATTAATACTTTTTATCTCAGGTTTACCATCGCGGTTGCATAATATAACCCCCCTCTGTTAAATTATATTTTATATTAAACGTTTTGAAAAAATGAGGCTAGTGAGAGAGTGAGACGGCACAGCTATTTCTGGGTTTTCATTATAGAATTACGAAGATGAGTTTCTTGGAAGCATCTTTCAAAAAATGATTTTCAGTGACAGATTGCAAACTTACTTTCCTTCTTCTTATTTGTTATGCATTTTAGTTTCCAAACCAATCCATCAATACACAGATAAAACTGAAATAATGATTCAGAAGATGCCTTGTAGTATGCCTAGCTTATTGCAGAGATTTACTAGTCATTACCAAATAGAATGCATAAATATCGTAGCTCAGCCAGAGATATGCAGCTGTTTTGGTCTTAAGAGCAGACTTTATGCTTTCTAATGTTAATAGTGCTTTTCAGAAGGTCCTTAGAGGTAGATGAGTTGTGTATTTATTTCATTATACTTTGGAGAACAGTTTCCAGTATTTCAGATATGCTTTAAAAATATACGAGAGGAACAATTTGTTTAAAACAAAACAACACAGCAACAAAAGCCATCACAGTAAATTAGCGCCCAGATGATGTTGATGTTATTGTTGTCATGGGGATTCTTTGATTAAGAAGTGAAGAAGCATGGTTGTGCACTCAGCCATTCCTGAAGCTGATCGTCTTTGGCTTACCTATATTTACCTTTTACAAGCCATAGCATCCCTTTTGAAGTATTGTACTGAGCAACATAATTTTGAATAAAAACTTCAAGTAGTTTCCAAGTTCAGGAAATTGTTTCCTTTTAAATTTTGAACCTTTGAACTGATGAGCAGCAGGAAAGACAGCATACTAGGCTGCTTTTCCAGATTGTATTGCTGGTGGAGAGCACCTTCTTTCTTGAAGTTAATCGTAGAATCATTAAGGTTGGAGAAGACCTCCAAGATCATCAGGTCCAACCATCCCCCTACCTCCGATGTCACCCACCAAACCATGTCCCTAAGCACCACGTCCAACCTTTCCTTGAACAGCCCCAGGGACGGTGACTCCACCACCTCCCTGGGCAACCCGTCCCAGTGCCTGACTGCTCTTTCTGAGAAGAAATGTCTCCTCATTTCCGACCTGAACCTCCCCTGGCGCAACTTGAGGCCATTCCCTCTAGTCCTATCAGTGGTTACTTGTGAGAAGAGGCCGACCCCCAGCTCCCCACACCTTCCTTTGAGGTAGCTGTAGAGAGCAATGAGGTCTCCCCTGAGCCTTCTCTTCTCCAGACACAACAACCCCAGTTCCCTCAGCCGCTCCTCACAGGACTTGTGCTCCAGGCCCTTCACCAGCTTCATAGCCCTTCTCTGGACACGCTCCAGGACCTTGATGTCCTTCTTGTAGTGAGGGGCCCAAAACTGAACACAGTACTCGAGGTGTGACCTCACCAGAGCTGAGTACAGGGGGATGATCACCTCCCTGCTCCTGCTGGCTACACTATTCCTGATACAAGCCAGGATGCCATTGGCCTTCTTGGCCACCTGAGCACACTGCCGGCTCATGTTCAGGCGAGCATCAATCAGCACCCCCAGATCCTGTTGTATATTTCCTAATATTTGTGGTCTACACCTATACCAGATTATACAAGCCCAGGAGAGAGGCTTGGTGGTGGCCAGGGGCAGTGGGCACCAAGGGGCAGCCAGGAGGCTCCCTCTGAGCACCAGGCAGCACTTGTGTGCTGGGCGGGCGGCTGAGCACTGGCCCAGGCTGCCCAGAGAGGCTGTGGGGTCTCCTCCTGGGAGATTATCACAGGGTGCCTGGGCGGCGTCCTGGGCACCCTGTGCTGGGGGGCCCTGCTGGAGCAGGGGGGGTGGAGCAGATGGCCTCCAGAGGTCCTTTCCAGCCTCAGCCACTCTGTGATTCCGTGGTACTGGAAGCCTGTTAATTCAGCAAGCCTTCATCCATAGCATGCATGTCTCAATGCAAGTTAACAAGATTCTATGGATACTGAAAATATTTTGAAACCATATGAACAGAATGTGTATTTTCCTCTGGCTAGTAAAACTCAGTCATAAAGTCTTCACAGACGTATAATATGCAGAATCCAACCAACTTGGCAAATAAGATGTTTGTTAAAGCATATTCTGGCTGTATCCCTAAAGTGCGTTTAGACGAAATAGCTCTTTGTTCACAATATTGGACTGGTTGCAGGAGACTCAGGATTTCTATTCAAGCAGGTTGGAGCAGATTTTTGACTGTGACCTGTCTAGAGAAGAATGTTAGTACAAAATTTGTCCTTCATACAACTTTTATGGGATGAAGAGAGGGGAATTTTGTATTGCCCGTTGAAGTATGATGTTCTGAATTAACCAGTAAAATCAATTCACATGCTGATTGCTTTTGGAAGGAATTAGTGATTCAGTGGAAGGGAAACAATCTCAGGACTACTGCTTGTTTGATGGGGTTATTCCAGGTTCCTCAGATACTGATCATGAAGCTTGATACTAAAAATGTCAGGGAAGGGAACTTGATCTGGAGATGTGTACTGTACAAGTACAGTACACAATGTGAGTGCGTTTTTTCTGTAATTTGTGCTTTAATCCAGATTAGGTGCAGGAATTAACACTGTCTTAATAATGATGTTGTGATTTAAAAGCTTACAGTATGGCTAATTTTGCCAGTAGTTGTTTATGCATCTATACTGTGCATGAGAGGCAACTAAATTAGTGAGTCTTATAATTTAGTGTTATCTTTCTCTTCTCAGATAGGTCTCTGATTCTGCCACGTGCCTTGTACCGTGCATCAATTCTGTTACACTGAACTGTTCTTTGTTTCTGTCTTACATTTTTCCTTTTGTCCTTTATACTTTTTTTTTTTTTTTTACATAAGTAATTCTTATTTTTGTTCTGGTTGGGTTTTTTTTTTGTGTGTGTGTGTGTGTTCTGGCATCTTTTCATCATTCTTCTTTGTTTCTTCTTTCTTTCTGTCCCAGTCTTTGACATCTATTATATTCATCAGAAATTTACGTCTTAGATGAAAGTTTCATCATACATACAAAGCATCACATGAAAGGTTCATCTGTAGGAGTTCATAGTAGATATACTGGAAAGAAATTTCATTCCAACTCCATTTGCCTCTGTGCTCGTGTCGAAAATAAGGTTAAAATGTAACAGGAATGCAAAGGAAAACTCTTCAGTTGCTCTTGACATTGCCTATGCCTACACATGCCCCATTATTATTTGGCTAAACTTCTGCAAATTGAAAATAGACAAGAAAACATTAAATTTCAGAATCTTTTACTGGGCAGTAAATATGAATACTAGTTATGAAGTGTAGTTAATTTACTTGAGTGAATGTCATTTACTGCAAGGAAGTCGCACAAAATTACCAGCACCAGAGTTCAGTTTTACATTCTGGCTATACATTAGGCACTTAATTAAACATACATACATAAACAACTCATGAAATGAACTACAGAAAATTCCCATCCCAAAGGCTCCGAAGAATTCACAAGTGAAAGTCGAAGTTTTTATTCTCTTCTTATAGAAAACCGTGTTCGGTCATGGAACAGAATTCTAAATCTTCTTAATTTTATAACATTTTAAAACATCTGATTATTTATAGCATTGTTTTATTTTATCTCCCACATCTGGTTTCAACAGACGTTCTCGTCAGACTAAAGTAATGTACTGGTGATGGAATGACACTGATATATAACCAGAATAATCCAAAGAAATATATAACTTTTTGTTTCTTAACATTTTAATATGATTGTAAACGTGTACAACCACCTCAGTGCTCTGTATTCTCTATAAATAGCTATCCCAGAATTGTTAGATGATGTTAAAATACCTGAAAAAACAGTATACATAAAAAAAAAAGAGGTGCTACATTTTAATGTATTCCCAGTATATGTCTGCAATATTTTGATTTTTTTTTCTGTTGATACAAGACACCAGAACTGATTTTTTTTCTCTCTCCAGCCTGTGTAACAGTTACAAGATAAAAGTCCAGCTCATGAATATAAAGCACTGTTAAGACAATCATCTGTCACTCTTCATGATCACTACTTACGTGTATCTTATTGATTCTTATGAAAATTTGGAAAGTTTTGCAAAGTATCTGCAGATTCTTTTTCAGCAGGATTTCGTGAGAAATGTAATGTTTATTTCTCTTCCAACATTGTTTTCTGTTTTCTAAAAGTGTGCAGTTCGTGCAGCCACAGAAGGCAGAATCCTTGTGCTGGAAGGTTTGGAGAAGGCTGAGCGGAATGTCTTGCCTGTGTTAAACAATTTGTTGGAGAATAGGGAAATGCAGCTTGAAGACGGTCGCTTTCTCATGTCTGCAGAACGTTATGACAAACTTCTGCAGGTAGGGAAATGTCATTTGGATTTTCCATTTTTTGTTTTCCTATTCTTTCCTATGCTGTTACGAAGGGGATAGTAGTTACAAGCCAAACGCATGAAATCAGACCCGGTGCGTATGTGGGATGTTATATGGGATGAGATCGGCAGGGTGAAAGCTATGTGAGTAGTCAAATATTCCTTTACGAGTTGCAATTAAAAGATTGTTCTAATCTGTATCCCCACTGTCCACATGAAAAGCAGTCATCTGTGTGAAGAATGTATGTTTCTTAAATGCAAAAGCCACTGGGAGTAAACGAAATATAGTTGTAAAAAGAGATTGCAGTTGAAAGCGTCCCCATGAAGTTCAGATAATGCTTCAACATTGCAATAATCTTGTTGCTAAGCTTTTAAAATGTTAGAATAACAAAAAGAGAGGTCAATATGGGCAACACTATAATTCTCAGTGCTGTCTCACCTTTAATTTAGTAAAGTATGCATGAACAGCCAATCCAAATTATAGGGAATAGTTAGCGAATTTTCTTTTGATAGGATTTTAGTGTCTGCTGCTGTTGCTACTTCAGCCGTTTTCATTTTCTTCAGGCTTTGAGTCCCACTGCTTAAATTTGAGTGGATACTTCTCAGGCTTTTGGGGGACCTCAGTACATTTCATCAGAAAGTTTCCACCAGTACGCTGTATCTTACTTTCTATGTGCTGTAGTTTCCAGTCATGTGCCTGTTGGTCTGCTGTAACAGTCTGATCTCTTCTCACTCATGTTTCTGTCTATCATACATAACTGTGGTTAAGTATACGATTCAGACCCAAGTGAAATAAAAAGCCATTTGCAATAAGCCGTCTCATTGATCCTGATTACATGAACTAGCCTACGATGCTGTTAGTACTGTAGGAGATTTCTGAAAATATACTGAAATTTCTTATATGTCTCATCTCTGGTCACAAGTCTGATCTGTGCCTTTTCCGAAAACAATTTAAAGTATTTATTCAGTAGATAAAATTGTTGGAAGCATTATTATTGAATCTGAAAGTGAGCTTTTAAAATGTGATCAAGACTGAAAATGAGAATTCAAATTCAGACAGGATTTGTTTGCAGTTATGCAAAGCATCTTCCTCTTTTCTTTTTTCCTTTTTAACACTTTTCTAATGATAAAATGTTTCAAAATGAGTGCCTCAGGCATACTGCTAATAGAAGAATTAAATAAATCTCTTGCTATAATACTAAATCTAATATTGTTGTTTTGTTGTTTGGGGAGTATGATATTATATAAGCTAATGTTCATTTTCTCTTCTCCTGTGTGAATAATTACTAAATAACTAGATCTGCAGGAAGTTTCAAGGAAGACTTGACTGTGATGCAGAAAGGCTTAAGGGTGCATTTTTTGTATGCATTAAATCTTTTATAGGACAACAACTGAAATAAACAACATCAAATTCTTGTGAAGGAGCCTAGTAATAGTTCCGGTTTTGTTATTGCTTACATTAAAGCATATTTTGTAAATGCAACCTTTTTATGCAAATTATAGTCTTTTTTTTTTTCTTGAGGGGGATATGGTAATGTACTTCTAGTGTATCAGAATAAAATAACTGTTGTCATCTGTTGGTTTTCTGTTTTTTTGTGAAAGCAAGTTTGTAACAGTGCTTCTGAACTTTGACTGTCTGTGGGGTCCATGATCAAAGTGCTATTGGCCTGAAAGCTGCACCTAATCAAACATTCTGTCTACGTTTGTCTTGGAGAACCCTGCTTTTATGATCCACAAATCCGAATAGTTCAATGCTTTCAAGACCCTCTGAATGAAAGATGAGAACAATACCACATTCAGCTTGAAGGACCAGGACTGTTAGTTCATTTGCAGCTTAATCTTGAGGAGTATTTAATGATGTATTTTTTTCTCCCTGTTGCTTTATTTTAATTTAGGAACATACAAAATCAGAGTTAGATGCATGGAAGATTGTTCGGGTTAGTGAAGATTTTCGAGTAATAGCGTTGGGTCTGCCAGTACCTAAATATTCTGGTAACCCTTTGGATCCTCCCCTTCGCTCTAGATTTCAAGCTAGAGATGTTTATCATCTGCCCTTCAAGGTAAGTGTCCTAGCAGAAAAGTTGGATTATCTGTACTGAGTAGAGCTAATATTTTGACATTATTTTACTTAGCTCACCTCTGAAAAGAATCCCTAAATAATAAATTTGTCTTAAATGGCATTTTTCATACTGCTACCTAATAAATTCCTGAAAAGCAGGCTTCGAGTTGCCAAGGAATGCTGCGGCAGAAAAATAACTTCCATGAAACAATATAGCCCTAAAAGAAAGATTTAATAATATTTCTTTTCATTTGTAAAATTTATTCTGTGCCCAGGAATGAGTAGACTGTTGATGTCTAAATTAGAGAAAAAATAGAAAATGTCTCATACATCATGAGCTGTGACCCACAGTATGACCCCAAAATGAATTTACCGTATGATCTTATGTTCTATTTTCAGGACCATCTTCAGCTATTGTATTCAATTGGATCAAACATTTCTGCAGAGAGGTAATTTTTCACAATTAAAAAAAAAATCAAAATTAATGAAGAAATGTGGTGTCCTTTCAGGATTCCTTGCTATTTTTATAACCTCTGTCACTACTTAGAGACCAGAACTGAACAAGTTTTTAATATGTGTGGGTGTATGTTCAAACAGCTTTTTATATGCAGCCTTCATATAATGAATTCTTAATGCTTTAGAACTTCAATCACACATTACTTATTTGTGCTCAGAGATAGTTTCAGCTTCTTATACCGATCTTATACTGTATTTAACTTTTTAGGCTTTAGTATTTTAAATATAGATGGCATGTATAAAACTGTAATTATTTTTTCCTTTGCAGAATTTCTCAGCTCCTGTCTTTTGCTACAACTCTCTGCTCTCAAGAATCTTCTACATTGGGACTTCCAGATTTTCCTTTAGACAGCTTATCGGCTGCAGTTCAGATTTTGGTATGTGCATACACATGTGCTGTGAAACTGAATGAGCTTAAGATTTCTCAGAATTAGAACTGGATTATTCATGTTGTTGGAAGAAGATTAACAAGAACATTTAAAACAAAAAACAAAACAAAAAAAAAGAAAACTATGGTTTGTGGGATTATACTTTAAGCAAGTATGTAGCATAATACTGAAGGACAAAGTATGGCATAACACAAGATTTTTGAAGTGATAGGGTACATCTGAGTGTTCAAAATAATGTTTTTTTTCTGCTTGATCAACTAATGTGACTTCAGGAGCATTTACAGTGGATCTGATGACAGTGAGGTTGTCATCTAGGCCACCCTTTTAGTCAGTGGAGGGGAATAGGCACTTTTAGGTTGTGCTTTTTCTGATTTACTAGTATGGGTGTAAATCATACTGACTCCATTACAAGTACACCGACTACCTTCCTTTAACACCTAAAAGGACCAACTAGTTCCAGTGTGGGTACACCTGTGGTACTCCAGTGTGGGTCTGAGACAGTTCAGTTGTGTGAGATAATCCCATGTTAGGTCTTCAGGTTAGCTGGTGGATTTAGACTAAACATAGACATAGGGGTTATTTGAAGATGCACACTGTGCATACTTGAAGATACAATGCTTCCTGACAGCTACACTCCATAGGGAAGTGTAACGACTGTACACTTTCCAGCTTCATGGTAGCAGATGCGTTGGGTCAGGCCTAAAGCTATGGCAGTCTGTCTGCTTTCCCTCACAGCTTGTTGTCCCTTGGGCTTTGTAATTACTTGGTAAAAAGTTACAGTGAAAAAAGGTGACTCCTGGGGGAAGTCAGAGAGATGAGATCTGAAAAAGAGAGAGAAGGACAGGTACACTTTTGTTTGCAGGAAGATGTGGTCAGCCCAGGAAGGTGAAATACCAGGACAGCTTCTCAAACCTTCTCTCCAAGATGCAAGCGTCTGTTGTATCTTCTGTGCAATCATCTTACCTGTGGTACTGCTGAGTGGCAGTTTACTTCTACATCTTTTATTGGACTGTACACATTAAAAGCTGTCAGTTGCTTGTATTACTGCTGTGCTCAGTACCCTCAGCTGTGATCTAGAAAGACATTGTGCCTGGTACTTCCAGACCTAATTTTTGTCTGAATTAGTGATATTACATCAAATAGTATGAAGTGATTAAGATTCAAGTTTAGAGAAGCGAAACAGTATTAGGAGGGCTTTTGGAAAGAAATACATGATGTATTTTAAAATAAATTGCAACTTTTTATTCTTTGAGCCCTGTAGTGAAAAATTATTTTTAAATGAATGCCAGATGGCTTTCAGAGTAATGGAAAGAAAATGAGCCGTAAGCTATTATCTAAACTATGGAATGAAGGAAGCATTTTATTTTACATTAGAGAATGTGAAATGTTATCATTGTATGACAGAGTCTTTTTTGGATAGACCAGAGCTGTTTCTTTTAGAATTAGTTTTAATCACTCAGTTTTCTAAGCCAACTGTTCTCACTGATTCTAGCTAGAGTATTTTTCCATCACACACCAGGTCACTGTCATCCTCCACTTTTAGCTAGGTTGACTTAACCATATAGCAGTGTGGAATGAATACATTGTAAAGATTGTCTCCTTCTGTTATGGATTCATGTAGTCCAAAAATGTGTTTCATAAGTTGAAAACTCCTGCCTACTGAAAGGGAGATTTTTTTTTATAGGGTGCTGTTCTGAAGAGGCTAATTTTGGATGTGCCACTGTAATTATTATTAATTTGAGATAATGTGGACAAATTATATGTTATGTTTTATATCTATATAAAGTGCTTTAAAAATGCAGTAATGGGCTCTGTGATCCTTCAGGCAGCACATTTACTACAAAGCCCTTAAATCGTTTATTTTTACTGATGCTTTTTTAATATGGAACATTATAAATAGTATTACTGGTTGTAAGTATGAATTGAATTATGCATTTCATAAAATATGCATCTCCTTATTTCATGTCTGAGCAACTCTTCTCCTCTTTAGTTGGATGTTTGTGTAATCCAAGTTTGTAATTGAAAATTGGTTGATTTTATTTGAGTTATAATACTTATTTCAGTCCACTGACTAACTGTTTTACCACTAGTGTTGTCCACAGTTAGTCCTTAACAATTTTCAAGTCTTCTGTAAAACAAACAATCAGGCATTACTTCAGGATTTTTGAAACAACTTTTTCTACCGTGAAAGGATTTGTGTTTATGTTTCTTGACTATTCATAAAGGTACTTCCATTTCTTTCTTTATTACTGTGGCAAAATAACTGGAATCTTTGTCTAGTTCAGTTAACAACTGACAGAAGAATTGCTACTTATAATTAGCAAGGAGGTGTGAAACAGTGTTTTCGATGTTCCATGCGAGCATACTTCATAACTCACTTCAAAGCAAACCAAATTTTGATCGATTGTTCAGAATTTTCTCGGAATTGATTTGTTAAGCAGAATCTGTGCAATATAATTGAATTAGAATTCAATACTAGAAATTGCTGTGAATGAGTAGATCATTATTGTAATACAGTTTTCTTGTCATACTGAATCTTTTCTAGTGATACTATGAAACTCAGTAACATGTGGTGGGATTTGTTTCTCCTAATCTGAAATGACTTTACATATCTGAGCTAGTCACTGTAGCTTCCATTTATGAACAGGAGAGAAGGTAATTTTTAGGTCATAATTTATCTAACCTATTTTAGACATTTACATTATAATGAATCAAACACGCAAAATGCCTGTGTTGACATTTGAGCAACTAGAGGATGTGGTGGTCATTTGTTTATTGCCCCTAGATTTTTATTTTAAGTTTAGCAATATATTGGATTTTGAGGTTAATAGCTGATAAAGAACAAGCCAATCTTTTTTCTTTTTGCTTGTATTTTTAATTTGAATTAGGATTCCTTTCCTATGATGTCAGTCCAGCGTGTTATTGAGCGGCTTTACCCCTATAATGTTTTCCTTGGAAAGGAAGGCAGGACTGCAGTCAAAGATGCACTAAAAGTAAGTATTGCATATTGTAATTCCAGGGAACGATGGATTATGACAGTCATTCTCCTGACTAATGCTACTTCATTAGTTCAGTTTGAAAAACCAAAACAAAAATGAACAAAAAACACTTAAGTAATCTAAATGGTTACATTATTGCTGATGCTAAACCACTATTAAAAAACAAAAACAAACAAACAAAAACTTCATAAGCTCATAGATTCCATTATAGTGATAGGTGAAATCTCAATGTTGTATAGAATACTTAGACCTCAGTTAAAGACTACATAAAACCTGTTATTACAGAAGTGCTTGTTTAATTTGAAAGTAGCTACTTATATGGTTAAGGTAGTCAAATGCTTAAAAAATGCCTTTTGCCTGTGACCTTTATGAGGAGATAATAAAATAAAAAAAGAGATCACGTGACACAAAATGCATTTCGTATAGCATGGTTACAGATTATATTGCCTGGTTTTAGTCTGTATTAGCCTTTTATTGCTTGTTTTTGATCAGATCTGTTGTGTTGTTTTGGCCATGTTTGATAATAATAGCTTATCAAATGTAATTATGCTGGATTTTTCTATTCAGCCTTTCAAAACTTTAGCAGAGTGTTAGTTGTCTTTCATTTTTGAATGCATTGTAAGCAGTTATTGCAAATTAACATTTGCAGCCTAGAGCATCTTACCCAGTTCTTTCAGTGATGAAAAATTGAAGTTATTTGTACCTGCATATTTAGAAACGCTTGACTTACTAGTCTTAGTAGCTGTTTTCCTGAAACCATGCCTATGTGTCAGGGAAATGATTGTAGTCTCTCCCTGCTGCTACTTCCTGAATACTGCCTTTTGGCATAGGAGCTTAGCTATGTGTTCCCTGTGTAGCCAGGCTGATTTGCTTGTTTTCATGAGTTTTGAGATGGACAGTCCTTACATTTGAAGGAGATCCTGCTAGTTTTCACAGGCCTTCAGAGCCATTCCCTGTGGGATCGTACCTGCCACTTCCGTGAATAAACCAGTCTCGTTTCCTGAAATGCAGGATCTGCTCCTTGTTTGTGATTAGCAGAGCCGTCTGTGCATCCCTGTGCATGGCCAGTGCAGCACCTGTGTTAAGAAGCTATTCCAGACAACTTTCAGAAATCTAGACTGATTGTGTCACGCGGTGTTGCCCGTTCAGCACATATCAGCGTAAATGAAATTGCCTGCAAGAACCGGGATCTGGATGGAAATGCAGATTTCTGTCTGTTAACAAAGAAGTAACAGTTGCTCCTGTTCGTAATATGCCTTTATTTTACATCTTTAGTGTTGTTTTATTTCCCCTATCAATTATGCATAGTGTATGTCTTAATATTCTGTACCATCAACTTCCTTCATTTTCCATCACTGTTAATGAATTTGGTGTTGCACGTGGTTTTGCTTCCAATGTAAGGCAGGTGGATTTGACTAGTAAGATCTTCTTCAGTGACTGTCTACTGTTAAATACCTCCTTATCATTTGAATATTTCTATGTTAATTTTCATTTTTTGGATATTCTTCCTCATCATTAGTTTTACAAGCTTGTTCCTTTATGTTACCACATACATATAATCTTGTTTGGAATATTATTCTATTTGCACACAACAAATAGCGCTAAGCAAAGAATCTTAAAAAATGCAGAAAATAGCTGGTTGTACTGAGGAACTCCTGTTTATAATGATATCTTAGCAGTAGCAGTGCCAGAACTGTATTAAACATGAATAAGAAATGATTTTTTCCATCCCACAAGAAATGTAAGAGAGAGGAGTCTGGCAGAAGCAAGGTGATTTATTATTCTGCCCTCCTACAGATTTTCAAAAAGCATCCAGCTAATGTTTGCCACTGAAAACTTTTTTTCTGTGTAACAGGATACGGTTAGGGAATATTAATTTTAGCTAGGAAGGATTGAGAGTCGAAAAATGGTATACTTGAAATGTATTTGCAGTTGATAAGTTGATTTGTGAGGACTGAATCACTGTTCAACGTTAGCTAATGTTTAAAGAAAACAAAAACAAATTTCATATAGTAAAATGTAAAGTTTAGACATCTGAGTTGGAGACAGACATAGGGAAGTAGTGATCTCCCTGATAATGAATCTTATTTTCAGGATATCGCCTGTTTCAGTCAGCAGCCAGAGCTGAGAAGTGAGGTAGATGGCAGTTAGGCTAAACAGCTAGTTTTGGCAGCTGTTAGAACCTGCGTATATTTCTGGAAGATTTTCTGTCCACCACAAACTGTCTTCCCAACCATAATCTTCAGTTTAGGTAAATCTTTTCCATATATGCCTTCTTGTTTACTGGGACTCCACCACGTCCTGGGTATTTCTCATAATTCTTACTCTTGATTGTCAATTAATATGAACTATTGACTTACACCTTCTCTGCGATTAAAATTAATTTGTTACAGCATTGTTCTTGGAAGCGTAAAGATGCTTTGAAATGCAAATCTCTTGTTGAGTGGATCTAGATGGAGTTAAACTTGTTTTAGGTTTAATTCAGTCTATCTGTCTGCCAACTTTATCGTATGATATAAATGTGGCTCCTTGTGTCAAACTAGTTCGCATTGAATAAAGTGTTCCTTGATTGCACACTAATCCAGCATCAGCAGCCATCAGGAGAGCTGCTTATAAAGGTCATTTGTACAAGGACTGTAGTTGGCAACATTCGTTATTCATTAGATTATCAGTTTGTGATAAACAGGACAAACGTACCAAAACAGACTTGAGAATGATGTGCCTTTGGGTAACCATATATGAAGTTACTACATTTGGGAAACTGTATCAATTTCTATTCTGATTCTTAAAGAAGATTTTAAATGTAGGAGCTCTTGCAAAGGAAAGCATGACTTGATTTGAATTCTGGCCTTTAAAACATTATTTTATACTTGCATGAAATACTGGCATGACAAATTATTTTGACTGACAGATGAACATTTGAAATATAATTCCAAGAAATAAGTCAAAAATTTATTTAACCTAAGCTTTTCCTTTAGAAGATTTAGATGTTGATAAATCACTAATTTCAAGGAAAACAACCTACAGTGAAGCATTCCCGAACAATAAGCTTAAGTACATATGATGTCTCTCACAATCATGAAGTTTTCTTCCCTAGGTACTGTTATTGATAGGCGTTTATAAAATTGGTCATCTATATGTGGGTTGAGTTTGGTGGCTCACAAGAGGCTGCAGCTGTTCTGTATTAATTTCCTCATTGTTCAATAAGCTTTCAGTATTTTACTTCAGATGCATCAGAGGTTTGGGTTTTGCCTTTTTAATTCTCACATGCCTTTTGCAGGCTTGCTTTTTTACAGTGTTGGAAACATCCACTGTTTTATTTTATTTTTTAAAAACTTCTAATGAAGAGAATCCTTCTATTAGATTTCAGAAACAACACACAGATCAGATTTAGCGTCTGATAGATGGGATCTATCTATCCTATAGAAGGGATCTAGCAGCAGATCCCTTTTAGTTTACTGTCCAAGTGTTTAACTGTGCTCTAAGAACCTTCTAGAATTTTTCTTCATGGTTTCATGTAGTGATTAATTTTGCATTTAGTGTCTTGATCTTATATCAGATATGAGCTTGTTTATTCCCTTTGACTCTTTTTTTCGTTTTCTCTTTTCCTTTTTTTTTTTGTTTGCACACCCTCTTTAATGTTGCCTGACCTCTTCCTCTAAATCTGTTTCCCTGCTTCACAGTAGGGAACCTCTTCAAACTACAGAGGTAGTCTCTCACAGAGAGTGGACTAATCGTTCAGAAACCTGGAATTGTTTTCCTTGTTCTGCTCAGTCTAAGATCTTTCTGTTGCAAATTGTGGTCTAAGGAAGGATTTGTTTCTGTTCTATCCCTCTACGTGACCCCCCCCCTCCCAAAGCCATTTATAATCTTTGGGTTTTTGCATTAATGAATGCTCTTGGTGCCAATACATACCATTGCAGTGGAATCTCTCCTTCAGACTTTCCCCATCTATTCTATGTTATGCTTGCAGTTCATAGTTTGCTTCTTGTAAAACGGTTAAGACTCCTTGTTCCTTGAAAAAATCTCTTTCCCTCCTGTGCAAAGAATCTTCTGCAAAGATCAGTTGCTTCTGGACGCCTTCACATCTCTTTTTGAACAGCTTAGCTGTCCTGTGGGTTCAGCTGAGTGGCTATCTGCAAATATGTCTCATTTAAACTCTCTGTTCCTTTGACCATCTGGATCACCGGAGTATTCTTTGCAGTTTCCCTTCTGAGACGGTACTGATCATTAGATGCTTCCAAGAGTTCAGAACTCCTCTTATTCCTTGTTTTGATTTTCATAGTATGCCTATTCTCTTATGTTTCTAGGCATGCAGAATGTGGCCTGATGGTTATGGACTGCCAAACCTCTTCTCTTGTTTTAGGTGGCTAGTTTTTCCTTTTTTTTCCCTTCTTTCCTCTCGAGTCTGAGGCAATGCAGCTGCCCATTTCTGATTCTCCAAGTAAGTGTATCCCAGACTTACTGATACTGAATGCACTCAATAGTTGTCCTTTCAAGCCACAAACATTTTTTCCTTTGCAACTATCAACTTGGATTTTATATAGAGGAAGTTATTTCCGGCTCAGGCAAACTCGATGTGGTGTTCATCCATTTCACGCCACTTTCTGATTCCATATCTAACTATTGTAATTTCTAAAAGTAGAACTACATTAGAGGTCTGTTGTATTCTGAAAGCCGCAAAGAGTTTTCTCGTTTGCTTCTCCTGTCCAGGTGTAAATGTGGTAATTTATTTAATTACTAAATTATCCAGTTCAGCAGCATCTCTCTGCTAAAACGTGATGATTCAAATCTGTCGCTCAAATTCAGTAAAGATCTGCAGAGATTGACAGTTATCTATCAGTTTTCGACCCTGTTTTGGGGTCTGAAAGATGAGCTGTAGGACCCTCAACAACATTAATAAATAGATAAAATCACCTTTAGAATTTTAGACTCCCAAGACCTTTATGTGCCAGACCTGCTACTGCTGTCTCCAGACCATCACTGATTGATACAGAGGCTGCTGATGCAGATAACCTTACTGCTTGCTCTGTTTTTTTCTTCTGTTTGTATCTGAGTAGGGGATTTTAGTGTACAGTTTGTGATTTTGTGTACAAGCAGATTTGACCCTATCCAAAATGCCATTAACTTAGCAAGGATATTAAAATTTACTAATGAACATGAGAGTGGGAACATCTGTAGTTCGTTTCACAGAATCATAGTTTGAGCGTTTCTTAGAATCACAGTTTGAGTTACTACTATGATTCAGGCATTCCTGTTTGCTGCTGCTGTATAAATATTTAATGGTATCTGAAGCTGTTACACTAAAAATACGATTTGGGACAGTCTTTTGCTAAAGTACATTTACCTTAAATTCAAGTTTAAACTTGAAATTTATATAGGCTTTTGCTTCAGAGTGGGAATTTACGAAGTGATGAAGAGCCAAAGTGCTTGTATGGATGCATTTCAGTTTTCTTTCTAAACTTTAATAGGCAGTGCTGTGAATCCTAGTAGTAATAAAACCACATACTTTTAAAGAATTATTTCACATTAGAAACTTCTGTTTAATTTTTCTTCTAAGGAGTTGGACTAATACTTCCTTTTCTCCTGTTGATTCAGCTTTCACTCTGTTGAATAAAAAGGCACTGTGACTTCAGTAATTTTAGTGAGGTATTTTGATGCTTAAGTCTCCCTTATAATGACTTCCCCTTCGCAACAAAATAGACTTTTTATAGGATTTTTTAAATGGTTTTCATGCTTTCTCTATACAGCACAATACAGTACAATGCTCAAAAAGAGATTGGGAAGACAAAAGTCCATTTCTTTGTCTTTGTTATACCAAGAACATGCTGTGAAGGCTTAATTTGTACAGGTTATCCTCAGTTTTCACCGTGTGATAAGGCTGCGGGGCTACGTAAATGTAATGTTTGATGGTTATTTTTATTGGCAGCCAGATATTGAAATCTGCAGTTGGTTATAATGGCCTGCAAAGGTAGGTGTTCTATTACTGCATTTGCTAAAGTCTATCATCCATTTCTCTTATAATTTAAGTCTGAATAAGACTGCAAAGTCGCCGTATGTCATTTTAAATTTACATCTGTCATTACAGTCAGAATAAGTAGATGGTAGGTCTTTTTGGTTTGGTTTTAAATGAATATGTAAAATATATAGGCTGTCAAGAAAGTGAACACAGGTACATGAAGTAAAGTGAAGTTTAAGTAAATGGGTTTAGGACTTCACAGGAAATTAATCTTGAGTATGTTTCTGACCCTGTTATCGGAAGTAACAGTTTTAAAAAAGAAAATTGTATTTAATAATTAATTCCTCCAAACCCCTAATTTTACAGCGTTTTGAGCTTCAAGACTCAAAAAGCCGTTTGCGCCCAAGAAGGATTACAAAAGTAGAAAGTGTACCAGGAAACAAACCCTTCAAGGCTGATGTAACTGTCCAGATCGGTGAAAAGGAAGTGACATTCCAGGTAAGAATTTATATATTCATAAAACTCTATTATGTTATCATAAACTTACTCAAGAATTTAACACTTACACTTGATACTGAAACTCATTTGCATTGAATATTTAATTTTTGGTAGTGTAACATTTTATATGTGCCCTTGTGTCCTAGAAGGCCAATGGTATCCTTGGGGTGCATTAGAAAGAGTATTGCCAGCCAGACAAGAGAAGTTATCCTCCCACTCTGTTCAGCCCTGGTGAGGCCACACCTGGAGTACTGTGTCCAGTTCTGGGCTCCCCAGTCCAAGAGGGACATGGAGCCACAGAAGAGTGTCCAGCTGAGGGCTACGGAGATGATTAGGGGACTGGAGCATCTCTCTTATGAGGAAAGGCGGAGAGAGCTGGGCCTGTTTAGCCTGGAGAAGAGAAGACTGAGAAGGGATCTTATCGATGTGTATAAATGTCTGAAGAGATGGTTTCAAGAGTATGGGGTCGGAGTGGTGCCCAGTGTTAGGACGAGAGCAATGGGCACAAACTCATACACAGGAAGTTCCATCTGAATATGAGGAAAAACTTACTTACTGTGAGGGTGATGGAGCACTGGACCAGGTTGCCCAGAGAGGTTGTGGAGTTTACTTTTCTTGAGATATTCAAAACTTGACTGGAAGTGATGCTGTGCTCTAGATGACCCAGCTTGAGCAGGTGGGTTAGACTAGATGATCTCCAGAGGTCCCTTCCAACCTCAACCATTCTCTGATTTTATGATTTATTAGAAGAGCCTGTAGATAAGCAATAAGATTATGGATAAGAAATATTTTATTTTTATATAAATGAATCACATGTAGGAAAGTACAAGCTTAAGTATATCATGATAAAACAAGTGCTGAAAAATGAATGAAAGGAAAATCTCTAATGCAATAAAAAAAGCAAGAAATTTAGAATAATAGAGTACTTGTGATGCTCTTGATGCTGCTTTCCTTTTTTTCTTTAATAAAACAATAGTCTGTCTTTGTCTATACTTCAAATAAAATCTAATGAGTGCTTGGTAATGTTCTGACACAGGATGTTGGGAAAATGGAACAAAAGCAATCACATCAAATATGATTAGTTTGAGTTTCTTCCAAAGAAGTTTATGACCCGCTAGGTGGTGAAATGAGGTTCTATTCAGGAAGCAGACACTGATCTAAAAACTTGAATTTAATGTTGAATCTGGAGGCTAGAGAGTCTCTAAAGAAGGTGAATTAGTGGGAGTTAGAAAGAGATTGTTTTAACATTGGTGAGGAATATCTTTAGAGAGTTTGTACCATGACAATGAAAAGGGGAAGAGCAGCAAAGAGGAATTTGTCAGAAAAAATAGAATCTGTAGGGATCTGATTGGACTTTTTTCTGAGGGGAAGATTTTTGCTTTCATCTGACATGTAGATGATGCCTTCTGAAAATATGTCTGCACAGTGTCTCTTTGGGAACACGAGGACATTAGGAGTTTGAAAATGAAACAGTTCCCAGTAGAACAAGAGGCAGAGTGAGTGTCTTAATGTGGAAGATAATTGAATATTTTTACTCTCCAAAGTTCTGTAGCCCCTTCAGATTTTTGCAATACAAATTGTTCCTTCCCATTTGTTTTTCTCTGACAAGCAATAAACACTAGTGATTTTAATATTTTGTCTCCAGGACAAGCAGCCTCAAGTTCTTTGCACACCCCAATGCCATAATCGAATTGGTTCATGTTTTCTTTTCTTTTTTTTTTTTGTTTTCCATTAAGAGTGGGAGTAGGAGATGTAGAGGAAGTTGTTTATTACAAATTATACAACATTATTTTTTTTTCAGCAAAAGCTTTAGGTTTGATAATGACCATCATCTGCAAAATATTACAGTATTTTTGGGGAAGTGTAACTCAGTCCACACAAAGCCTAGAGCTATCACAATATATCTTATTTAGCATTTTGTTTTCTTTTGTTTTGTTTTCCTTATAGGTTCCAGCTGGGACTGGGATGTTAAAACAGCATTCTCAATCAGATGCTTTCGTAAGGACTTCCAGCCATGATCAGCTGTTGGCAGAAATGATGCAGTCCCACATGGCTAAAGATATGTGTTTAATTGGAGGAAAAGTAAGAATTTAATTTTCTTTTTCCCTCCTTTCTCCATGTTCCTTACAAAGTAATCTTTTTTTTTTTTTTTTTTTTTAACTCTTTAGGGCTGTGGCAAAACAGTTATCGCTAAGGAGTTTGCTGATATACTAGGATACAGCATAGAACCTATCATGCTGTATCAGGTAAGTAAACTATTGGCTGGTGATCATGCTGTAAATATAATCCAAAATGTCATCTAATGTCATCTAATGTCATCTAATGTCATCATGTCATCTAATGTCATCTTCACATACAGCTGCAGCTTTTAAAATCACTGATAATCACCAATACACATTAAAAAATAAAAGAGGATAGAAAAGACTTCAAAGATAGCAAAGTGTTATGATCATCTTAGAGCATTTTTTTTAGTTGGTTAGAATGCTCATCTAAAATAATCCCATTTTATTGTAGACCTAAACAGAGGGGGGGGTACTATTAATACATACGTATATTAATACATATAATACATATTAATTCAACACTATTACATATAGATTAGCCCCGATACTGTTTTACTTTCATTTTTTTTGACTTCATTGGGAATACGAAAGAAAGATAGGTAACTTAAATGATTCTCCTTACGTTTTGTCATTTTGTTTATTTATCGCAGTGATCTTTCTCTTAGCCACAAAGAACTGACGTTTTGTTTTGTAATTTGGCATGACTGAATGTCATAAAGAAAACTTTGTCTTCTGTGTCTTCTTTTCAGATCTTTTTTTTCTCCTTTTGAAGTATGGTTCCTGCCTTTAGACAAGAGTGATGACCTCTTGTAATTCATGCATATTGAAATTCTCTAGGATACCTATAATTTTTTCCTTTTTTTCCTTAAACTATTTAATTTTATAATGTATCACCATGATTACCACTAATTTTTATTGTTACAGAAGACAGCTTCTTTACTGTATTGAGAATATAAAAAGTTTTAAATCCTTCTCAGGAATTTTTTAAAGTTATTTTTCATATTCTGGAGGCTTAATCTTCAATTTTTTTTATTAGTTTCTTCTACTGTCCATATCCTCTTACATGTTTATTTTTTTCTGATGCGTATCACATGAAATTTTAAACAATATTGTAATTTCTGTGCCTTTCCTTTCTTTCTACATTTCTGTTTAGCCTGATGATTACAGTTGTGGTGGGACTGCACTGCAGTAGAGAAGATGGTGTTTACATGTGATATATACGTATTACATTGAATTAATATTAATGCTGCTCATTATTTGTCAGTGCTATAGCAAACAAACAGTAATCTTAAAGCTCTTAGCATATCTGTTCCTAATTTTTTTATGTTGTAGAAGGGGCCTTAGTATAGATGTAGCTTTAAAAATGAATTTTGGAGAGACATCTCATTTTTCATGAGACACACAGGCAGTTGACTTAGTTGCCTTAGAATGGCAGTTATGGGATAAAATGACGAGGAAGAAGAACTGGAGAAATCCTAAGGGCCTCCATGGGCTTTGGAGATGGTGACGAGGAACTAACTTATCATTGTAGCTGAGTTGGAGGAAGAAATTTACAGTAGTTGAAGAGGTAATGACAGAGTGAACGTTTTTACTGAGTAAAATTTAAAAGTTCAGTATTTGCAAAGATAGAAAAAGCAGTAATGGTTCTAGACAGGTTGGGCATACAGATTGAGGGAATTCAGGTTTTTGATGCTGTCAGATGTCTCAAGAGTATGATAAATGGGGAGTGGTGGGCCACTGCTATACACTTAGTGTTTTTTTTGTTTTGTTTTTTTTTTCCTTGGTTTCACCCAGACAATACTTTAGACTGTCTCACAGCAGCATAGTTTTATGGAAACCCTGAAGTCTGTCCTGCTTAACAGTGATCTCCTGTAGGCAGCGGTCGCTTGGTACTTGTTTGGAGAGTATTGTTCAGTCTTGGATCTTGATGAACTATAACTTCATGACATAAATAAAAAAAAAAAAAGGAGATTGGAAAGTGGAGTGACTGAACTTGCTTTTTACAGTAGGGATCATACATGTAAGGTTTTCTTCATAACCTTGAGGAATGAAACTGCTCTTAAATATAACATGAAGTCAAGGGCATTCCATGACCTTGTGAGCCAAAATGCACCAAATATGACTGCAAAGCAGTCAAAAGTCATAATAGGCAATGCTGTAGGGTAACACTAGTGTGAGATGTAACACAATACATTGGTCTCTTTTTTCCCCTTCCTTTGCTTATTTAATTTTTTCCTGGGCAGCATGGAGACCTTCAAAGGAGGAAACAGCAGCTGATTTGGATTTACAGTGTCATGTGGGGAGAGAAGAGACGCTGACAAAAATGGGTGGTGACATTGAAGGTTTGAAACAGACAAAAAAATAGAGAAGAGAGATATTAATTGTGATGAAAGAAGAAAAAGTTCATTTTATGTTTTCTTGAACTGGTGAGAAGCTCTCCAGATAGGATCCCAATGCTTTTCCTTCCCCAAGAGTGCCTTTAGCTTATAAAAGTTCAGACTCAGAAATTGTCTGCATAAATGGAGCTCTTTTCTTATGCTTTAACCTGGCTAGTTGTGAGCAGATTTGGGATCCAAAGCTACACAGCCCATCAGTGCAAGGTTGTGTTCATGCTGATATACTTGGCTTCCCAGCAGCACCTGTTACCCTGTGTACAGTTGTATGTTAAGACAGGTGCATAGCTTCTGGGTGAGAACTGTGTCATACTTCCCCCTGCACTTGTCCACGTAAACATATTTGTAAATCATCTCAGCAAAATAACTTTTGCATATTGAGAAACCCACTTAAGGACAAGCACACCCTAACCCTTGTTTTTTGTACACGGTGTGGTATTG